>NC_034410.1:138058163-138427279 GCF_002078875.1 Numida meleagris
AAAAGAAAAAAAGAAAAAGAAAAAGAAAAAGAAAAAGAAAAAGAAAAAGAAAAAGAAAAAAAAGAAAAAAGAAAAAAGAAAAAAGAAAAAAGAAAAAAGAAAAAAGAAAAAAGAAAAAAGAAAAAAAGAAAAAAGAAAAAAGAAAAAAGAAAAAAAGAAAAAGAAAAGGGAAAAAAAAGAAAGATTTGGCATGCAGGTTGCTGTAAAGCTGGAAATCCTGCATTGCAACAGATAGACAAAGCAGATATATATAATTTCTTGGACAGAATCCCACATGAAGGCGTCGTGCTGGGTTAGACACCAGCTGAGTTAACGGCAGCGTGACTGTGGAATCCCCTTGCACATTAGGAGGAAGGAGTGGGCTAAAGGGCAGTAGCTCCTCTTTGACCATATGAGGAAAACCTTGTTTTTTCATAACACATTTTTTTCCCATGAAAGGGAAGAAGGAAAGCCAACAGATGCTTTCTTCATGAAAACTCTATTTCCTTAGTGTTTCTCTTCAGAAATCAAGCGTGCAATTCCTTTTGGCCAGACAGACATTGCACATGCAGACTAAATCTACTGCATCTCTTAGAAGAGTGTTGCTAAGACTTAATAGCAAAGAAACTATCTAATCAAGTTCCCACTGTGTTAAATTCAGTTCTGTTCTCCATTTCAACAAACTATGGTAGCCTGTGCAGCGTGCCTTGTATAGGCTTTCTAGATACAATTGATCTTGTGGACATTTAGGAATGCTCCCTTTTCCTGTGAGCATTTTTGCCCCCATGTATTTAATCTTTCCCTCTAGTGCCCCACCCCAGAGATGGCTGCACAGAGCAGAGTGTTGATTGTAGTTACCTGTAAAGTACTTGATCTTTTAGGATGAAAGGTGCAATTTCAATGCAAAACACTATGAAAGCTTCCCACTTCTAATGATTTTCTTTTCCCACGCTGGAAAATATCTGGGATATTCATTTCCATTTTTCTTCTGTTTCCACTTCTGTGGTCCGTGCTGAACTGAGGAATATATCATCTGAGTGAGGGGCAGGACTATCTGAGACTCAAACCAGATTCCAATTTGCCAGATTATTCTTGTCTGAATAATGGTGCCAATCCAACTAGTAATTCTGAATAAATCTTGTTTTAGTGGGCATCACAGTTGGCATACAGACTTTGCAGCATGTAGGGCCAGAAGAGTCCCTTACCTCAATGCAAAAAACAACCCTCTGTCTGACTATTGCTCCCATCTGTTCCTACCCATCAGTAGTTTTTAACTGGGATCCTAGATCATTATTCAGTGTGCTCTTAAATAAATAAATAAATAAAAATTTAAAAGGTAAACCAAATCCATATTCACAGATTTCTGCCTTTTTCCAATACCGCTTGAGTTTGCCTTAAAATTCCTGCACATTGGGATGAGTTACCAAATCCCTGCCAGAACCAAACAAATCATTTATAGTGCAGCAACAGCCAAATTGACTCAATGCTGGCACTGGAGCCCTTCTTGAGACCCCTGCACCAAAGCCGGCACCACCACCATGCAAAGGAGCACAGCCCTGCTGAAAAAGGACATGGAGTACCAGTGGATGGCAAACTGGACATGAGCCAACAATGTGCCAACAGAAAGCCAACCATATCCTGGGCTGCATCGAAAGAAGCATGGCCAGCAGGGCGAGGGAGGTGATCCTGCCCCTCTGCTCTTGCTGGTGAGATCTCTCCTGGAGTACTGCCTCCAGCTGTGGAGACCTCAGTACAGAAGTGATGTGGACCTGTCAGAGCGCATGCAAAGAATGGCCTGATCCAAGGGATGGAGCACCTCCTCTACATAGACAGGGTAAGAGAGCTGGGGCTGTTCAGCCTGGAGAAGACAAGGCTCCGGGGAAGCCTGAGAGTGGTCTGTCAGTATCTAAAGGGGAGCTATAAGAAAGAGGAGTGCAGAGTCCTTAGCAGCGTCTGTTGTGATAGGATGAGGGGAAATCATCCTATCACAACAGGAAATGGTTTCAAACTAAAAGAGAGGAAGTTTGGACTGGATATAAGGAAGAAGATTTTTACAGTAAGGGTGGTAAGGCACTGGAACAGGTTGCCTGGAAAAGTGGTAGATGCCCCATTCTTGGAGATTCAAGGGCAGGATGCATAGGGCTCTGAGCACCTGACTGAGCTGTAAGTGTCCCTGTTCACTGCAGGGGAGTTGGACTAGAGGGCCTTTGAAAGTTCCTTCCAAATTAAGTGATTCTGTGATTCCATGGCTGATATAAAAGCAATACCCAACAACAGAGAGAGCCTGCATGAAGCAGATCTGCTCCTGCTGGGGGGCCGATACCATCTTGGCATGCAGCACCAACTCGGTTTGATCTCCCCGCACAGGCACGCACACTGCGGCTTCCTGCCGCCCACAGCCAGGCGCGGGATTCTGTCTCAAATCGCTTCGCGCATAATGATCTTTAATCACAACCAGCCAAAGCTGCTTTCAGGTTATTTCATTTGCCTGCCTGTCGCTCAGCAGTAAAATACATATGTTATCATAGTCATTTTCTCATTTTGTTCCATTGAGAGTGTCTAGGATGGGGCCGGGCACTCTGGGCTTTGATGTGTGTTTTTTTAAACTGCACAAGAACTATATTTAGTTTCAGTTCACTTGCAGTGTCAGGCTTCCCTGTCGTGGCCCTCTGCCTTTACCTTGGCAGTGTTACAAGATCCAATTATGGCTTAAAAATCTGGCTGTGGAGAAGCAAAACTGCTGGCCTTTTAGTCATTACTAAACAAGGACCTTCTGTTGCCCACAACACGTGCCTGACGTGGAACCTTTCACAGGGCCCTCAAAGACACAGTGTGGCTGCTGTCCTGCCCTCACAATCTCCTAAAGCTTTCAAAGTCCTAAAGAGATTCCTGCTACAAAAGCCCATAAAGCCTTTGGTGTAAGAACGGAGCTGAGTCCCTCTCCACTGGTCGTTTATTCTGCTTCCAGTCTGACCTGTCAGACAGAAATCTTGCTTTATGTAAAAAAAACAGTGAAAGTGGGAATACCTGTTCAAAGCACAAGCCATTACAGACTAGCCATTTGCCCTATTTGCAGAACTGTTGTACTCTGTTTTAAAAGCAACATAATGAATCAGTATTTCTAAAGGAACATAAAGGGACTGTTTTCTAGGTTTCCATATACAATTTGCAGCAGCTTTTGTTACCTGGTTAACAGACAACTTCTGGCTAATACATAACAGGTCCATCTACAAAGCAAAACATTTCCTTTTCTGATGGATATGAAAAATATGTTTGTTTTAAATGGACTGTCTCACTAATATGTTTAATTGAATTATACACCCTATAAAGAAATACTGTTCCAATATTACTATGTACTAAGGCAACATCCCAGAAAAACTTCTGGAGGAAATAACATGGTGAAAAGCCAGCTCTGTCTTCACTTTCCATCTATTTTTTCAAAGCAGTGCTTTATGTTTCCATAAACAGATATTGTTAGCCCATGATTTTAGGAGGTTGACTTTCCAGATCAAAAGAAAAATAAGTGAATTTGTGGTGCTTTGTCCTCAAAAACAAATGGATTTGGGAGTATTTTACGCTGCAACCATATTGACCTGATTGAAATCCACTACTGATGGCTTGCAATAAAAACTTTCATCACTCACTAGCACCTAACTGTCATGGAAGAAACTCTCAAGTTAAACTGGCCTCTAATGAAATGACAAAGTCACCCACCAAGAGTCATGCTTAGGGTCATGGGCAAGTCAAGCTGATGATACCATCTTCTTCAAGGTGGCCATCTCTGGAGGTGACCACCTTCAGTGAGCAGAGGATGAAGCAGCATTCCCTGGCTCTTGCACTATCTGATGATATGGGGACATCAGCATATTCCCCCAACCTACCCAGGACTGGCTTACATGACGAAATTGCCAGCCCTTAATGTGAATGATCAAATTGGTTGACGATCATTTTATGCTGATTTAGCTTAATTTGGGAACAAACTCAATTAAGTTGAATCAATGCTAACTACTAAAGGGGTTGCAGTGATTTAACTAAATTAATTTAGAAACCAATTTAGTTAAATTGGAACAATTTGTGTGTGTAGACAAACCTCTATTTAGCACACACTCTCTCACTGACTTGATTTGAAAGAATAAAACCCCTTGAAGACTTCCTTTTCTTCCACTCCTGCTTAAGACACCATCCCCTATCTTAAAGACAGTGGAAGAGCACAGATGTGTATGTACATATGTGCATATATGTGCGCACACATTATTTCTTACAGACCCTTCCTTTAGTCATTTTTTTCCAAATTTTGACTAATACTCTGGAAAGTACTCATAGAATAATGGAATCATAGAATATCCTGAGTTGGAATGGACTCACGGGGATCATCAAGTCCAACCCCTGGCTGCACAGGCCCAACCAAAATAAAATCCTGTGTCTGAGAGTGTTGTCCAAGTGCTTGGGGCTGTGCCCACTGCCCCGGGGAACCATTACACGCTCTGGTGCAGAATCTTTCCCTAACCCCCACCCCCTCCTCCCCTGACACAGCTCCATGCCATTCCCTTGGGCCCTGTCACTGTCACAGAGAGCAGAGCTCAGCGCTGCCCCTCCGCTCCCTCTGAGGAGCTGCAGCCGCCCTGAGGCCTCCCCTCAGCTCCTCTGCTCTGGGCTGAGCAAACCCAGGGACTTCAGCTGCTCCTCAAATGTCTTGCCCTCTAGACCTTTCACTATCTGTGTAGCCCTTCTTTGAATACTCTAATAGTTTTATGTCCTTCTTATACTGCGGTGTCAAAAACTGCACTCAGTGCTCGAGGTGAGGCTGCACCATGCAGAGCAGAGTGGGACAACTCCTTTCCTCACCTGGATGGCGGTGCTGGGCCTGATGCAAGGTCAGGAAGAGCATGTCCATTGACATGAAAGCACATGAAGTCCAAGTCTCTTTCTGCATTGGACACTCATGCCAAAGTAGCAGAGCTCAAGGACTCTTAAGATGGTTGACTTCATTCCTCCCTGCTGTGTCAATGACAAACATGCGTGGGGGCAACTACCCACCCTGCGAAGCCACAGCAATTTCCAAAGACAGCAAATGGCTGATGGCATCATGCCAAGGCATCATTCTTCCCTCCTCAAAAAAAAAAAAAAAAAAAAAAAAAAAAAAAACCACCCTAAAAAATCTCAGCACCATTCACAAGATCTGTCCCTACAATATGCTAAAAGTGGCTATAATCAAATTAAGTTTAAATGTAAATGCAATTCTTCCTTTTTGTTTCCTGTTTTATAGCACTGGCATACTGAAATGTAGTGCTGGAAATGTGGCCTGAGCTTTCTTTTTATTCTGCTCAAGTAGAAGTTGGGGCAAGCATCCCTCCATCACCTGCAGCTCCCTCCCATGTCGCACCTGAGCTCTTTGATACAGCTGGATGCTGATAAAATTGCAGTTAGTAGCAGCAATATTCCTGCCTCCGTCTCTGTGATTTTGGCTTCCCAAGGATTAAAGTGGTTTCTCCAAAGGAACTGCAATACATATCGCAACACCAAAGTTCAACAAGGACAGAAACTTCCTTTGTTGTGCAAAGTTATGACAGGAAATAACACCGGGTTGGACTGATAAGCTTTTCGCATTCACCTGCTGCATATCAATTGTTTGGGAAAGGTGTGTAGCAGGACATTCGAAGTCAGCTATTCATCACCAAAGCTTTATAGCAGCTTTGTAGGCAGCAGACTCCTGTGTACAATTAATTTATATCTCTTTCACAAAGAAAGTTTAAAAAGCATATAGATAGTGTCTCTGTAAAATGACTGCCTGCTTAGCATTTGTATTAAAAATGCTTCCATTCCTGTTGAAAACAAGCCTATGATGAAAAAAAAAAAACCCACACTTTATTTTTAATGCCAAGGCAGCTCTGTGTCAAAATATTTTAAAAGCTACCACTTTATTTTTAATTCCACAGCACCTCTACGTCGAAATATTTTTGCAGATTGTCAGACACCAGCTCTTGTGATCAGATCCTGCTGGATCACGGAGGTTTCTAAGCTGCTCATCAGTATTTACATAGTGTGTGTCTGTTGTATTTCGCATGGGATTAAACATAATAAAAATTCATGTTACCTTCTGGTGGCTAGCATCAGAGGGAGGCATGCATATTTCAGCTAATTAATTAACAGGAGGATGGATGTGTTAACGTGAGCCTCTTGAGATTCAGGTTAATAACCCACTAAGGATCGTATTTGCAAGTGGCAAAGCTTCTGTGGCTACACTGTGAACCGCAAATTATGGGTGATGCCATTTTCTTTTCCAGCCCTGAGTATCTAGATACAGGGAGCTGTTTCAGCTCTGCTTTCACAGGAGGTCAAGGACTCTCTTTTTTTCCCTGTTTTTTTTCATAGAATTATAGAATGGTTTGGGTTGGAAGGGACCTGTAAGATCATCTAGTTCCAACCCCCTGCTATAGGCAGGGACACCTCCCACTAGACCAGGTTGCTCAAAGCCCCATCCAGCCTGGCCTTTTTCCCTGACTCTTTCTGTGTATCATGTTAAACCTCTCTCAATGGCACTGATCAGCATGAGGAAACTGAAGAGTCTCATTTTCACCCACTCAGAGAAGACATGGAGGCTGTGTAGCCTCTGTTATCTAGTGCATCCCCAGTATTTTTCTGTCAAATAATTGAAATTAATTTGCAAGCATCACACCAACTAAGTCTATATCACTGCAAAGAAACAGTAAAATTACATGCCATGTAGATACATTTATTTTGGAAAAGCCTATTGCCAGCTGCAGATCATCGCTGCTGGAGGCCACCTTCCCACATCTGCTGCAGGGAATCAGGGAGCATCTTTGCCTAAAGAAATGGAGACAGCCTGGTTGAAAGGCTCTTGCAAGGCCTCCTACAAGCTGAGTTACAGAAGTAGGAACCAGCCCAACTGGTGTCACCCGCTTCCAGCCTTCTTAGACCTACTTCACAGATGGGCATACTGAAACTAAGGTAAAAAACACGTGTGGAACACTGGAAAATTTTGATTAGAAGCTGAGAAGCCCTGTATCACCTAGTCACACTCTCTGTCCTGTAGAACAGGTGACATCTGTATAGATCATCAAGCCCTTATAAGACTCCTGTAGTCAATATTTTGGGTCTCTAGAAAGATGGTGAAAGCCAAGTATGAGATTAGAGCAGACTCCCATCTACTTTCCTACACACAGAGCCCATGAACCCATGAAAAAAGCCAGATTTTTCTACAAAAAGCAAGGAGCTTTTTGCATACCCTTTTTGTGCATATCCTTGGTACATTTTAAGCATAAAGATGGTGCATAATAAATCCTGGCACCAATACACTCCTTCCCTTGCATCCTTGAAGGCATCTACCAGAGGCTATGTGCACAGGCCCACCACAGAGGGAGAAAGCAAGAATAGAGCAGCTGTGAGAGGTATGTCAGGACCTTTTTGGAACATCTTGCCCAGCAGCAGCCTGCAAATGAGAGAAAAGCTGGAAAACTGAGGAAGCAGAAAAGTTTGGATATGAACCATTCTGTTTCTGGGTTTTCACCAAGTCTTCTCTTGAACAAATCCAGTAGACAAAGAACAACGACATGAGTTTGAATCAGCTCATCCTCCTCTGGGCTGTAGTATTCGGGGTTATGGTCATGGGATCTGCATTGACAGCTTTGTCCCTGTGGCAGGGTTGGTAGGGATAAGCTCCTTCTCTACCAACTTGGCGGGGAGGCTATGATCTTGGGCAGGGATCAGCGATACCCTAGCTTCTTCATAACAGGGCTGAAGTGATCCCACAGGAATACATAGCTCCACACTGTTTGGGCTGCAAAACAGGATTGCTTTATCTCCATCTCCCTCTGCAGAGATCCTCAGGCCCAAACACACCCTCATCATGTGGAAGATGGGGCATTTAGGATATCAAGTTTCTCAGCATTCTCACTTCTCCAACCCAGGTCTCCCCACCATAAGGCCCTTAGTGTTTTGGGGAAAATGCAAATCCATGTTGTAATCTCTCCAAAGACAATCCAGTGGGAGAGAATGGCTTCTAATAAAACAGGAACCTCTAATGTATAATCTGAGGTGTTCATTTCAATTAGAGATAAGCTCTAAAACTCATCATGTTTCATAGCTACTGTAGCGCTCAGCTCCTACAAAGAGTGCAACTCCACTGGGGATGGCTGAAAGTCTGATGGAAGAAGTGGGTGAAATTGCACAATACATGCATCAATGAAGTGCCCAGGGTCAGGGCTTACTTGAGCAGGTCACTGGCTACAACCAAGAGGTCTGTGGATCTTGCCCTGAGGAACAAAGCAAGTTAAAACTCCACTGAACAAATCTTTCCCACAGTATTAAGTTCCTGCCTAGTTCTGTTTGGAGCTGAGTTAATGGTCTAATCACTTATAACAAAATGGGCCTTCTTAAGCACTAGGGAGAGGGGGAAGTAATCCCGTGTATAGCTGCTGAACTGGCATTTATCTATATAAAAGGAAGCAGGCTAGTTTACAAAGACTTTCCTGAGTTTAAAACAGGGAAGTGAGAGTATGGTCCTACCATTTACCCACATTCATGAGCTAGGACAGCAAAAGTCTTTATCTGCCCCTTAAGGGCAGGCACGTGGCTGCACATCTGCCCTAAGAGGTGTGTTGCACAGCTCTCTGCTTTCCTACAGAAGCCTGGGGAGCCCAGAGATGCAGGGCATTGAAAGGCAAGCACCAACTGCTGTAATTAAATCCCAAAGTCACTCTCACTCCCCTCCAAGCTCATCAACATTTGTGGTACAGTTCATGCCAGTAATTTTCTGGATCAGATCTTTTCCCAACTGTTCTACCTCAGCCTGGAGAGGGGACCCAGGAAAGGATCATAAGTAACTGTGCTTCCTCATCCCACTGTGATACTACCATACCCTCAAGGACACCGGCTCTGCTGAAACATCTCCAACCAAGTGCACTCCACCACTTTCACCAAGCAAGTCCATCATATGCTTCAAAGTGCAGATGGTGCTTCCAGCTGAAGCCTAGTGAAACCGCAAACTCCTGACTAGTTACTCAAAAGGCCGCATTAGAGAACTCCATTTCTCTGAACATTTCTAACAAATAACTGTGGGCCCAGTACTCTTAGTAGAAGGGTCATCAGCTCATCAACAGTCTCTTCCCAACTTCTGAAACTGCCAAACCTCCAGGTGTGCAGTACAATTGTACAAGAATTTACCCTACAGCTCCCAACATCACTTCATCTGCTCACATTATAACCACGTGCTGAGTGATTACATAGTGGAGCACAGTCATGCTGAAAGCAGCATGGTTGTGCTCCTTTCTCATTCCCTCTGTCTCAATTGCACAGCCCAGTCCTTTCCTCCATAATTTCTGGTGTTCATCTAACTGTTATGCAGAGAAGATGCAACTCATTCACTTAGTAAAAATTTCATGGGTGGATATGACAAGCACCTGAGCTAGAACAAGAGAAACAAAAGGAGTGACTGGCCACATGAGTAGTAGAAGCAAGCCTGTCTCCATTTAGTGACAGTAATTGATGTAATCCATCTCACTAAGCCACTGGTGTAGCGCAGACTTAACACTCCTCCTCCAAAAACACCCAGTTCACAAAGAAAACAAACAAACAAACAAACAAATAAGGTTATTTAAATTATTTGAACTCATATTTTGGGGGAGGAAAAACTCAGCGTGCCAAGGGGCTATATAATTAGTTATTTCAGGAGGTAAGGGGATGGGAATACCCAAACTAAGGGAGGACGATCACAAGCAAATGAGGATGATAACCTCATACCTTGGTTCAGTTCTATCTGGAATAATATGTCTGATCATGGCCTAAGACCACAAGTGAAGAGCTAGAGGTACAAGTTTACTTAGCTCACACATCAACCATCACTCCTGGCCACATTGCTGCAAGAGCACCTCTAGAAACCATTGTAACCATGCTGCATCTGTGGTTTTGTACACTTGAATTTGTAATCGCAGGCTCAGCACCCACTCTTGGAAAGTCGGAGCACTGTATCTAATTTCAAGCACTGCCCTGCCTAACAGTCATGAGCAAGGTGCCAGCTAAAGCTACGCAGTGAGGCTATTATTATAGCTAGAGAACAAGGAAAAGATCTTGGCAGCCCAGATGACGGACGAGAGAGACATGCATGGGTAGACACATGCTGCGAATAATTGCACTTACAACTGAAAGCCCAGCTTCACTGAACTGCCACATGAATGGCAGAGGCTTCTCGAATGAGTCAGACCTTTATGAGCCTTCCACATTCACAATTTGGCACAGAAAATATGCTTCCCTTTCAGCTAAATTTTTCCACTAGTTACTTTGATGCAGAAAAATCTTAGATCTCCATCACCAATTGGTTTAAAGAGGGTACAGAGGACTGTCTCCACCTCATTTGCCTATCAGTTAATTAGCATGCAGAATTTTTGTGTTGTAGATAAAGGTTTTTCTTCTGTTTCTTTCCTTTGATTGGGCTCCTGAAAGCTGTTGCTGAAGATAGATATCTTATCCTGAAAGAAATGAGACAGTACAGCCACTGACACCCTCAGACACAGAGCAGCTGTTTGCATGTGACTGGGGAATAGAAAGTCACTCTGCCTTGCTTGGATTTCCAGCCACATGGATGTTGAAGAAGAAAAAAAATGGAAGGAACCTTTCACCTATTTCATAGTAGGCTCTGAAAAGCAAGTACCATCCCAATGGAGATTAGAGCTTTACCGGTAAAAGGTAATCAGGACAAGTCCCAGGATCTTTAAAGATCCTGAGCACTTTTAGAAAGAACCAAGTATGTGATTCAACGTCTCTGGCAGAACACCAGACAAATAAATGCCCTCTGCTCCCCGCTTACCCAGAGCCATCGGCGGGATAAAAGACTGAGCTATCTCGAAGTGCCGCAATGCAAGGTGTAAAAGCTTCCTTCCAACTTGGAAACAAATGCATTTTGGTGAGTAATGCGTGGCATATATACAGTTGTATGTGTGTGCGTGTGTGCATGTGCGTGCACACCACTACCCTTTAATTGAATACACGTGGCTCCTGTTGCCTGGATGGGCCCTCGCTGTTAAAGGAATTCCATGCAAGCGTGAAGGACTTCCTGCACATATCAGATTCCTTGGCAGGAATAAGGGCCTAAATATCACATAAACTCCACGCAGATATAGGCCTTGCCATTTGTAAAGAACGCCAAGCTGTCTGAAAAAGTACTGTGTCGTACTAGTTACTTGGTCCAATTCTGGTTGGTCTTTCCACCAGTATATTTTTACTAACATCACTAGAGTTAGTTAAATCGCTGTAAGTAAGATGAAAATATGCTTGGTTTGGCATTTTTCTGTGTTTGTGTGTGTGGGGGGGGTTATTTGTTATTGTTTGGGGCTTTTTTTGTTTTTGTTTTTTAATATTTTTGTTAGTTAGTTGAAGCTGATCATAGGTTTGAGTATACATCACTGACCTTAATGACAATGCTCATCCTTCTAGACTATGCACGAGGTGCCTGCATTTCACATGCCATGAAATGCAGGCTAGGTTATTATCCAGGTAACATCTACAGGTTTTGTGTCCCTAAGACCTCTTAAACAAAGTAAGACTTTAAATAAAGTCCCACAATAAAGTTAATGTAATGTAAGTCTCATAGAGGACAGATGCATCAGATAGAGAAAACACAAGAGATAATTAAACAGTGGTCTGAAGGACAGGAGACCTAGCTCATCAGCTATTTAATGCTAATATGATGCACAAACCCCCAAAATTATTGTCTTCAGAGGGGTAACTGTCACACCCTACACAAGGTTTATGCATCCGTACACAGAAAGCAGAACAACATAGGAATAACATCATTGCTTAATGGCAGGTGCCACCTGCCAAGTTCAAGAAAATCAAGGTGGCTGTGCTCAGAACTCCAAAAAGGACTACAGCTGCACAAATAGTAGGCCAGGTGGAGCCTGCAAGATGTCTATGAAACACAGAAAGGTTATGCAACTCTGCTGCAAATGTTTTGGAAACAGCACTTATTCTTTTTTCTGTTCACTCAGCAGGGAGTAGAGGCCTAGTAAGTCGATCTATCATTTTCACAAGGAGATAAGGGCAAGGAAGGTGTAGTGAAGATAAAGCATCTCTCCTTTCCTCCCCACCCCCACTTCCTCTAGTATAAACTCAAAAGCCACACAACGCAGCTCACATGAGCACCTCTTATCTAGTAAGCACAAGGTAGGAGAATATATAATTAGTTTATTGCTTCCTGCAGCTGTACCATCTGAAGCTCAGATCTATCTCATCAAATATCGTAAATGGCTGTAAAAGTGGACAGACACGGTCCCGTCTTGCAGATGGGGACCTCTAAGGAACATACATGGGGGTCCCTTCAGCCAGAGGCATTTTGCTGCCACCTTTCAGAGGCCACAAGATCCAATATCCGACAGGGATGTAAGCAGACCGGCTGCAACAACATTTTGGTGAGTTTTGCCCTTATCCTGCAAAACAAGACATGAAACATATCCACATCATATTATTGAAAGAATATTTTGCAGAAACACATCTCAGCCCTCTGACTAGCTTCACCTAGCCCACCATATATCTGTTTGTGCTGCATAGAGCAAATAGAGAGACCCATACAGTACATTAAGCCATTAAATTTACCTAATTTTCAATCATCCAATTAAGTAATTCCTAAATTATCTATATAGTGAAGGAAGAGAAGCACTCTAGAGGAAGATGCTGATAATCAGTTTCCCATCTGACTCTGTACCCTGATGTAATTTTAATAAAATAACATCTTCCCTGATCCCTTAGAGGAGAAGGTGCTTTGCCTTGGAGAAAGTGACTCTGTAGATCTCAAATTCTCAATTTTTGAGAGTGTCAACCCTAGAAAAGGCCACTAAGTCCATGATGTTGTTAGATGCTATGCAAAGGTAAACTATTATAAAAGCAAAGTCTGATTAGGTCTTTAATTCCTTATTGGAAAACCACTAAGCCTTCCACAGGGATGATAAAAAGCATGTGGTGAACAGCATTTAAAAAAAAAAAAAAAAGAGTTACATTGTCTTGAACAGCATTTTGTTTATACATGATTTGGTTGGTTCCCTCCCCCATTCCCAGAGGCTCTTCTTTGACGGTGTTTGGGGAACATGCAGTATATGAGCCACTGTCAATATTTACTGAAAGAGTCTGGTAGCAATCAAGTAACCTATATGTCTGCTTCTCATTATTAAATATTACAAACTTTTATTGAGATTATTAGAACCTATTTAATGGCTCGTTGAACTTAGAAACCATACAATTTTCCTATTAGCCATTTCCATCTAAATATTTATGGCAGCAGCTCATATAAGAAATAACAGAAGATGCAAAGAATGAGGAAAAGGGAGGCATTTCCTCAGCTGCCTGAGAGCAGGATCTCTCTGTAACTCTGCTGTAAACCAGTGGTGCAACTTAAAGGAAGCTAATAGAGAGACACAAAGCAAATCTGTTGATGATGAAATGAGAATCTGGCCATGTATTTAAGTGAGTCTGCATACATTTGTATTCAAGACTTTTTTCCATGATTAAAGAGAACTACTCATTCGTTTCTTTTGGGTGTGGTAAGGAGACATCCAGTCAAATCACTACCTGGTATAAACAGGTACTTCTATTTCTAACTAGAATATAAACCAAAATTTCAAGATGTTTTCCACCAGCAGACTCAGGGTCTCTGAGACTGAGTGAGAGAAGGAGGGAAAAAAATCACTACGATTTCTTCTTTGGATGAAGTATTGATGGAAGACCAGAAGAATCCCGTAAAAGGAAGACTGATTTTGGGGAAGATGTAGTTGTGGAAGTTTGGGAAACAACTGATGCAACTTGAATCCTCAGATACTCTAAAATTTCTGTATTTTCTAGATAGCCTGGAGTCAGAGCTATTAATAGAGCGGATACACAGAAGACAGGATCATTCTGTTTATGTGTTATGTGAAAGTACAGTCCTCCTGCCAGAATCCTTAAATTCAGGTCACTGAAAGTGCAAGAGAAGTCAGTGCAAGGTAACATCCATAGAAGAACATGATGAAGACAGGCTCTCAGGGTGCATGCTCACCATCTCACTTTTGCTCTATACATATTCCTTGCAAACAGATAGGAAATAGTTTTAGCTGAGTTGCATCAATGCAGCCTTGAGCCCGAGTTAACAGGAGTTACTTGGCCAGTCTAATACTGTGATGTACAGTTTCTAGACAGAATCTGGCTTGCATCCATTTGGCTTGCAATACTGGGAAACAGGACATGAAGACTTTCTGACCCATCCATATAGAAATTCTGGAGTTCAAGTGCATAGTCTTCAAAATTACTGCCTTATTGTGCAAACACCTCTAGTTTTCAGATTAAGGCTGTGTAGTCAATTAACGTTCTGCTTGAGGGCTGTGTAGTACTCTTGCACAATACCAACAAGAACAAAACTTAGCGTCTAGTTTACTCCTAAATCCTAATCAGAAATTTCAAAAATTGGCTATTTTTTTTTCCATTGGAAAAAGAGCTGGATGATGTCCAGAAGGAACTGACTGATGTGTTTGCCAAGTTGCTCTCTATCATATCTGAAGAGTCATGGTTGTCAGGTGAAGTTCCTGGTGGCAGGAACAAAAGAAACATCACTCCAATTTTTAAGAAAGGAAGGAAGGAAGATCTGGGGAACTACAGGCCAGTGAGCCTCACATCTGTTCCTGGGAAGGTCATGGAACAGATCCTCCTGGAAACTATGTTAAGGCACACTGCAAGATGAGGAGGGGATCTAAGACAGCCAGCATGACTTCACAAAGGGCAGATCATGCCTAACCAATTCAGTGACTTTCTACTATGGAGTGATGGCATCAGTGAACAAAGGAAGGCCAACTGATGTCATCTACCTGGATTTGTGCAAGGCCTTTGACATGGCATCATTATCACATCCTTATCTCTAAATTGGAGAGATATGGATTTGAAGGGTGGATTGTTTAGTAGATAAAGAATTGGTTGGATGGTTGCAGCCAGAGGGTTATTGTCAATGGATCTATGTCCAGGTGGAGACTGGTGGTGTCTCCCAGGGGTCCGTCTTGGGACCAGTGCTCTTCAACATCATTACCAATTACATTGACAGTGAGATCAAGTGCACACTCAGCAAGTTTGCTGATGACACTAAGCTGTGTGGTGCAGCTGATATGACAGAAGGAAGGGATGCCATCCAGAGGGACCTGGACAGGTTTGAAAAATGGATCCATGTAAATCTAATGAGATATGGCAAGGCCAAGTGCAAGGTCTGTATTTGGCAATCCCAGATATGAGTACAGAATGGAGAAAAACACATTGAGACTAGCCCTGCCCTGATGGACAAAAAGCTGGACATGAGCCAGCAGTATGTACATGCAGCCTGGAAGGCCAACAGTATCCTGGGCTGCCTCAGACAGAAGATGGGTGGCCAGCAGGGAGAGGGGGTTGATTGTCCCTCTCTGCTCTGCCCTCATGAGGCCCCATCTGGAGTATGGCATCCAGGCCTGGGGCCCTCAACACAAGAAAGATGTGGAGCTGTTGAAGTGGGTCCAGAGGAGGGCCACAAAGATGATCAGAGGGCTGGAGCGCCTCTCCTATGAAGACAGACTGAGGGAGAAGGGCTTGTTTAGCTTGGGAGAAGAGAGGGCTCCAGGAAGACCTCATTGCAACCTTCCAGGTTTAAGGGAGCTTACAACCATGAAGGAGACCTACTTTTTACATGAGCAGATAGTGATAGAACAAGGGAGAATGGCTTTAAATTTAAAGAAGGGAGATTTAGGTTATATGTTAGGAATAAATTCTTTACTCAGAGGGAGGTGAGGCACTGGTACAGGCTGCCCAGAGAAACTGTGGATCCTCCATCACTGGAGGCATTCAAGGCCAGGTTGGATGGGGCCCTGGGCAGCCTGATCTGGTGAGTGGCAGCCCTGACCATGGCAGGGGTTGGAGTTTGATGATCTTTAAGGTCCCTTCCACTCTTCCAGCTCAAGCTATTCTATGATTCCTTCTATGATTCTATTCTATGGCTGAAGGGATAAAGTAATAGCGGTGTGTACAACCCACCACAGTCAAAAAAGTGAATCCAAAACAATCTCGACAGGAGGTTCAGTGTTCTCTGGCTCTTCCTTTACTCCAAGGGTAAGAGATTTGAGCCAAATACAGGGTAATTCTACCCAGTCTGCTGTGGAAGCTGGAGTGGGACTGGTTATGTGAAATATACGTGGGTATGACTGGGAATCTAAATATAGAGGTGACAAATCACTAGGCCTGGGAACTCCCAACTGACGTAGCCATTGTGCTTCTGAAGAAAGAGCATGGCTCCAGCTAAATTAGGTCAGTAGATATTAGTACCTTTATTTCTCTTTATGTTCCCTTTTCATAAGGAAATAAAATAATACAGGACATACAGATATTAAGATCACAAAGACAGTAATTCAAAAGACATATTAGACAAGAACTGAAGTCATATAAGTGCCTCCTCATACCATCCATATATATGCATGTAAGGACACTCCCTTTTCCAGGAAGTTTGGTGTCCAAAATGGGTTCTTATGAACCCTGTCTTGGCAATGCAATTAGTAACAAACCTCCAGCTCTCTGCTCCTTCTTTTTGATCAAGTTTGCTGCTCCCAGAGAAAAATCATCGCAAAATACACCTGCTTTCATGGGTAATGAAAGCTTTGTTAAGCCAAGATGCCTGTCCTTTCAGGAAAAAATGGTGGGATGTAATCTCTCATTTACTTCTACTGACTCGTGATGAAGAAGAAGGGTGTAGAGGTGTTGGTAGTGGAAAGCTGGACAAGAGACTGGGTTATGCAGTAGCACACTTGTTTGCAAGTGCCCCAAGTGGATAAAACATTGGGTATGGGGAACTCTGATCTTTTCAGACAGGAAACTCAGGCAAGGGAGTGTAGACTAGCCATCAAAATAATGCACAGTGTGCTCCTTGACATACACTTTCCCATAATGTTGTCATCTAAAAAGAGCATCAACAATCAGTTATCTACAAAACCCAAAATTCTTGGCTGCATGCATGGTGAAATTTGAGCTTGAAACTCATCCCACTCGCCCACTTGACACCAGCTGCATTATATCACAGGATGGCACTGCAGTATGTGGTTGGTAGCTCAGCTGGGCTGGCACTGGCACAGCTGGACTCCCAGGGTCTGTACTGTAGGTCTGTACTTATCTTCCCCAGCCTTACCCTCAGCCCTCTACTTCTGTGACCCATAGTTTTCCTAAGACCCCCAGATCACTGCAGATTTGTCACTGAACAACTCAAACTCAAGGCAAGTCTGGACTTGAGAACAGAGCTTGGTTCCTCTTGAAAAGAGAATACAGAGAGCGTGCAATAACCTCAGTAGAAGGTCTGTAACATGAGAAGACAAAGAACCTCTCCTTGTGCCTAAAGATCTCAATTATGCTATCAGGCTCCCAGCACACTCAGTAGAGGACTTGTTTCCATGAGGCTCCCTTCTTTCAGTGCAAGTGTTTCCTAATTGCTATTCTTCTCAATCAGCTCATTAATGAAGAATATATCGTCAGTTATCTTTTTTTTTTTTTTTTTTTTAACTACAGCAAAGCCAAAACAAAAACACAATAATTCCATTTGTGTCTATGGCAAACAAAGAACATGAATGACAAACTATAGCATAAATAAAAGCAGGGAATCATAAGCAGCATACTGAATAACTAGGAAAGAGGATTACTTTTCAGGCTATCCCTTTATCAGATAGTAAATTAGATATAAAGACATTTAGTTGAAAGCTGATAAGGCTTATGCAGCTAATAAGTCGATCTTGTAAGGAATATTACTGACTTCATTGTCTATGTAAAGACAATCTCTACTTGCTAAACCTCTGACCCTCCCCTGGGTCTCATTCTGTAACCTATGAAGAGTGACTGGACTTCCAAGTACCTATTCTCTCCAGTACATTCTGAAAATGGAAGGAGGTAACATAACAAGACATATAAAAGCAGCCTCACTATGTCAGAAAAAAAATCTGGTCCTGGATCCTGTTCCTGGCAATTGCCAAAAACAGGCAGAAGGAAAGAGAGAACAAGGTGAACATATGGAGATACCTTCACAGAGTATTGCTGCAGCCTGGAAATTGTTAACTCAGAAATTTCCAGACTAAAAATTACCAAATCCTGTTCACTACCTGCTTCAACACTTCTACTGTTTAGGTCCTCATTACCTGGTACTACTTACCTGGTAGTACCAGGTGGTACTACCCTGCCATGCTCTGGGATCTCTAAGCCTCCAGCACAAGAAAGAAGTTGAGCTATTGGAGCAGGTCCAGAGGAAGGCCATAAAGATGATCAGAGTCCTGGAGCACCTTTACTATGAAGAAAGGTCGGGGTAGTTAGGCTTGTTCAGCATAGAGAAGAGAAGGCTCTGGGGAGACCTAACTGTGGCCTTCCAGTACTTGAAGGGAGCATATAAGCAGGAGGGGGATCAACTTTTTATGCAGTCTGATAGTGATAGGACAAGGGGGAATGTGTTTAAACTGAATGAGAGGAAGTTTACGTTAGTTGTTAGGAAGATTTTTTTTTACTCAGAGGTGGTGAGGCACTGGCACAGGCTGCGTAGAGATTTTGTAGATGCCCGATCACTGGAGGCATTCAAGGCTGGGTTGAATGGGGCCCTGGGCAGCCTGATCTGGTGGGTGGCAACCCTGACCATGGCATAGGGGTTAGAAGTAGATGAGCTTTAGGGATCCTTCCAACTTAAGCCATTCTATGAATCTATGATTGCATGATTCTGAGATTCTTTGATTCTGTAATTCTGTGATCTCTCTGCTTAGAACTGTGTGTATATAGGGCAGACAGCAGTTTGTCCCTCAGAAAACTGACCATCTAGCTAGAAGAGAGACTAGAGATGTTAGCCAGAATCACTGGGAATAGAATCATAGAATCATAGAATGTCTTGGGTTGGCAGGGATCTCAAGGATCATCAAGCTCCAATACCCCTGCCGCAGGCAGGGCTGCCAACCTCCACATCTAATACTAGACCAGGCTGCCCAGGGCCCCATCCAACCTGGCACTGAACACCTCCAGGGACAGAGCATCCACAACTTCTCTGGGCAGCCTGTTCCAGCACCTCACAACTCTCTGAGAAAAACTTCCCCCTGATGTCCAACCTAAATCTTCCCTCCTTCAACTTAAAACCATTTCCCCCTGTCCTGCCATTATCTACCCTTGTAAAGAGTTGACCCCCCTCCTGTTTGTAGGCTCCATTCAGGTACTGGAAAGCTGTAATGAGGTCATCCTGCAGCCTTCTCTTCTCCAGGCTGAACAAGCCCAGCTCCCTCAGCCTGACTTCATAAGGAAGGTGCTCCAGCCCTCTGATCATCTTTGTGGCCCTCCTCTGAACCCTCTCCAACAGCTCCCTGTATTTTTTGTATTGGGGGCCCCAGACTTGGATGCGATACTCCAGGTCCGGGGCCCCCTGCTGTAGATCAGGTTACCAACTGCTAGATCAAGTACTAGATCAGACTGCCCAGGGCCCCATCCAACATCTTTCCTGTGCTGCAGGCCCCAGACTTGGATGCAGTACTACAGTTGGGGCCTCACGAGGGCAGAGTAGAGAGGGATGATCACCTCCCTCACCTTGCTGGCCACCCATCTTCTTATGCAGCTCAGGATGTCATTGGCCTTCCAGGCTGCAAGCACACAATGCTGGTTCATGCTAAGTTTTTCATCTACCATGACCCTTAAGATCTCAGCAGGGCTACTTTCAAGGAATTTTCCCAATTTGTATGCATATCTGGGATTACCTCAACCCAAGTGCAAAACTTTGCACTTTGCTTTGTTGAACCTCATTAGGTTCACAGGGTCCCACCATTCGAGTTTATCAAGGTCCCTCTGGATGGCATCCCTTCCTTCTGCTGTATCAACAGCATCAATAGAAGAAGGCTGCATCTCCTGAGTCACAGTCCCACTACAAGGTATTTTCCAGTGCCCTCATTGTCTCCATGCTTTTGCAGAAGCTGGCCGGTCAATACACATGCTTCCCTTTATTTCATCTTTCGGAGGCCCTGCCACTTGACACCTTCAAGACAAACACACTAAAACTGTGTTTAACACTTACAGTGAGCAGTGCTCATTCCTTATACAAGCTCACTGAAAATCTAGACAGAGGATTATTGGTGATGATGGAATTTCCCCTTCTGCTAGCTGAGTGCAGGAGCAGATGGAGCTCAGCTTTTGTACAAAAGATTGATTTCTCACACTTACCTTTCATTGCTTTCTGGGAACAGAAAGAGAAGAGGAAAACTGTTTTTTTTTTGTGCAGCTTCCCACATCTGTCACAAGAGAGGAGAGATGCAAAGATAACTTGTGCTGCAGCAGAGAAACAGAAGGTAGCAGACAACACATGTGCCCAAATCCCTCCAAATATCTCATTCCATGGTACGCACCATGGTACACAGAGGATCGTATGTATATGCATTCAAAAACAGAACAGGAACCATAGTTTAAGCTGCCACATTTTTTTGCCCACATTACAACTTAGTGTTCAGTCCTTCTGGCCTTTTTACCTCTGACAGGTTTGGAAACTGTCTATCTTGCTACTGTAGTGTTCCTCAGCAAGTGTGATCAAACCACATTCTGATTTCAGATGTTGCTGTGCTCAGAAATGAGGTACTGACTTAAGAGTTTGGGGGATATATGTTACAACTGTAAGTCAGAAAGTAGCTTCTCTGATATCTTTTCCAGTTCTTTCTCTTGAAAAATGCAGCATGTTTTTCCAGACATCTTATGGTCATGCAGATTAGAAATGCAATAGTCAGCGCAGCTACTGCTATTTTCATCTCTGGCTTTTTTATCTTCTTTTCTAGACCATGAGTTTTATATGTATCCATGTAGGAAAAAAGAAAATATTGGAAATGCAACTTGGT
The DNA here is from genome assembly GCF_002078875.1 of Numida meleagris. NCBI lineage: Eukaryota > Metazoa > Chordata > Aves > Galliformes > Numididae > Numida > Numida meleagris. The sequence continues at coordinate 138,079,004 of NC_034410.1, forward strand.
AGCATAACACAACACAACATATAAAAGAATAAGGCAAAAGTCTGGAAATAATGGGAAATGTAAGAATATGGCAGTCGTAGTCATTGCATGATATTTCAGTGTACAGCAGAGAGCACTGTTTGTACCTCTGTTGGATTTAGTTTAATTGCTGTCATTGAGAAAATTTGCTTAACAGTACTGGTTAGGACCTAAGCCTATGAAATTCCTATTCTCACCTGCAGGAGAATAGGAGGTAAATCTGTGTATTTGGGGATATAGTTAAATGAGGGGCATGAACACAAGTTCTGTGGGATATAACTTGTTGTGGTGTCAAAACTGCCAGAAGGATAAAGGAATTTAGAAGAAAAATATATATAACTGCAAATAAGTTTCATCTTTTCAGTTGACAGGAATTGGAATTTAAAAGGAAGTACAGGAAAGCCAAATAGAAAAGGAGGTTCATCCATCCATTCCTACCTTTTCAGAAAATTGTTCATGTGAGAAAAAAACATCACACACAGGAGACAGCTTCTCTCTCTGAAAACACTGGTTATGGTGAGACAAGCCAGAGTGCCACTTGCATCAGTGCACAAGCCTGCCCAGATCCCTCTACTGGGGGCCCTTGTTGGCAAAATAGGACCATGCAGCACATTCTGAGCTCTGGGATGTCATTATGTTATTACTACTACTTATTTGTATTGGAATAGTTTCCCAAAGATTGCCCTTTCCAGGTCAAGGACCTCATTGTGCTTGGCATAGTAGAGAGACAAAATCTGTCCCTGAAGAGCTGACACTTTAAACAGAGCATTACCAACAGTAGTGATAACCCAAATTGAAATTCCAGAGATAATTCTTTTCTTCACAGCATCAAGTGACTTGACTATGAGTAGGACAGAAATGATAAGGGGAAAAAAAAGCATGCTCAGAAATATGTTACACAGCATTTACTACATAATTAAATGTTTGTGTGTCAGCTACCCTTAGATGTGGATCTTCCAGAAACCACTATAAAAGAACCATCCACTGTAAGAATAAATAAATTAGTAAACTAGCACCTGAAGGTTGTAATCTGCCTAATACAATGTCTTAAATTAGTACTGTTTTTCATTTCACTGTGTTGGTTTAGAGTCATTTTTGAAGCTAAATTGGCCATGAATGATGGAGGTATTGGAATTTGATTTCGTACTAGATATAATTGGGCCAAAAGGGCATCATTTGTTATGTCACTCTAAACAGCACTGCAAAAAAGAGAGCAGAGGAGGGAACTGGGATTTTTAAGTCTGAAAAGATGCTGACTTAGGAAGAGCAACTATGTCAGTACTGGAGCTGAAGAGAGGTTAATGTCCATCATGACATTCATGCACACCACTAATGCAGGTTCCCCAGTACTCACTGGATAAAATCTATTTGAACATATTAACTTCCCAAATGTTTTTATTAAAGCTCAGACATGGACAAACTGAAAGGTTAACTCTGTCCTCCGGGCAAGGGGAAGCAGGGGATAGCAGCATCTGATCATGCTGCAGTTCCTGGGCATTGGGCAGTAGTGTATCTACAGAAAATTCAGAGGTTTAAAGGGACACACTTAAAGATGTAGTGCAGTATTTCATACTCAAATTATTTAATCCAGCTCTAATTTTTGTTATTTGTAATTTCTCCTTTTCTCTAAACCATTCCTCACCTCAGTGATCCCTAATTTGTGGTAGCAATCCCATTAAGGTTAGTAGAGTGAACAAAGGCATTTCACAGTGCTAGAGAAACCAGCCAGGCTGCATCTGACAGATCTAAAACCAGCTTTTCTTTTAGACTTGGAGTGTGTCTCCTGACATACGCCGAGAGCAACAGTTCAGATTTTAAATGAGGTGTAGATAAAGACTTCATTGATCATCTTCTGTCTAAGAGCTCTAACATTTTCAGTGTCTCGGAATACAGTTCTTTTTCATCAGCAAACATGGCAGTACTACAGTACAGTTTCCCAGAGCCAGTTGTCTCCTGCTGTGGAAATCCTCCACCTTTTGGAGTTCACTCTGTGAGGGTAGCCTCAGCTCCATGGCCCTCTCAGCAACCACACCAGCAAGCATTCCATAAGCGCACATGCATTCCATAAGACCCATCCAACATTTTACTTTTCTTCCCTCCTTGCCCACATATCCCATTTCCAGAGACCTGAAAAGGCTCTTGTCAACGGTTCTTCATGACAGATGCTGTAGCAAACAGCTAGTCACTCACCAGACACTTTCTGCACTCATTTGTTTCAGAAAACAAGCAGGCTTAGCATTAATAGCACTGTGTTTCTACTCCAGGTACCTCATATGAGACATCTAAATAGATGGGCTGATTCTCAGGCTTTCTGAGTACCAATTTCCCATTGGAAGGTTATATTTTTGCAGTATATTATTCACAGAGTAGATGTCCCAGATAAGATGTAGTTCCCAGTAAATACCAAAGATAAAGGAGAATAAATCACACATAAATCTCTTTGCAATCTTTTTAGCTATCTAGCCACAAACTCACATGTTTAAAACTAGGCTTCTATTTTCTCCTCCTTTAGGGCGCAGTCTGGATGCATTTTTTTTATTCTTTTTTTTTCTTGCAATGTGTTGTCATTCTATAAGCTTTTGTTTCCCTGGATGTACTCTGAATTTGAGAGTCTTGGCCTTCCTTTCCAGTCCTGGGTGAAAGCAGAGTTAAAATGAAGATTAAGCTTAGTGAATTCTTTCAATTGACATGTCTTCTAACAAAAGAACAGGTTGCACAAATGTTCTGAAGAGAAATTTAATTTAAACTATCAGGTCTATATTATTTATTCAAGAACCAGACACAATGTCAGTTGAAACTTCTATCTTTTCCCGAAGAAAATCAGAAGATCTTCTTCAGCCGCTACAAGATCACAGTGTTTCCAGTAACTTAAAACTTAATTTTGACTAAGAATATTCTGGGCACCGTAAGAGGACCTTCAAGCACTGCACAACCCAGGAAAGGATGTGGAATTACCAAGAGAGGATAATGGCACCGTCCTCTTCAGCAAACAGCGCTGAGATCTGCTGATGAAAAGCACTAGATAAGAGTGAGGTACTATCTATGCCAACAGTCAAATCAGACAGCCTCATGTAGAATCTGTTTATTTTTATAGTGAAATATATTAGACTGTCAAAAGGATACTTCATCATCTATAATAAATATTCATCTACATGTATCATGCACTTGAGCTGCATGAATGATGAGATTAGAGTACAGAAATGAATGAGAAACTCATAAGATAAATGTCACCTTTCAGTGTTGTTGTTGCGGATAAATTGCAGACAGATATAAACAAAGTCAATTATCTCATGCAAGTGTTCCTTGACTCACCATAAGCTGTTCCTTGTGCCTGAACTAAAATCCTAAACCTCATCATTTACCTTTCATCAGACAACGGGAGAAGAAACAGTCTGAAGATCCTCTGAGGGTAATTATGTACAGAAACACAAAATGTATCGCATACATTTTCCCAGAAACAAAGGTTGCAAGCTATGGTGTAGAACAAATCCACACCTGGGTTTGCTAAATAGCTCCATTAACTACAATAGAAATATTTTGATTAACACTAGCAGAGAATGTGGCATATAAATTGAATTTCTACATGTAGTTATCACCCAACAGTGATTCTGAAGCATAGCAAAATATGATTTTTATGACTGAGATCTACTGAAAAGGGAAAATAAATTCCAAAGAATCTTTGATGATTTTTTGAGTATACAGATTGTAGATTTACTAGTTTTTGAGTGTACGAACATATGTTCTAATATATTTTATTGTTATCTTTAATTTTCCTGGGTAAGGAAATATTTTTTTTTCCAAGAAGAATCTTTTAGTGGGCTTTAAATTGTACAAATGCTCTCTGAATATGCAACTACTGTTTTTTGTGAGAAACATGAAAAACAGTAAATGTGGGAACTGTAATTTGTAGTATTCCCTAAGAGGCAAAGTGACACATCTGGGGACGCCCTATTTCCAATGTTCTATCGCTTGTAAATAAAATGAAACAGTAAGAAATTTTCATGAAGAAGCAGTTTTAAAATCAACAACCCATGAGCATCAATTCTGACTAGCAAGTCACTAATCACAGCATTCTGGTGCTTTCTCCTCAGTTCCAGCTTACTGAGTTTAAAAGTTGTGGGTAACTGATCATAACTTTGATTTTCCCTCTCTTCCAACTGTAATTTTGCTGCCATTCAGACATTAAAATCTGAACAGCACCCAAAGGTTTGGTCACACTACTGAATGCAATCAAGTTGCAGCTGCTTAACAAGTTCCAGTCAGTGCCCCCCTGCCCAAGCAGAGATAACCACCTGGCTAGCACACCCGGTTCACACAGCCCCAGTCACAAGGCCATGCATGTTAATTCATTTCAGGTAAGGCAGCTGAACAGCACACTGTTTGCTTTTTCAACCAAAATCAGCTCCAAATTTATCCATTACACCCAAATACTTACATCCCTGGCTATGTCCAACAGCGTGACCCAAAATCCACCAAAGACAACTGTAGCACTTTCATGAACAAAAAATTGGGCTTTGAATTTTCCTTGCTTTCTAAAGTATGCAAGGAGCTAGTTCTGCCAACACTTATTCACTCCAGCAGTAAATGTGTTGCATGTGTTGCCTCTAGGGCTGGAGCTTACCGCTCTGTGAATAAATGTTTGCAAGGGCTGATGCTAGGTTTCCCGATTCGTGTCTGCACTAAGAGCTGGCCAGCCCAGCCTGCATTTTCACTGAATTGTGGTCTAATGAAATATAGGAGAATAAACAGAGATGCTGTTCTCTTGAAAGCCACTACATCTGAAATTTGGCAGGCTGCCGTACATTACACCACCAACCACAGGGTCATAATGTCTAAATACATGGTATATGGAAAATAGTTACCAAAAAGTAAGTATAGTCAGCATTTGTAATAAATAATAGCTAATAAATAGTGAAAAGATTTCATTCTAGGATGTAGGCTACAATGTCTTCCATTATTTAGTAATTTATTATATGAAATTCGTTGACCTTTCCAAGCTTTTCTTTTTCCCTTTCTTTTCTGGTGAAGCAAGAGCGTTAATTATGCTTTAGCTTTTTTTATTGAGCAACATTACCATACAAATAGGCCATCAATAACCAATTACAATCTCCATCTCAGAAAGAGGAAAGCTACCAGATTGAGTGTGGCTACTCACACATACGCACAAGGCCTTTACAAAAAGGCAGAGCAACTCACAATTGAATAAAACAGGAATGCACAGGAGAAACAGACAGTGATAGATGGATAAATATCAGGCTAGCTCTCAAGCAGGGAATTCAGAAAGGTCCTTCTTATTCATCGGCCAAATGTAAGTCTATCAACATAACCTAGTTTCCCCCAGACTGCCCTGCCACTGACTCCAGAGATTAAAAATTCATTCAGATCTCATGCTGGTAACATTTATGAATTTTACTCAAGTGGAAACTATCAATTGTGTCAAATGGCACTGACTTATGTCTTAAGCAACATTTGACTTATTGCCAGAGAAATACTAAATCTGCTTGCTTCTTTTTTTTTTAGTGGGGGAACTATATGGGAGAAAGGGTTATTTGTTGCATTTATCACTGTAATAGTAGGTTTGTGCTAAAGATGAATAATAAAACAATTGCTGTATTTTTTTCTGAAAGTACAATACATTGCTACTGTGCTTTCATCTAAAACCTGATTTAAGCTTGAAACTGCATTCATTTAAATAAAGATGTTATTTTAAACCCTTTTATTATAACTGGTTTCACCCCTTTTTGAAGTCCTAAAATTGACTTCAAATGCAGATAGAGGATAAATTAATTTTAAAATGTCCACACATGATGATACTTGCATGTTCACAAAATATTTAAACCCATTTAATCTCAACTCAGTTATTTCTGAACATTTGATCAATCAGATAATGCTGTTAGAGAAATCACTGTTCCTCAGCTGAGATGCAGTAAATAACCAGGAGATAGTTCATAAACCACTGAGAAAGATGTAAATATCTTACTTTAAAACTATCTTTGGTTGAAGGATGATCTCTTACATCACCACACTGATCCACTGCAAGCTTCATGTCTGAAGCTTGGGGATTGCATGCTCTACAGCCAAATACTGAATAAATACCTCAAATTAATGTGGTCAATACCTACTGAAGAAAAAGATATTTACAGCTTTCTTGCAAGTCATCTTGACCTTCTGCCCTATATTTTTTCTATCAAAATGATACATTTTAAAAACTATTTAGTGCTGATTGTCTAATGAGTCCTTTTTTGTTTTAGGGCTTCAGCAGATGAGTGCTGCCAAATCTTGTCTCGTCAGGTGGGATCCCCATAGCTGCCTACTTTGCCCACCAGAAATAACCATCCTTGGCATAGACACAGAAGAACACAGGCTTCCAATGAGCAGGCACCACAGTTTGCAACCTACCATTTCAGTTTAAGCCAACTCTGAAGACAGATCAAGCTGTGAATTTCAGCAACGAACATGCCAACACTCACCTTACTTTTCCAGCTCCTCTGTGGGGGTGTTATCTTCTCAGTCACCCTGGAGAATTAAAAGGAGTTCATTAATGACAGCTCCCCTTCACACAACATAACAAACTCCTGTCTTCCTTGGATTTCCTCCAGTGCAGGTAAGGTACAAGCTGCTAAAGTCTTAGCTGTTGGCAAATGATTTCTAATGACATGGTGACATGTCTAGGGAGTGACAATTACGTTAAAACACTGCTATTCTCTTTACTTACTGTAAAATCTCAATTTTATCCTCCTGGTACTCTACTACTTTAATACCAAAACAATGTATAATGTGTCCTGGCAGTATTTTTTCTTGGTGTTAGTAAATGTATGCAACATTGCCAGGACCATGAAAAAGAAATTTTCCATATACACTGACCATTTAAAAGATGGTTCTAGGGTGCATTCTCATGAGATTGCGTGAGCCAATCTAACAACTCATTGTCAACATCTTGGTATTGATATTGTGTTTATCCCCATCTTCTCTCTCTTTCCCATGCTACTCATCTGGGCCCCTGTTCTTATCTTGGGCTGTCTCTGATGGCTTTTGAGCCACTCCTTTTTGCCAAGTCAGTTCGCTAACCCAGCACAAACTACACTGTAGGCTGGGAGGGAACGATCAGATAGTAGTTTCTGCAAGGTTAGTGAGATGAATGAGTTCACAAGAAGGAATTTCAGGGACCAAAGGCAATACAAGAAAGGAATTGGGCTGCATAACCAAGAGGATGGGAGTGACACCCACCCTTCACAAAAAGAGCAAGTCATCTGAAACCAAAAATTAACCCAATTTCATATGATGTGGTAGGACATTTCAAGTAATTTCATCATGATTGAGCAGTTTGCTACACCATCCCCAGAATCCTTACTCTTGGGCATTCTTTAGGTGCCCAAGCAGTATTGTCCAGGGAGTGCTAAAGACAGCATGATGTGGAATTGCAAAAGAATATTTCATACACAGACTTCCCCTCTGGTTATCTTTATGCTTTCAGAATATTCTTAGGGAATACAGCTGCAAAAAGACAAAACAGTCTCAACAAGGAGAGGCAGAATTGTTCCTTGACATACTACTCCATGGGATAATTTACAGTGTGCTAATAGATTATTTCTTCATAATTAATATCACAAAGCTAGATTCAAGAGAAGGAAGGAAGCTTTTCAAGACCATCTTTCCAACAACATAGCTTTCATTTTTGGACAGTAAAAGTGAGTGTTGCAATCTGAAATGCAAAAAATGCCTTTTGAATATTGTCCATTTTATTTTGTCCATTTAAATATACATGGGCTCCCCTGAAAGTAATGCCTCCTATTTTATTATGTTGGGCCATGACATCAGAGACAGGTGTTGGTGGTATGGCAGAAGAGGTCGCACCTTCCCACTAATATTCCATTACATTTTGTTGCTGTGTGATGGATGACAGCAGAAGGACAGTCTGACAAAATGGTGTCTGACATGGAAGTACGTATGAAGCAAAGATGGGAAACCGAATTCCTCCATGCGGAAAAAATGGCGCCCATTGACAGTCATTGACTGTTTCTGAACGTTTTTGGAGACCAAACAGTGGATGTGAGCACAGTGAGGCAGTGGGTGGTACCTTTCAGCAAAGGTGACAGCAATGTGAAAGACAAGCCACATTCTGAACGGCCATGCACAGCTGTCACACCTAAAAATGAAGAGCATCTCGATCAGCACATCCTCATGAACTGGCAGATATGGACCAGGGAACTGTGTACAGAGCAGAATATTAGCTTCAATACATTAGAAATGATGGTGGCAATGTTGGAATGTTTGAGCCAAGTGGGTCCCATGCGTGTTCACACAGGAACAGAAGGAACACTGTAAGCAAGTTTATCAGGAGCTGCTGAACCAATACAAAGGCCAAAGGTGACAGTTTCCTGATCACATCATTGCTGATGATGAGACGTGGTATCACCACTACGAGCCAGAGACAAAACGGCAGTCCATTGCATGGCGACATGTGAATTCCCCGTTGAAGAAAAAGTTCAAGACACAGTCCTCAATAGGTAAAGTGATGTGCACTGTCTTTTGGGATGGGAAAGCAGTGATCCTTCTGGATTTCCTGGAACTCGAACAAACCATCAAATCTGACCACTACATCATGAAACTGACAGGCTTAAACTTCCAGAGTCAGACCAAAGAAGAAGACAGCCTTTCTCTTACAATGTAATAACACCAGCCCCATACCCATTTGAAGAGTGTGGAACACATTGCCAGTCTCGGATGGACTGTCCTACCACAGCTAACCTATAGTCCGGATGTGGAGCCTTCTGACTTGCCTCTGTTCATACTGATGAAAGAGAGGCTGCATGGGCAACATTTTCCTAGCAACTACATCATCATAGCAGCTGTGAAACAGTGGGTCACCTCCACTGGTGTAGATTTTTATGATTGCTGCCTATAGACTCTTGTTCATCACTGACAAAAATGCATAGCTAATGATGATGACTGTGTTGAAAAATAGTGTTTTGTAGCTGAGAATTTGCTCTATCAAATAGTGTTGTTGTGCTCTTTGTATATGTTGTAGTTTCCAAGAAAATAAATAGGAGGCATTACTTTCAGAGCAACCTATGTATATTTGAATCTTCTCTATTTGAAGTCAAAAACATAATCAAGATGATTATTTATCTGAAAAAGAAAGTATTTTAAGAATTTTATCTTAGCAGGAAATCTAGAAAATGTGAGCTCTTGTTCTAATTAGATTGATTTTAACGTCTGCTTATAACACTGCTTAAGAGTATGCCAAGGCAAAGCTTTTGAAGGTAATTATGTTGCAACACATACTGAAGATATTTCAAATCAGCAGCCCAGCCCAAAGACATCCAACCCAATTGTTCTCTGATTTTAGAATTGCTGAACATTCGCACTTAATCGTCAACACAGACTGTAGAACTGCAGTAGTTATTAAAATGAAGATAAGATAAATCTTAATTAACCAGTTCTACATCTGTAAATAAATAAACCAATCATATCTGTGAATTGTGAGCAACAACTTTGCACCAACCTGAGAAGAGATTTTTATTTCTTACTGATTACAAATTACAGTAATGGAAAGTGTGCAGTATGAAAACAACAGATTTTTAGCAGCTCTGTAAAAATTATCTCTATGATTTAAATTGGAAAAGAGGAGAGTGTATGCCCATTATTATGCCTTTCCTTCTAAAACTGAGACATAATTTGGCCAGTAAGTGACAACTCATTTACTTATGGTGATCTATGGGGCAAATCCATTACCAGGGCAACTCTAATATCTCTTCTAATGCTGCTGTCATAACTCTGAGAAACAAACTAAAACAGAAAAGTTGGGATCACAGTTCTGATGTTATCTTGGCTTTGTTGACTAACATTTCCAGATATCTCCAACAAGCATCATTATTTTGTAGAAGTTTGGAAATTCTGATGTGATCTGTGACAGTGGTTCAACATCCTCCCCAGTTTTTAATAAATGTCTATATATTGCACCTCCATAAATACAGAATTACACATCAATATTACTGGCAGGTTGTCCCTTGGCTATTTCAGTTACATTCTTGCAGCCCTTAATACTAAGTCTGTAGGAGCAAAATCTTCTTTTAATTTACTTCTAATTCGATTAAAACTTATGAGTTCTGTGATGTCCCAGCATTCCACAAAACTCACCAATTCATTTCACATATGATACTGAAAAAAACAGCAGATGAATGTTTGGGTCTCTGTTGCTTTGACTACATTCACTTGACCAAGTCAAGGCAGGAGATCATGAGTGTTAATGTACCAAGGGGAAAGTACTAGTAGCCACCAGAAATATTCAGTAGAGACATTTTTGAATTGCCAGTTTCACTGAATTTCACTGTGAGACAGATCCTGATCACCTTCATTCCACTCAAGTCACGGTTGTCAACTGAGGGTGCATACGGGTATTTTCTTCCACTAGAGGCCTATCATTACTAGAGAGTGAGAATCTAAAATGGAAATTTTAGTAGCTTAATCCAGTGGTATATGTGAAACTACCTCATAGGCTAAACACAAAACAAAAGTCGATATCACCAAATTGTGCTTGATGTTTTCATCTTGAAGGGAAGAAAAATCCAGCCATTTCTCAATGCCACGGCATTTCATTTGGCCTAGAAGAATTTTTACAGTGAAGAAGCTAAGCTGCATTGGTAGGCAAGGTTAACCAACAACTCCCTTAACAACAGTCTTGGCTACAAAACTGAGTTTTAGATGAATTAATTTAAGTTTCTGATTTCTTTAATAAATGTCACTTTACTTAAACATTTTTGTATCTGGTTTTTATTTTGTTTTGTTTTGTGAGGGGAAATAGAGGGAGGCCTTCAGTGAAAACACTTCAACTGAAATTTTGTAGTCTGTTTCACCAAAATTTCCAAGCAGAAAAGCTTGCTAACCATCTCTATATTCCATTCTTCATGCATTTCTCATCTTTCAACATTTGCAATGTATGGAAACACAAAAGTATTTTGGTATTCCTTAAAAATTCAAAATATTGATACGTATAGCCTTTCCCAGAAATGATAAAAGTACTGGCTAAATGTTAAATAAAATATTAAAGCAAGATTAGACAGCAGAGTATATTTGTATTTGAGGTTCTAATTCACATGAATCATTTAATTCAGGATATTTTAATTGCTGAAGTGAGAGGTTGAGATGTAATTTTGACTTTGTAACTCACTGGTTGCTTAATGATAGCATGGAAGGAAAACTGCCAAGTGTTACAGTGAGATGTGGTTACAAAGATTTGTCTTTATTATATGCCTAATCATAACCTTTATAATTGTATAAAATACCCAGTAGAAATGAACAAAATAAACAAAATGTTAACAAGGAAGGAATGGAGAAAGGTTACTTTGATGGGAATTCCATGCTAATGTGAAAATCAGTCACCCGTGTCTGTCTTATATACGTATCAAAGGGAAATAGATAAAGTTTGAAAAAGTTACTGCAATAATCCCCATAATGAAATTAGCCTATTTGATTTAAACCAAGAAGGATAATCATGGACTGAATGTTCACCTTGTTTCTACTCACAAATTAAGTATCCTACTAAGACAAAGGTGAGGAAATAATTTTAAAGTATCAAATAAAACCAAAAGGGAGATGTTGTAAATGAAGGAAAACATTTCTAAAGCCTATATTTTTAAGATTTGTTTGGATGAAAGACTTGAGAAAAAGCCACTTTTTCCTTCTCATCCACTCCCCCTCTTTCCTCTTTGGCTTCACTACAAAGCAGTAAGCATCATCCACCTTTGGATTTTTATGCTGCTTTACCCATGGTGTTCTATAAAATTTGCCTTGGGCCAGAATCTGCTGAGCAATCTTATCTCCCCAAATGTCAGTATTTTTATGAGGGATCTTGGTTATTCTGTGGAGTAACATCTCCAGAGCCTGAGTCTGCACTCACCATTCTTTGCCTTTCTCCCTCCTTTCTTCTCCTAGGTGAGGTGGGTAGGGTTGGGTTTCACGTTTTCCTCCCCTCAACGAGAAGGGACTTTATAGAGTCCCCTGAGATCACCGCCCTCAGCCTCTGGCTGAGACACAGACATGGAGCTGAACCTCTGAGGTCAACTTTTCCACTCTGACCATATATTCTCTAAGCATGGGCTACCACCTCTCTCCTCCCACGGTGCCAAATGCTCCCACCATCCCTCTGTAGCAGATCTAGAGGACCTGAAGCTGCAAGGCAGGATACTTTGCCTCACTGATCAGATCAGAAACCATCTCCTCGTTGTCTGAGCTGTGATCTGAACTTGCTTGTCCAGAAGCCATAAGCACTTGATATAAAAAACAGGATGGAGAGAGAAGGGAGTCCTGCAGTTGGAGGATAAGGAGTAGGACTGTTCTCAGCAGAAGATGGGTTATGTTGAATTAGGTGTAGTATGAAATTGTGCTGTGGACAATGTATTCTCTGCAAAATATTACCTGGGGGACAGCACATCCCAGATCTATCATCTAACTACTACATCTAACTTCTATGACTAACTTCAGTGGAGCATTAGCAGAGTAAGATGAGCTAGATGTACCTTCCCACAGGGTAACAGAGACCCCCCTCAGTTCTGGAATAAATGTTAGAGGAGTGTCTGTGTTGCCTTTATCTAATATATAAATTAACTCAAATGATCTGGCAATTAGTTAATTTTGGAAGAAAAATTCTCATCTGCACATGCCCTCAGCAAAGATCAGGTTTCCTTTTTTCTCTGATATCTCTCTCTCCACTCTTTATACTCCCCCATGTGAAAACATATCACCCTTTAGCTGTTCCCCAGCACATAGCCCACTGCTGGCTTGCAACCAGTGAAACTCCAACCCATAACAACATTAAGAAACAATTACTGCTTCTGCTGTCATGAGAATCCTGTTCAGCTTTGGGGGTGGGTGTCTCAGTCACAACCTTCACAGCAGGATTATTCAGGATAACAAACAATTCCCTTTTGGAGCTCCAGATTAAGAAATAACATAGGGGAGAAAAAATGCCACCCAAACGCCAGTGAGGAGTTATTTTCATATTGTAGAGATTTATTAATTTCTAGTACTGTTAAAAAGATTACTGTTTGCAAATAGCCTTGTATCTGTAAAATGTTTCTAAACACTATGTATTGGATGCTTCCCCCCACACAGACCACCATTATCTTTTGAGTTTAATACATTATCAGCTGTGGAAAACTGTGAGGATATTTAGAACATTAAACAACCTATTAATTTGGTGATTATGAAAATGAGTATATTGTAGTTTGCTATGACAGCTTCTCCTGGGGGAGCTCAACACAGTGCTTGGAAAAGCTCACTAAAAACATACACATATTGTTAGTGATCAGCACAACAAATCCTTAATTATCACTCCAGATCTCTAAATATGTACAGAACAGGTGAACAGGCAAACAAGCAAATAAATAAATAAATCCACTTAGAGGGAAAAAAAAGACTCTGGAAGTAGAATTCACCTAACCATGTATGAGTAGCTATCAAAGTATGTGTCTGTATCTGGGTAGGTCACCTGAAGATGTCTTAACAGTCAGCAGAGAATTAGACAAACAAATTAATGATGATGGTGACTCAATTTGTCTCATTAGTTTCCTACATTTGTAATTGCATCTTACCAACTCTATTAGCTAATTTGACTAGATCTCCCTTGGCTATAATAAAAGTTCATGATGCAGAGATCTTAAAACAGTGATTTGATCTCCAAGATGTTCTCAGCTCTCCAGCACCAGAGGACTTCCGCTGTGGTCCACGTATAGAAATGTTCACATTTACATCTTTCTTTAATCTGAATCTTCCCCCTCCATGCTGGCATAGCACTGGTACCTTTTAAGAAATGAAATTATTTACCTGTATGCCACAGCTTTGACATAAGTCAGTGAAGGAAAACAACATAAAAATAAAGAGACATACTTTTGTTGTCAAACAGATATCATACAGATGATGGACCAGAAACCAGGTTGCCCTGGACAGACAGGCAGACAGGTACACAACCTGTCCAGCTGTCCCTACAGAAAGGGCAGGGCTGTAGCATCAATCACCACTCCACCTAGACCTGCCTGTGAACATCAGGCTCTGAACACCAAAGGCCATGGAGAGCCCAAACCCGGGAACAATCAGATTGCTGAGCTAACCATACAGAGATAAACCTCCTCACTTTTGTAACGCCTGGAACTGTTGGTTTGAATAGGAACTTTGATCCCCTTCTCAAGGCACAAGTGGTGCCTTTCTTTACTGATACGATCTTAGCAGCCCTCATGGAACTCCCTTGGTGGTGCCACATGCACCTTGCAAAACAAAGCAATAATTCACTGTGCTGGTGAGCTGTGGCTGCAGATTTTTGCTCATACTTCCAAAAAGCAAAGGTGTAAGAGGTTCAGAGACATACATGAAACTGCAACTCAGAAGTTAGATATTTAGGACCTGCTGCCTGGTTCAAAACACTGCTTTCCACTGCCCGCATCAGGGGGTTGGAACTAGATGATCTGTGAGGTCCATTCCAACCCAAGCCACTGTATGATTCTGTGATTCTATGATTCTATTCCACAGATTTCCTTAGCAAGCCTGGGTGTGTTGCAAAGCCTCTTTGTGCCTATTCCTCCTCTCCTCAGCAGCAAAGCAATGAGAGCAGCACTTCCCTGTCTAATCCTAGATACTTCAAAGATTGTGAGGTACCCACATATTTTGGCAATAAAGTTGTAGCAGTATCTCAGATAGATAAAATCACCTGCAAACAGAATACTGGATAATTTTAAAAGAATACTTTTTCAGTTCAATCATACTAAAAGAATAATACGCATTATACAAACAAGGTTTCTGATTTAATTACAAGGGTTTCAAAGTCCCCTCCTGTACTTAACACTCAGGGTTATGGAACTTGTTGCCAAGCAATTACCCTTTAAATTTGCTTTAATCCATGCCGATCATTTCCCAGAGTTGATCATTACTGTAGAGTTTAATTGCTTTTGTTGGCTTACATGTTGCTGGAGTTCAAACAGAACAGATTATCAGGAGGCTGCCAGCCGCAAAACTCTTTGAAATAAAGGCGGGAATCCATGTGAAGAACCTCACAGTGTGCTTTGTTTTAATAACTTCCCAGAAATCGTGGATCACACCTATATTAGCTTCAGCAAAAGTTTGCTGCTATCAGTTTTCAAGCGCTACCAGTCATCTGTGCCGTGTAGAGTTAATAGATTTGCAGGAACATAAGAGAATACAGAATTGGGAAGAAAAAAAAATGAATCACAGTAGAAAGAAAGATAATAACATTATCTCTGGATAGGACAATATGCAAGACAACAAAGATCATAGAATCAGGAGGATTTGGGTTGGAAGGGACCTCAAAGCCCACCCAGACCCAACCCTTGCCAAGGACTAGTTGATCCCCACAAGCTCAGGCTGCCCAGGACCCCATCCAACCTGGCCTTGAGCACCTCCAGGACTGGGGCACCCACAGCTGCTCTGGGCAACCTGTGCCAGCGCCTCACCGACCTCTCTGTGAAAAACATCCCCCTGGCATCTAATCTAAATCTCCCCTCCTTTCGTTTAAACCATTTCTCCTTGTCCTATCGAAGATATGAAGCATGTAAATCACAAGCCTGTGTCAATAGCAGAGACCGTCCCACACTTGCTCCATATGCAGTGTGGGTTTGTGGGTTGCTATGGGAGAAGGGTGTTCTTTTCCCACCCCTTAGCACACAGCCCGCTTCTCGTCCTTTCAGATCATGTCGTTTATCTTAAGGAAGCTGCCAGGTGCAGCAGGAAGCTGGATTGCATCCATGATAAAAGTGATCTTTTCCTTCAGTAACACAGTTACTGAAGGAAAATTATTTAGTGAAACTGCTTTTAGAAGAGGCTTGGTACATTTGCAGCATTCCCCCTGGTAATGAGGTTAATGCACCCAATACAGCTGATACTGCGGAACATTCATCAGGACCATCTTCATTTAAGCGCCAGATATATTTGGAGTCATTCAGCACTTTCCCTTCTAACCCAAACTCATCTGTTTCTTTGTTTTTCAATTTGCTTTCCACACGAACATCAAAAGCCTCCTCAACATTTCTGTAGCTCAGGTTCAGGCTAATGAAAAAGAGAGGGAAGTTTGTCCACACAACGCATTTTTCTTCCCTCCCACACTGTCATTATCTCTTTTCCTTTGTAGCTCAGCAACACGTAGAAGTTCTGGCAGTGTACCAAGGGTTTCACCAGCGCTTGGCACCACACAGCTACATGGCACTCTCCGGATGTCTAATCAGGTTGGTATCACAAAGCCTCAGCAAAGGAATAACAATGCATGTACACACAAGATACTTTGGAATGGGCAAAATCTGGGAAGAAGAAAGGGAAGGAAGCCAAATGAACATCACGTACTAACATGATGAGGAATAACTGGATCTGCGTTAAGTTAGCAGAGTCACAACATCATGATGGAGTGACAAGGTTGTGTTTATGTACATTGAAAAGAGCAACATGCTGGTAAGTGCTAACAAATGATTATCAGCCATGTCTTGTCATGTTTATGTGCAGCTATGCCATTAGAATAGAATTTAGAGAACAGGGAAAAAAAAAAGGAGCTGACTTCATGCAAAATTGTTATTGTAGCACCTACCCAGCATAATGGTAGTCCAAAGCAGTCCTAATCTATAGATCGAGATACATGAAGAATATTTTTGGACAACTCCTTATAGAGGTACCCAGTATGGCATCCCAAAAACAGCCTGGAGGGAGAGCTGTGTTACAGTCCCTGAAGAAGCAAAAGGCTGCATTCTGCATGCACAAAGGCCACAAGAGTCCTTCTCTTTTCTTCTTCCTTGTTTAGATAAGCAGATAGTCTCTGTTTGCTCTAACAGGTGTGTTCAAAGAGGAGGTGCAATAGTGTATGGTACTCTGCAGCACAATAGACAGCATTGAGCATATAGCTTTAATTTGAGATATCGCTACCTTGGAAATTATTTAATTGAACAAAATGGCCAAAAAAAAAAAGTTTTTTTTACACAGAATCACAGAGTAGTTGACATTGAAAGGGACCTCTAGAGGTCATCTCTGGAGGACCAAATCCTTCTCAAGCAGTTGCCCAGGACCATGACCAGGCGGTTTTTGAATCTCTCCAAACACCTTCATAGTTCTTTGGGAAGCAACTAGAGATTGCAGCAAATCAGAAACTTGAGAAATACAGAGTAATTAAAGTAGAGATCATGAACCTCAAGGCAGAATATTTTATCCAAGCAATTGGTGACACACAGATGGGAGGCACCGTTTACACCGTGTGGCATCAGACTATCATACCAGAAGAACTGGAAAGCCTTGTATAACCCAGATCAACTGAAATGCAAAAGTAATAAATGCAAGGTCCCACATCTGGAAATTAACACCTCTATATCTGTAACAAACTGAGGCTTAGGAAACAAAGAACTGAATACCACAACTATTTTACAAATGTGAAAAAGGAGAAGGCAATCCTAAACTGTTACTGAATGTGGTACTTCCAGAAAAAAATGAAGTGGAATTAGCACCACCACACAAAACTGTGAGAATTCTGAGTGCAATTCCAGTCACATGTTTTCAAAGTAAATTAAAATGGGAATGGATATGAAAAAAATCTACTAGAATAATCTAGAAGAACTAAAATCTTACCAGGGGAGAAGGAAACAGATATTTTTCTTGCTCAGTCCAGCAAAATAGTGTCATTAATACAACCTTCTTTCCATGTAACTGTGGGGTTCAAACTAGGGAATGAAAAGAATATTTAAACTGGAGGACTTTTTTTTTACACAGGAGGAAATCAAGTATATATCAGAAACAAATACAATCAGCTTGGAAACTGGGAGATAATTTCTATCTGGGTAATTAGTCTCTAGAAATTTCCACAGGAAAAACCCCAAAGCACAAATAGAGTTATGGTGGAACATGGTAAATTTAATAAAGACATTTTTATGGCACAATTTTCTCCAACAGAATGGCAACAGATGTAGTGAACCAGAAGATCACTTCTCATTCAATGTCTAAAACAAAATTTACCCTTTGTACAAAATGCAAAACTCAAATTTGAAATACCCTGCAGCATCCAGTTTGAACATTTATAGAGGTTTTAAGTAGTTCTACAATTTTAGAGCTTCACCTATGGCAAAAATCTCATATATCACACCTGTTTGACTCTTAGGCTTTTTTTATATGGCTTACAGAGACATTTTTCTTGTGTTTGTGTGATCTTCTAAATACTGGGTTAAAAGCATCAGCATCAAACACATTTTAGATGTCACTGCCAGCAATTACTTCTTCCCTCTGCCATAAATAGGCCTTCAGCTGGACAGCACTTTCACGTCCAGGAACACAAACTGGGAAAAGCTCAGGGAAAACATAATAAGAAATAATAATACTCGTGGCTGAAAGAAAATGACAAATTCATTTAATGCTTCCGTAGTCTATTCCTGCCTAATTTAAAGGGATGTCGCTTAGAAAAGCACGTTATGAGAAATATTTCTGCAGAAAGGATCAAAGTTAAGAAATTAGGCAAAAAAAGAAGTAATCATTACGCAAGGGTGCACCAGAAGCAGGGAAATGCACATTTGGACTGGGCCCCTCGAGTTCAAAAATGTACCAGCACAATACCTGGCCATAGATAAACCATGCATCATAAGACACGTTGTCTTCAAAAATGAGGTTAAAAACCTCTTTTCATTCCCTGTCCTAGAATCTCGAAAATGAAATAAAATTCACAGGATTTATTTCCAGGGCTTAGGATACAAACAGCCTTCCCACTGCTCTGTGTGCTCGTCAGCCAGCTGACGGACGTGGGCAATTCCTGCACTCACAGAAGCAGCAAGGTTTGGATCCATCCCATCTCATGCAGGCTGAAGGGTTTACCTAGTAGTGATGGAAGAAATCAGAATCACTTCCTTGTGATGCATTCTTCCCCATACTGATGACAGAGCCCAGAATGACTATGGTGCCTGTAACTTCCAGTTCTGAGTCTGGCCAGAGCACTGTGTTCATCCCACTCTGGCATTTCCACTGGCACAAATTGCTCTGGAACTGTTGCAAATGCCACTGAGCAAAAGGTCAATCCAGGGCCCATGACCAGTGCAGAGCACACGTGCTTTCTGAAATGGAGGGAGATGGTGAAAGAGTTTGTGTTTCAGGAACTCTGATCAAGGTGACAATTTTATCATTTGTGCTGATGACACCAGTTTGCTTCCTTTACAACACTGGCATAAGAAAGCATTTATTTCCCCCTCTTCTGTGATTTGTCACTTTTACTACGTCAAAGCAAGGTTTTATAAGTGTTCTCCGTCTTTGCACATTAAATCCAGGGTGTTAGTCAAAAGGAACGAGAGGCTGGTGGAAAAAAAGGCATAGGATACCTTAAGGAAATTTTTCATTGTGTGGCAGAGACAAGACAACCAAATGGTCTTTTATCTGTAAAAGCACAGAATCTGAGAAACAAATTTTAGTGAGGAGAGCCTACTGTTTTTTTCCACTTCCTTTGGCCTCAGGAAATGGAGAATCATTTTAAAGATGAATTGTGAGAGAATGTTTGAAGTTCTTTTCCCATTTCAATTCAAATGGGTGCCCACACTAACATATTTCAAATAGGAGCAGCACTTTTGAGTAGAACTCAATCAAAGAAATCAAGGTTTAGCTCAAAGAGGAAGGCTAATCCAGAAGTTACAATAGTAGCACAGAGTTTACAAAACCTGAATACAAGTCTTCCTTACAACCTTAAGTTGCATTGCCTTTCTTTGCCTTACCTTTTCTTTCCACATATATTTTAAAGGTGTTTCTATTCTACAGTGAAAGTGGATATTGGACAGAGATTAATTAAATGAAAAAAACAATTCAGTTGTTTTGTTGCAGATGAATACAGAAAATTAAGTCGATTCATCCAAGTTTCCATTCCTGTTACAAATATTTTGTTATAAATATTGTTTTTGTACTGATACCTTGTGTTCTACAATCAAAACATTTCGAGGGCTAGCCATTGGAAAAAGGTGGCAGAAGTCCTCTTCCATGAGGATGGTTTCGTGGAGAAAATCATGCAAGGATACTAAGTGAGAGGGAAAAAATAATTAAATAAAAACAAGACTAGGTGTATTGTCACACTACATTCAAATTTGCTAGATTTCGGGGTGGGGTCTCTGACCAAACATCTGATGAGAGGGAGGTGGTGGTCCCCCTCTACTCAGCTCTCGTGAGGCCCCATCTGGAGTACTGCGTCCAGGCCTGGGGGCCCCAGCACAAGAAAGACATGGAACTCTTGGAGCGAGTTCAGAGGAGGGTGACCAAGATGATCAGAGGGCTGGTGCACCTCTCCTGTGGGGAAAGGTTGAGGGAACTGGGCTTGTTTAGCTTGGAGAAGAGAAGGCTCTGGGGAGGCCTCATTGTGGCCTTCCAATACTTGAAGGGAGCATATAAACAGGAGGGGGAACGATTGTTTCCGAGGGTGGATAGCGATAGGAGAAGGGGGAATGGTTTTAAAGTGAGAGAGGGGAGATTTAGATTGGCTCTTAGGAGGAAGCTTTTCACTCCGAGGGTGGTGATGCACTGGAACAAGTTGCCCAGGGAGGTTGTGGATGTCCCGTCCCTGGAGGTGTTCAAGGCCAGGCTGGACGTGGCTCTGGGCAGCCTGGTCTAGTGGTTGGTGACCCTGCACTCAGCAGGGGAGTTGAAACTCAATGATCTTTGAGGTCCTTTTCAACCCAGGCCATTCTATGATTCTATGATTCTATGATTCTATGATTCTATGATTCTATGATTCTATGATTCTATGATTACTCAAAGAACTATCTAACACTATGCCATCAAAGCTTACTGAATCATCTTTGCCACTTTTATGTTTCACAAATGTACATCAATACAAGAAATGGCATGCCCAACTACATACACCTGTAGGCTTCCTAGCCAGAGATCTGTCTTCTCTCCATCTAATCTACTTTTTTCCATACTCAGAATATTACCTAGATGTAAGTTGCAATAGCCCCTTCCTGACACACTTAAATTCCTCTGTGCTTTTAGTCATATGTTCCAGTATGAACGAGATGTTTGAAATATCAGTCATAAAAGAACTACCCCTCCTGAAAAAGTGTCATTATCTGACACTGCACAAAGTGCCCGCCAAATTACCCTTAACTTTCAATCATTTCAAGCTTTTAATTTCTGGAAGTAATTGTAGAAATGAAAGCTTTGCTCCCACCTGAAGCATTGTTAATCACACAGCTGAAAATCAGACAAACAGATGTCATCAGCAGCCCTAGCACAGCCTTGCTCATAGTTACCTCCTTCACTCAGCAAACGAACAGATGTCCTCCTTCCTAAAGGTTGGAAGAAGATACAGGACAAGGACTTAATTTTTTTTTTAATGTAATTTTTTGTTTCATTTTCTTGTTCTTGTTTTATTTTAGTAATTTACTGTTTTTTCCTCTTCGCGTTGGCAAATCAGGAAGCCATAATGAAAATATATTTTTAATATCAAACTTAAGTATCTCAGAAAAAGCTTTGTAAACCCATTTTTCTATCAACAGCTTCTGCTTTGGCCTTTATTCAAGACACCGCCCTCTGATATGATGTACTATATTGCGTTCACACATTCATTTCCCATCCTAGCTCGTGCAATGGTAATGTGTGCTTCAAGAAGATAGACAGGCAGATGCCTAAGTTTGAGACCATGTTCTGATTTCTTGATATCAATATCCCATAACCCTGTCTCATTGTCTCATTCCTTGTGTTCACTCCCCATGGCCATATCACAGCTAAACACAAGTCCTGACCTCACAGTCTCATCTGTCAAATGGATTCCTGTTCCTCTCTGGAGTCTGGAACCTCAGTCTTGCTCCTTGCTGGTATGAAGATTTGTTTACAGTCATCCTAAAGATTAGGGCTCATGTGAATGAACTCCGCAAGGTATTCTGTTTGACAGTAAAACCTCAGACTTGCACAGAGCCAAGCAAGCTCGCTATTATTCTGAAACAGCAAGGACTCACCAGAAAATTCATTTTCCCTGACAATATTGTGCCAGATCTGTGGATTGTACTGATGCCACCAACAATTTCAACACTAAGTATTAACATTTCTTTTGCTTTCCTTTTATCTTCGAAGACACAACTTTCCACCAGATAAAAATCAGCCAAGTATGTTGATAAGCACATAATCAGCTACGCCTTTAGATTAGGTTAGATTTGATTTAGCATTATTAATTATTCTGCTTTCCAATGAGTAATTCAGCCATGTGATTGCCTACCCAAGCCATAGCAGAACAACCCCACATACTGTGTAACCTGTAATTATGCTAAGCTGAAAGATTCTACACCTTACAAAGGTCAAGACAGAAAATGTGATGAACTATGTAGGAATTTCTCCAGTGGTTGTAGTCAACTGTATGCCAGTACCTGGACATTACCAGTTTGAAAGACAGGTCATCCAAGAACCAAACTAGAAACTGTATGTCCTGAGTACATTTTAATGTCAGTAGCCTTTATCCACTGTGGACAATAAAACAGTTGATGCTGAAGTATCAGAGTAGGGCAGAGCAAATATCTAAAGATGACGACAAGGATCCAGATTCTCAGCTAATATAAAGAGTGCTAGTGAAGTAGAGAGACAAGGAAGCGCAGTCAAAGGAACTACAAAGCTTTATGTCAACCAAGGGTGCAGTCAGCAGACTCTTATATGTACACCAAGAACACCAAATATTTCTTCATAAATTAAAAGGTTAGGAAGGCCCATTAGAAGATTTAGCTTAGCTTTTGTGTAGCTTTTGTATAACTCCTTCAGAACACATATTAGCTTCTGGGTTGAGTTTTGGAGTTTGGGTTTGACTGAAGCTCATCTTGCAGAAATGCATAATATCATGATTTGAAAATGCCAAGAAATTTAAGATCCTGTCCTTTTCTTGAGGGTTTTATTTTAAAAAACAGAACAATACAGTTTTAATGACAAAACATGAATTCAGCTTCCAGCCCTTGCTTCCGATTATGTCTTTTCCTGTTAGATTGAAAAACCTTTGACAAATCTTACTTTCTTTCCTGGAAGTATTTCTATTTCACAGTCAAGTCACCCCTTTGTATTTCTTGCTAAAATAGGCAGATTATTATCCTTAGGTTTCTCTCTGTTGCTACTGCTTAGAAGACAGGTGTTTGCTAACTAGGTTGAAATTACAGCTAACAGTTGCAATTTGTCCCCTAAAAAGGAGCAACTTAAACAAGTTAATCAGTAAAAATGACATTTTTTTAAGGTGAGAAGTGGCAACAAAACAAGAAAAAAAATATCCGATAAAAATGTCAATCCCAACATAGAGTTGGGAGTTTCCTTGTGGTCTGTTTTTCAGCCATTAGATGTCCCCATGTGCCATTAGGACATGACACTGCTCTCGGCAAACAAAGTGAAAAAAGCAACAATTTGAGATGAGTGGAAGCTTATGGGACTGTTGTTGTCACTGTGGGTGTGTTTCTATTACAAACACTTACTGCTGGAGAGCAATGATGATTTTCTGAATGATGACAATAGCTGAGGGAAGTTATTATTATTCCCATTCTGGAGGGAAGGCTACAAAGCTGAAACTGTTACGGAAAACCTCACTCAGGATCTTATTTAGTCACATGGTGAACCCTAGTTATTAATATCAGTGGTCCCTGTACAAAGAAGCAGTCTTGGAGTAGACAACAGAGGCCAAGTTATTGATGGATATCTATTTACATAGATATCAGAACTAATGATTTGGTTCTCTCACACTGGAGGTCAAATTGCATTTGCTCACCCGAGCCACACATGACTTTAGAACTCAAACAAGACAAGATCACATCTTCAGCTGCTGTAAATTAGAATTAGTCAGCTACCACACTAGTCTCAAATACAAGTGAGATGGCTTGTAGGAGTTACTGCTTGCAGAGGTTGACATCCCTACCATTGGGACAGCCCAACAAAATGCCCCAGACCACTGCAATTTACAGCAAGGCATAGAAAAGTAAATCCTGGTGTTTCAGGAAGGGTCGTTCAAGATCAGCTTCATGAGCATTTCCAGAGGAAGATGACTACCAGGAAAGAAACAGGGAGGGCAGCTAGAATCAGTAGCTGCCTTGATCATCTCAGTTCCATCTGATTGCATTCATGACTGACCTTCACCTTTCTGTGACAAGCATAAATAACTTAACTGGTATTTTATTTAGTTGAACAGCAGGTGCTTGAGAGCAATTGCTTTACTTTTATTTATCTACTAATTTAGTTAGCTAAATGCCCAACTTGCAACTATAGATCATCTTCTGGATGATGTATTTTTTTGCCCATCAGAAACAAAACATTTTAGTGCTCTAATAAGCATTTATTCTTCTGTCCAATAAATCATTTTATCTATTAAAACAAGCACTAGCAGATGGACTTTCATAGTTCTACTAATTATCAACTTTTCCTATGCTTCAATGGATTATCCACACACACACAAAATTAAGGAATGCAGTGATAGCTGAAGCATTATTTCCAGATTTACTCACTCAACACACAGAAGCGTGGAGATACTCCCCTTTTCATTAACATAGGAGCCAGCTTGGAGATGGCACAGGGGATTTCACAACACTTCCTTTCTGCACAGATGAAAGGCTGCAGATTATTCAGTAGTGAAGGTGAGCCAGGGGGACAGGAACATCCAGGATGACAAGGCTATCCACACCCATTAGCAAATTTTAACCAGAGGACTGAGTCAGAAACAAATATCTGCCAACTACTTCTGTAAAAGTGTTTCTTTTAGATGCTTCAAGGACAGCATTGCAAAGACAGAAGAGGAGAATTTGTTAGAAGTCCCCATGAAGAGCCACTATTAACAGGCTAGCACTTCACTAGAGATGTTGGTGGAGTTGGCCCAAGAAACTTCAGCTGGAGTTGAGTCAACACCCTGCACACCTAAGTTTCTTGTAGCATTTGAGGACATTGCCTTTTTCTATGTCTCTGATGCTGTGCAAGACATTAGTGGCACTATATCCTTTTCTTGGAAAAAAACATTCATTTAATGGCAGTAATGAGTATACAGTCAAAAACGCCCACACTCCACCACATAATGTCTCTTACTCCCTCAAACCAACCAGCAGGACTACAGGCAGAAATATATCCCCTTCCTTTTCCCTATCTGTCTTTCTCTCCTCTCCGGAAAGCAGGTACTCCGTCTGGCAGCTCCAGAGCAGGCAGTTTCTCAGACATACTTGGCTCATCCCACAAGTGGTTAACCAAGACATCAATAAACTACTCAGTGGAGGACTCCAGAGATTTACCTCCGCTGAATTCTCCCTTGTGGCTGGATTCCAGCGGCGTGAAGTTGGTTTCTGGCTGTGGGTCTGCTAGGAGGTGGCCAGAGCCCAGGACCCTTCTCACTGGCTCCCTGCAGGCTGCGCTTGGAGGTTTTGGCTGGCGGGTCCCCAGAATGCATTGCCTCCCCTTCGTTTGCTTTGGCCACTCTCAGGTGGCTGGCCTGAATCTTTCCTTGTCGCTGTTGCAATAATGGTTTGAGGAGTGCGGGGTCAAAGCAGGCCAGGGGACCTGGAGGGCTTTGGGAGGAACAATAAGGGATTTGTTCAGCCAGCAGGCTGCAGGTTTGATGCTTTTCCAAGATCAGAGCCATGCTAGAAAACATCTGAGGGTTTGATTCTAGGGGTACTGCTGGCAAGTCAAAACCTCCTCGTGTGGATGCACTTTTTATGGGCCAAAGCAAGTCCATATGAAAGAAGTTTCAGGCAGTAGAGTTTATGCCAGGTCTCCAAGTGGATAAACAGCACACTTCTGTAAGGCAATGTGCCTATGTTCACCACAGCTGCAGTCAGTGTGGAAGCACAGCCTAAGACCCCACAGCCCTACCTGGCATTTGGTACCTGCAAGTGCGCCTTGTGCAGGCCTGGGAATGGATAGCCAGCAGCCAACTCTGAAGGAGTGTGGAAGAGGCTGTGTAGCAGTGCCACATCGTGTCACTGGGGAAGGCCTGGCTCCTCTCGGTCACCGTCCTATGTAAATCCAGTCTCTTCAGTCAATTTGCTTTCCCCTCCAGAGGCCAGGAAGAAAGGCACTGGCTGACACACCAGGACAGAGCACACTGAACTAACTGGGTAGGTATAAAAGGTGTACTGATCTTTAGCTGAATGGAATTAACATCAGAGGGGATCAGCCCTGGTAACACCACATCCATTTTGGGAGTTCATGTTTCCAGTAGAGTAAGGAAAATTGTTTGGGATGAAATATAATTAATGTAACGATTTAAAAGCTTGACGTAACATAGCTGAAAAGAAGGCTGTGAGTTGGCTACTGCATGTAGGTATGTTGAAGGAAAGATCTAGCGTGAATGATGAAGAATGAGGAGAAGCAAACAGGTTTTCAGCCTGCCTCCTAGAAAGTCACAAATGGTTCCAGTAGCTGGAATGGAAATATGATAAAATTGACCTTGAAAGAGGATGTAGTTTCCTGGGGGTAAGGATGATTAAACTCTGGAAGAGTTTACCAAGTGAAAGGAAGATTCACTTTGCTTAGATCCTTTACAACCAGATTAGATCAACTCTATGACTTAATCCCATTTCTGGGGAAAAATTCTACAGACTAAGTAAACCAGAGAGGAAAGAGTCATGAATTTTGCTAATCTCTGCCTCCTTTTTGACCTGGAGTCCATTCATCTAGTGACAACTATCATGCAACAAGATCAAAATTTCTTGATCCTTTCTGTTTCACATGATGCCTCAAAAATGAGGTAAGGGGAGTTGCTAGAGGATTTATGGATTCCTCCTTTTGCTAACCCTACATTTGGAATTTCATAAGTCAGATATTTCAACAAGCTTCATTGGAGGAGTGTCTCTTTTACCAGGGCTCCTACAGACATGAGGTCACACTTGAGTGCATGTACTCTGGTTTCCAAGCGCTGCATCTTCTCTCCTAATCCTGATATGAGTGATAGCTCTACACAGTAAGCTACACTGGCACTTGAAGTCCCGCAGCAAGAATGAGGTCAGGTCACCTTGCTGCTAGTGTCTGGGATGAGGCATGAGGTGAGCAAGTGAAAGACTCTCCCATGTAATACATGAGACTTGACAAGTCTGAATGTAGCCGAGTAGGTTTTAGACCTTCCAGGGATTCTCTTCAAGCAAGCTGATTTCCATCAAAGGTGACACAGCTAATCTCTTCTCCCCCATGCCCTTCAGGGAAGAGGAGAGGAGCTGAGGAAGAGCCTGGCCTGCAGAGTAGTTCACACCATGGCCAACAGCATGCGTTGCTGCATTTGGCCTCTCTGCCCTATGCCTGAGCTTCACACTCTTCTTTGCCACAAGCACATCAGCTCCTCCTCCAAACAAGATAGAAAATGAAGGAGAAAAGAGGCAAATTAGAGATTCTTTAGTCAGCAATCCTTGCAAGAATTATTCTCTTTCAGTCATTGTAAAATATTCTGATCTTCTAAAACTTGTAAGATATAAGACCAATAGACATTTATACTTATGGAACTATTATAGCATTCACACAGGCACTAATCTCACAGTGAATAGTTCACAGATTTTAAGGTCAGATGTTTAGGATCATCCAGGCAGTATAACAAAAACTGCTGAATTTTACCCAGAATTTCACCCACATCAATCCCAGTACATTTATTTCATCAGACTGCTTAGGCAACACCTTCTTTCAGCTCAGTGAGATCTTTGATATGTGTACAGTCAGTTCCTTTCTGTTTCCTTTGAGAAGAATGGCTAAGGTTAGAGGAAAACAGAAGACAACAACAAAACCATCTTTCTCAGTGCACCTCCCTCCCCACCCCTGAAAGTTAGCAAGGAATTCTAAGTAATTTGCATCAGAGGCGCTTCCATTTTATGCAAACTGCCACAAAGTGGAAAATATCAGGTGACAGCTCCATACTGGAGATACTGCAACCCTCAGCGGGCTTGTATAAAAAGCCATAATACACATAAAAGTCTAATGTGCCTTCAAAATTACCTCATCTTTTATTTAGAGGTTATTTCACCCTTGTCTTCCTTTATCGCTCTTTATACGAGTGAAGTGGGGAAACTGGACAAAATTGAGGCAATTTAGGCTACTAAGTGGAACTAGAGTTTGCAGTCAAAGTGAGGCTCTGGGGGAAGAATTCCCCACAGCCACTCCCATAACCAACCTAAAGCTCTGCAATCAGCTTTATTTAGGTGTTTCTTCCCAGCTCCAGCCCCCACCCTCTGCCCGGTGATAAGGCTGTCTACTAAAAGAGAAAAATACAAACAGAAAGCTATGGAGGGCAGCTGGATGAGGGATAAAAATAGCAACGGGGCTCTCTGTAGCGGTGTCCTTTGTACCATGAGAGGGAAAATCCTGGCAGCATTTCTGTCTCATGGGGTCGGCATCTCCAAGGGGAGCAACACATACACGTTCACATGCACACACATACATGTGAAAGAGGCCCTGGGCTGACCTTCAGGCATGTCAGTGCCACGAGTTAGAATTCAGTGTGAGCCACGCAAAGACAACACCCAGGAAAACAGTGGAAAACCCCTCCTGGAGCACAGGGCGATGGAGAACGCAGGAGAGAAGTCAGTTCTGCTGCTCCCAGCTCTGACATGCTTGGCAGCCTGAATTCACACTGCTTTCCCCTATCTTTTTGTTGCCTCCTCTCCACCTCCACCTATTCTGAGGCTATTTGGAGCAGGCTGTCTCTGCACAGCACCTGGAAGGCTGATTGTGATCTTTAAGCTCTACCATAGCATAAATAGTGAGACTCCAGTTGGCTTCAAGGTTTGCATAGCTCTCTGACTACCAAGAAGTTAAAAATTCCTATTTGGGAAAAAAAAAAAAAAAAAAAGGAGCTATTAATTTTAAAATTAGCAGTAGTAGCAGATCCTCAGCTAATATTTTCCCATTTAAAACAAAACTTGAGCCAAAGAGCAAGATGGAATCACTGAGGAAAAATAAGTGCCGTTATTACTTTTTCTTCCTCTCCAGAAAATACTTTATATTCTCAGATAACCCTCTTATGCTTGCTGGTATTAATTATCCCTAAACTTGTGGGGATTGAGGCAGCATTTGCACTGAGATTGATTGTCTCCTAACGGTCTGCTGTAGCCTTCTCAGTGAGGCTGCTAATACTGGGTATCTTCCAAGACCAGATCCCAGATCCAGGACTGTAATTCAACCTCTGCTCCAGCATTTCTATTGTATTCTGTTCCTCTGAAGACCTTTTCCAATGACTTTTATAACATCATCTGCCAGTGATATCACTAATGCTCCCCCCTCATCTGGCCAGATTTGGAAAACTCCCTGCAAACTGCTGAGTATGCAGACTTTGCTGGCTCTTGGCTCTCAAAGAGCTGAAACAAAAGCTCCATATGCAAGTACCCAAGCTCTGACTTTCAGGAGAACTTTCAGGAGTTAGGCAGTGAAATCAGACCCCAAAAGTTCAGTTCAGATATAATTTAAATGCAAATCTGTGGTTTTTGAGCTTATGCTACACATAAATGACACCAAATCAAATGGTTTCTTAAGTTGACTGAGAATTGATTTACTCCCTTCAAGTAGATATTCCGTGGTTTGGTTTACAGGATGACAGAAACTCAGAACTTAACTCAGTAGCTGATCAATAATATAATCTTGATCCCTAACTAAATGAAGCCTGATAAATATCAGACACTTTTAAATTGGGTTTAATGAGTGCTTATGCATGTATTTGTGGGCTCTGATTCATGAGCTATGGTTACTCTACACTGAAGTAACCTCGTCTTTTTGCTAGAAGCTACAGCCCTGTGCCCATTGCAGAGGCAGTAGACAGTCCTCAGACATGCAGAACTTGGGGTGCCCTCATCCTATGGGGAAGCAACGTCCTCAACTTTATCTAGATGTCCACCCTCAAAGGGAATTATGCTGGTGATGTGGAGGAGATGGGAAAAAGGGACATGAAAGAGTCAGCTGGGGAGGAGCTCAGCTTTGAATTTCCAGCTGAGGGTAAGAAGTGGTTCAGAACAGCTGATGAGGATGATGAGTGGCACAGAAAGACGTCAGCAAGGGGAGAGGTAGAAGAGATTGCATCTGTTTCCTTCAAAGATGATGCCAACAAGGACTGACATAGTGGAACTGTACAAAAGAATTAATGGTCCAGAGAAATTACAGCTGCCTACCATATCTCCCAAAACATAAGCTCAAGAGCTCTTTGTCAACCAGAGACAATTGCAATTAAGCAGGTGAATATTTTAAGAGTAAGAACACCTGCATATCCCATTCTCATCCCAAAAACTGAAGATCAGCCCCAGGTTCCCAGTCAGCTTCATGTAAGAGGCTACCTTGCTCTGGGAGAAGGAAGGTGCAGCTCCCTAAGCACAAGCTGTGCCATGCCTCACACCCTCCGGGCTGGAGCAGGTCCCAGCCTGCTTAGTGCGCCAGCACATACACGGCCGGCCAGACGGAGGAATGAGATGGAATCCAAAAGGTGCAAGATCCTTATCAGGACCCAGTGTTGTATTCACCAGGGAATTAAAAAGTGAAGGCAGGAGTCAGGAATGTGCTGGTGGACATTAGAAAGAAAGAAACTCTAGGGACATGTTCTTTCTGACTCTTTCCTAGTCCCCTTCAGAAGTTACCCATACTGGGACTTGTGTAGGTGAATGTGGTGTTTCCACTCCATGGGCAGCTGGGCTTCACCACACCACACTCTCACTCCCCTGCTCAAAGGAAGAGGGAGAGAAAATATGGTGGAAAGGAGCTCAAGGATTGAGATAAGAGGCTGGACCACAAGTTTTATGGGGAAGCGGCTGAAGGAACTGGGATTGTTCAGTCTGGAGGAGGCTCAGGTTACACCTTATTGCTCTCTAAAATTCTCTGAAAGGAGGTTGTGGCGAGGTGGGGGTCGGCCTCTTCTCCCAGGCAACAGTGGGAGAACATTACGAGAGGTAATGGCCTTAAGTTGAGTGGGGTTGAGATCATATTGGATATTAGGAAAAGCTTATTCTTCAAAAGAGTGGTGAGGCATCGGAACAGGCTGCCCAAGAAGGTGGTGGAGACACCATCCCTGGAGGTGTTCAAGAAACGTGTAGATGTGGTACTTAGGGACATGGTTTAGGGGGCAATATTGGTGGTAGGTAGACAGTTGGACTAGATGATCTTAGTGGTCTTTTCCAACCTTAATGATTCTGTGCTTCTATGATAAGGACAGGGAGATCACTCACCAATTGCCATCAAGGCAAAACAGACTCAACGTAGAGAGATTAATATAATTTATTGTCTATTACTAACAACAGTAAGAAACTAAAAGCAAGCTAAAAAACCCTGCCAGCCCTCTCCTACCTTCTCCCACCTGAGCAGTGTGGGGGAACAGGAATGGGGGCTGCAGTCAGCCCACAGCACTTTGACCCTACCTCTCCTTCATGGTCACTCTCTGCCCCTGCTCCATGGGTCCCTCCCACTGGAAGCCATCCTTCTCCAACTGTTCCCACGTGAGCTTCCCACAGACTGCAGCTCTCCCAGAACTACTCCAGCACAGCTCCATAACACGGGGCCTATCCTTCAGGCACTGCTCCACACGGATCCCCGCTGGCAGCAGTTCGCTCAGCCCTCCTGCCCCACCATGGGCCCAGGGCTGGTCCTGTGGGGGCTCTCTATGGGCTGTTCCTCCTTCAGGCCTCATCCACTGCAGCGCCGTGGGCTCCTCCATGGCTGCACGTGGAGATCTACACTGAACTACTGCAGGAAAATCACAACCCATGGACAAAGGAAGATACGCTCCTACATGTGCAGTGTTGCCAATGTAACCACACTGGCTCTTAGGATCTCTGCCTGGAAAGCTGTGGTGATGGAAGTCTACTGACTTCATGCCCTTACATAATGAGTGCGTGCATTTATCTATCATCCTTCATTTTAAATAAATGTCAATATTTTTTCCTCTGGGCTCTTCTTTCTTGTTTTGTCAAAAGCAATGATTATATCATAGCCAACATTATGATGCAAAATTAGAGGCAAGTAAATACATCAGAAAGGTGGCATCATCTGAGGGGATGTGACAGCTGCTCACATTTGCTCAAACGTATTTCTCCCTGAAGTCTGACCCTAGGTGTAAATTGGAGAAGCCTGACAGGACGTAGAAAGGAGTACTATCCTGTTGACCCAGTTTTCATAGACAGCAGTGTATATAATTATTTGGCCAGTTGCTGTTGATAAACCAATCCCATGTGAGGTTAAAAATTATCCAGGCAATTACTGGTGACACAGCAGTATGCTAGAAACCTGCATGGCAAACCTCTCAGCCACAGCTGTGCTGGAGGGAGGTGTGGTGAGGTGTGATCTGGGACGGAGATAGCTCTGCTGGCAGATGTCCTTAGCACAGGGGCAGCTCCCCAGGCTGCTGCCTAAGTGGTTTATTTTGGTCAGGAATGGTAAAATAAGTGATATCACAAATACCTTTTTTTTGTGATAAGGTCTCATACAAGGGCTGCATGTACAATGCTTCAGCCTGCAGCAATATCAGTATTTCTCAGCAATAAATAAAGCACTCCTGGAACTACTGCGTTCCTGCAGGGAAACTGCTCCCCATGGGAAAAGATCAACTAAAAGTGGGATTTTTGTTTATAGAAACTGCATTAATGGCATGAACTGCTGCCAGAAAAGCTGTGGCATGGAGGATGCCCACCAGTTCAGGCCCCAACAGATGCAGCTGCACCTGCAGAAAGTCCCCAGCAGAGACTGGGAGGAATGTGCTGAGATAGCATCCTCTGTGATGGTGCTGATGACACACCTCCTGCTCACCACGAGCTCCCATCATCTGTGCCATGGATTGCAATACTGAGCTTTGCCTGCTTGGGTTCGCACAGCTTGCTTTCCCCAGTGGCAAGTCTGGTGCAGGGACAGTTAGGCAGCTAGGCTATGTATATATATTTATAAACACTTGGACATATATATCATTTTGTTTTTATGTAAAGCGCAGGACTGATTTAGACTACCCAACTGGGATGCGAGAGACAAGGATTTATATATTTTCATTTTCTAACAACTAAAACATTTTTCTTTTTCTATCTTTTTTAAATTATTATTTGATGTGTTGCAGAGCCTCAGAGAATATCTGGAAATAAATACTGATATAGCTGTTACTAATTCTTCTAAAATGAAGCGACCTACTTGGAAAAGCATTTTCCCTGTAACTTCAGGCAAGAACACAAGTGGATATAATTATATACGCAAACTCTCTATTCTTCTTAGTTTCATTTATGTCATTTGGGAAGGCATTCAAGTTCAGCCAAGACATTCCAATTTCTGATGGGAAGGGAGAAAAAAAGGAAAAAAGGTGAGATTCTTAAGATATAGTTACACTACACAGTCTAATGCATTGGTATTAATGGTAATAATATAATGCACCATATAAAAGAATTTAATTCCTGAATCTTCTGTTACAGCTTACATCCTGATTTCATGCAAAATTGGAGTAAGCTATTAATAGCAATGGAATTCCTAAAAATCGGCTCTAAATTAAAAGAGATCTTCATCTTGTTTAATGTACAAGCTGCAAATGTTGCTCTAATATAAATACAATCGAACTGTAAACCAGCTCATTACATCTCAGATCTGTGCAAATAATGAGCATGTTACATTAAAAAGATCAGAATGGGCAGGTTTTCCTTTAACAAGTTTTCCTGGAGACTAGCCAGCTAATAAACAGGGTTCAATCATGGCACTGAACCATTTTCCAAGAATTATTCCAGTTTGCACTAGCCTATACAAAGCACACACCAGATATAAGCCCCATGCAGGGATATAAGTTCCCACTGCTCACCAGACCTGTGTGGTCCACGTCCCCATGTTTATAACGTGGTTGGTCATATCTACCCATGAAAGCCAACCCATGCTGCCCATCCCATCGCAGAGCCACCCACTACCAGTTGGCATTGACAGCCAAGTATGAAGTGCTGTGGGTGGGAGAGGCAGCCCCAGCTCCTCCTCTGCTCCTGCTTTTGTCCTGCAGATTGTGCTTTTCACAGCTCGGCTATTAAGGCAGATGGCTGCCTGCAAAGCCCAAAGCAACGGACAGATGGGCTCTCCTCCCCATCCTGAGCCACTCTCACAACTACAAGCAAGAACCTGCTGACCTTGCCTCTTTTCCTATCTGTAGTCATCCAAGAAAAAAATCCTCTACCATAGCTTTCTTTTCTGCTTCAGTTTGGGTAAACCTAAGACTTAGGCAAATCTTACTTTTCCTCATCAATCTCCAGAGGTCCAGCACCACTTTGGGGCTTGTCATGAAGCTGAGCTATTCCTAAATTCACTGGTGTTTCATCCCCTTCTGAACTTAAATTGCGCACCCACTGCATTTGTCCAAGGCCTGTTCAGGGAAACAAATGTAACGACTTCACCCCTTTACACACCAACGCTCAAGTTGCCTATGTTCACACTGGTGGTTGCATATATTCATGATACCGTAAATGCCTAGAAGAGCCTCCAGGACCCATGTGACCAGGGAGAAGGGAAGGAGAGATAGTAGGGAGTGTAAAGAAAGAAATGAGATGAGAATAGCCTAATTTCAGAACAAATTCAGACTGGTATTGGTACAAACGCTCACATGGGAGAAACTGTGCCCATCACCTGGTGACCAGCTCCATCTTATGCTGTTTCCCTGCAGATGTGGAGTCCTCAGTACAGGAGAGACATGAACCTGTTGGATTGCGTCCAGAGGAGGGCCACAAAAATGATCCATGGAATGGAAAATCTCCCTGTGAGGACAGGATGAGAGAGCTGGGGCTGTTCAGCCTGGAGAAGAGGAGGCTCTGGGGAGACCTGAGAGGAGCCTTTCAATATCTAAAGGGGGCCTATAAGAAAGAAAGGGGCAGAATCTTCAGCAGAGTCTGTTGTGATAGGACAAGGGGAAATGGTTTCAAACTAGAACAGAGGAAATTTGGATTGGATAGAAAGAAAACGTTTTTTTATGAAAAAGGTAGAGAAGCACCGAAAGAGGTTGCCCAGAGGGATGGTGGATGCCTCATCCCTGGAGACATTCACTGCATGGGGCTCTGAGCAACCTGATCTAGCTGTAGGTGTCCCTGTTCATTGCAGGGGAGTTGGACTAGATGGCCTTTAAAGGTCCCTTTAGAGAAGAAAGGACTGCTGCATCCAGCAGAAACTGGAGCAGAGGGGATGGGCGATACTGTGGAATGTAATTGCCAAGCAATACATTTTGACGTCACAGAGGTGATGATTTCTCAGTAATAACAGGGAAGAACTGCTGGACTAAACTGGGAAACCATGCTAGCTTTTAGCTCACAAAGCTCTTGACTCACTGCAGAGCTTAAATCCCTCACCTGCTCGCTGAAATCAGTCCTGCATCAGTCCAGCTGTAGAATCAAACAAATGGCCCATTACCAAGAGAAAGCCCTTCTCAGCTACCTATTTGTTCTCCAGATCAGGAGACTGTGGGTGGAAATGGAATGCAGCCTTGCCTACAGGGCTTGCTGTAAAAAAGGTTTTATGGTTGCAGTGGAAAAGGCAGTGGAAATCCAGCACAGACTTGGAGCATAAGAATACTTCTTTACTCCCCATCGTGTGAGATCAGCTAGTTGGTCCTAAAGAGCAGCACTGGGGTTGCAGAGCAGATGAGCGTTCTCAGGTATCTCTCTGGGCTCCGAGCTCCCTGCACTTCCATGTTTTTTCACAGTAGACATTTTCTAAATCAGCTAGGGGCACAAAAGTCAGTCTTCAAGAATAATATTGAGTTTTCCCCGTGCTCCAAACTTTTCCCTTTCCAGTTCCCTTCCGACACTTCTGTAGCAAGCAACCTTTTACTCTGCAACTTATTTTTGTCTTCCTTCCCCAGGAAGCAGCATTTGGACCAGTCCAACCTTTTAGCTCACTCGTGTGTTGGCCTCTATTTACACACCACCACCAAAACACTCATTTGGCAGGCAGGCTGGAAAATGGCAGCTTGCTACATTAACCTGCATTTCTCTCTTCATTCACTATTCTTAATAAGTGTTTAGGAATGTATTAATGTGGGGCTAGGCCACAAAGTTTGCATCCAGGCTTTTGTCACATTTGGAGGAGCTGAGCTAGCACCAGCATCTGCTGCACATCATCCCTTCCATGCTTAGCACCCAATAGCAATGTACAGCACTGACTCCCCTCCCAGAATTCCTTTCTTCTGCCCATATTTACAGAGTTGTCATGATTTTTCCCTGCTTTCCCCACTCTAAGCCACCAAACAGCCGTTTGATCCAGATAATGAAGCTGTTCAGAAGCTACCAGCATTTCTCACTTAACCAAAATCTTTGCCTACAGGCGATGATATAACACACAGAGCAGTGAGCGTGGATGAATTAAATAACATTAAATCTCTCTGCAGCCACTTTAGGAATGAATATATGAGCTAGCTATCACAGTTTCACATGTACATGTAATAGACAAGGTGTAAGTTTGCAGCAAGATAGCTTACTGCAAGCCTTGAAATAGCTGCAAGGTCAAAGAGAGGTAATAGAGAGGACAAATGACCTCCTCTGCTCTTCCTCAGGTGGCCCATCTCACCAGCAAGGACAGAAATCATTCATAAGAGTTGGCAGCACACAATTGGATGGATGTCTGCCCCTTTTCTTCCCCCAGATCTCTCCCCTGTGTTCCCAGCAGTACTAACCCATTTGGCAGTAAGATCAGCACCACTGCATTTGTGCAAGGCCCCAAGGCAGTGAGGCACGGACATATCTGAGGCACCTGAGAGCTCTTCAGCTTTTGGTACAGGCGCTCCTTCACCAACTGCCTATCTCATGAGAGGCTGCAAAACCTGCTGCAAAACAAGGCAACTGAACTTCATCTAAGCTCCAAGATGCCGCGGTACTGCAGGTACTGAGGCCTGACGGTTTAGAGCTGCTCAGTATCTGTCTCAAGCATAGTATTGCAGGTATGTAATACACCTACACCCTTTAGTCTCTGTTGTTTTAATTGAGTGACCTACAAATGAGTTCTCCAATTTTCCAGGTATGGAAAAGCTAAGGGCAGTCAGGAATCCCCATCATGCAAAATAATCCCGCAGATTTTTCCATTCATGGAGAACCTCATCTATGCAGTGTTTAACAAACAGTAGTTTCAGGGACTCTGAAGGAGGTGTACAACATCACTCATGCTGCCAGCAGTGCAGGAGAAAATGACCAAGCATGTAAATTGAAGGGTGATCTTGCACCTCCCAATTAGAAATATCATGCCTAGATTCCCTTGCACACACGCACACAGTCTTTGGCTTCATAGATATATCATCGGGGATCATTCTTTGTTTGCTTGGAAGGGGATAAGAAGGGAAGATGAGAAAAGTATAAACTAAAGGCAGAGATGCTTTCTGGTTAGCCATAAGAGCACTGAGAACATATTAGCTGTAGGTATCAGCACATTGTTTGTGGGGACTGACATACCTACCTCCCTAAACTTCTAATCACATGTGTAGATACAATTTGATATTTTGAAGCCTTCAGTAATATCAACTCCTGTAATTTTTGTGGTAGGCTACTAAAAAAATAACAGAAAAAAGTTCACACAGCCCTTAATAAGAAGCAGAGATAGATGGTCCTGGACATGGCATATCCTTATTTTTCACTTCCCATCTACCCAGTGTGGGATCCACCTCATCCCTTTTTCTTCCCATGACACTCGCAGGAGGGTACATCCTCTCTAGAAGAACCAGATCAGAGCTGCACTGGTACATGAGGACTACCCTTGATCCATTAGGTGGTATGGTTTGGATCTGCAGACAAATCTCAGTGGGAATGAATAGGAAGCAGAGAAGCTCCCAGTCACACAGACCATGGTAGGGCAGAGAACATCTGGGGCTTCATCGATTCCCTTGCTCCTTTCCTGTATGCAATGTGAGACAATTCACTTTACTTCCCCAAGTCCCCCTCCCCACTCCCCGCTGCACACATCACAGCATTTTTGGAGCAAAGACAGGCAGTGCCTGTCAGTGCAGCACACTTGGCCCTGCACCTTGGGGTCTGGGCATGGTTAAGTGCCTTTGCAATACAAATGATAACAGTAACAACAATGCTTGCAGCTCACTCAGGACATCTTCTTTCCTTTCTAAGGCTGGGTGTAAATAATGTTCTTATCTTCTAAGAAATACCTCTGCCACCTCTGACTAGGTGATAAGTAGAGACACTCTTAACTGCTGATCAACAGGGAGGAGAGTGATTAGCATCCTCTGGGGAACACCTTGTTGATGACGGCTGCTTTGCATTGTTGAGGGTGTAAGAAGCACCTAAATTCCTCCTCCACAGAGCTCTCAACTGCTGATGAAGTCAGTACTGCATTTAATCCCTCAGCACACTGCTTGTCAGGCCAATTTCTGATCAAAGCCTTGCTTGCCACTGCAGACATAATTGCAACCCTCTGCAACTCTCGACAGTTTGAGAAAGGGACTTAGTGTGAATGTCAAAGGAAGGAACGACTGGACTTAGGCAACACCAAGCCTTCTGAAGTAAGAAAATTAAACAAACAGAAAAAAAACAACAACCCTACAGAGGGACTAGTTAGTAGGAAGGCTAAAATTGGTCCAACCATTTCAGGAGTTTCCAAGTTGAGGGCCGTGATCTTAATTCCCTGCTAACTGGATCTGATATGCTGGGTCTCTGCAGTTGCCCACCAATGCTCAGCCACTTCTGGCTAGTACAAACATAACCAAGGCAAGGAGGAACAGGCACAGCAGAGCAACATGGATCCTATAAAGTCAAAGCCTGAACTAACACACAGGCTTACTGAAGCTCAGGCTTAACCCCAGGGAGTGGATCAGTGGGTACAAGCCACTGCTTTGAATTGCATTGTTGAGTACCAACAGATTCATGTACTCTCCATCCTCAACACCATCAATTGAATAAAATGGCATTCATGTGACTGCACCCATACCCGGTCTGTGTTCAGTTCTGGGCCCCTTACTATAAGAAAAGCATTAAGGCCCTGGAGCATGTCCAGAGAAGGGCAACAAAACTGTGAAGGGTCTGGAACACAAGGTGTTTTCTATGGGGCTGAGGGAGCTGGGATTGTTCAGTCTGAAGAAGAGGAGGCTCAGAGGACACCTTATTTTTCTCTACAATCCTCTGAAAGGAAGTTGAAGTGAGATGGATGTTGGCCTCTTCTCCCAGGTAACAGCAATAGGATGAGAGGTGACGGCATTAAGTTGTGCCAGGAGAAGTTCAAGTTGGATATTATGAAAAATTTCTTCTCTAAAAGAGTGGTGAGGCATTAGAACAGGCTGCCCAGGAAGGAAGGTGGTGGAGTCATTGTCCCTGGAGGTGTTCAAGAAACGTATACGTGGTACTTAGGGACATGGTTTAGTGGGCAATATTGGTGGCAGATGGACGGTTAGACTAGATGATCTTAGCGGTCTTTTCCAACCTTAATGATTCTGTGATTCTATTCTATGATTCTATGATCCTGTGTTGACAGTGGCACTTCAGTCAGAGCTGGGATGGTTCATCCTGTAGTGCTTCAGTGCTCCCTGTCATCTTGGTGGGGTGCCCCAGCCTGGGCAACAAAGCACAGATACAAGCACATACCCACTAAGGCTTTTCCTGCTCTGCAAGATCAAACTGTGCCTTACACATCTCAGAAAACAGCTGGAGTAGGTGGTCCCTTCCTCCCAAACAGGCTGGCCCTCCTGGCAAAGGTGGGCCCCAGTGTCATGCAGGTTTGGTTGCACAATATGAGAAAAAATGCCAAACAGATCAGAAACACTTCCATATCTAGCAGTGTTCTATGTCTGGAAGAAAATGCAACCTCACACTTTTGATTACAGGCTGACTCTTAAATAAAGCAATCCTCGTCCATGGCAATGACTTCCTTTCTCCCCTCTTATTATACATTTTACCTCCCTGTATTACTGCTCACAGGAAACATCAATTTTCAAGCATGGTATTTCCCTTCCTAATAAAATGCAGCAGGAGGTTCCACAGGTTAATTATAAATTGATTTAAAAAGCATTTACCAAGAAGTGTTTTAAATCCATTTCCCTTAATTTCATTTGATGCAGCGTATGTCTCGCAGTGCAAAGGGGAGACGCGGTGTTATTGCCACTATCTGCCAGATGAACATGTTCATCACCAACAGTGCAGGGAGTGATAAGTCCCTTATCTGATACAGAGAGACAAAACATTCCCTCTTTCTTATCAACAAATTGAGTTATCAGCCAAGTGAAGTAGTTTTTGGTAGCATTTCTGACTGCGTTTTGCTTTTAAATCCATACTGGCAGCAAATGTTCATGGATACATTTCCCTCTTATGCTCATTTCAAAATGCAGCAGCAGCCACAGATAAGAATGCTTTATCTCCCCAAGACGTCTAACCTATGTGCTGCTAGACTGTTCTGAATTCACTGGTAAACTAAGCTATAGTGAAAGTAACGAGTGATGCTAAGACAGACATATAAAGAGCTTGGAGGACCACAGAGCTAAGCCAATGCTTGCTGACAAGCTGAGCACTGCCTGCTGACATGACTGTTGCTAATGGCTTAGACTACACTTTCCAGTGCCATCACTTAATTCGGGTTGCTTGCCATCCCAAATTGGGATGGACAATTGGGACCCAGTAGCCTTGGAAAGCTCTTATCTAGATAAGGAGACAATTTTGCTGTAACTGGCACATATGCCCAGACAGATTCAGAATTAAGTTCACAACATAGTAAGGCTAGAGAGGAGTTAGGGTTATTAGCCACCTGACATCACCAGGGGAATGTAACAGCTAAGTACACGATCACGTTTTTAGGCGTGAGAGTTAGAAACCATCTGATGCCTTTGAAGGAGTCAGATTGTTGGGATGCTCCCAGCAGAGTGCTCTGAAGTGAGCAGCTGCTCTGAAGGGCTTTGTGCAGGTGAGTACCCATGGGAAAGGCCTCAGCATCAGCCTGGCTTGAGCAGAGAATGAGAGCATTTAGCTGTTAAGTTGTATTGGAATGTTGGAGTCAGAGCACCACTTCAGTTGACTGCGTTCAGAAAGTTAATTTCAATGGGATAGCACTGGAAAGAGTTTGTGCTTGAATGCACTTACAGGGCAGCTGTGCACAGTTCCAGCTCACCAACACAGTTTTTTACTGCAGCTCATCTCTTCCATAAAGCAGGCCAAAGACAACATGGCATGATCGCAGAAACTCATGGAGCACAGGCATATCACTGAAGTCAGAAACGTTTTTGTAAATATCTGCAAACTCCCTGCATCAAGTTCATCTTTCTCCCTCCCATGAAGACAAGGGCAATCAGGAGCTCTGCAATTAATCAAATGTTTGAAGACAACACCATCATCGTTTCATCTGCTGAGCAAGAGGAGCAAAACTCGTGAGCGCTCTAGCGTTTGCTCAGCACAGAGCCAGCCAAGGGAGCTCAGCCTCCACCAGATCTGTGGACTTTGCATTGATCAGTTATTCAGATTATGCACATCCTTTCACCTTTCCAGAGACAAACACAACCAGCTTGGAGCTAGAACAAGGCCAAAAACATCTCCAGTGTCATTATCTCCCTTTTTTACTGGTTCCACCTCTACAAGGCTACCTTCTTTCCCAGAGTGTTTTTTTTTTTTTTTTCCTGTGGCTGAACTTGTTAATTTGGTGGCAATCAGATGCCTCATCTCTAAAGCAGCTATTTTGCAACCAGCTACATGATTCCTGGAAGGGTTATATACTCTCATCTGTTTGTAGAAGGGACAGCCTAGTTGGATATTAATTCCCGAAGAGACAAGAGATAATTATAATAATGGCCCAGCTGACAATAGTTTCAATAGTTTCCAGCCTCGCTGTCAGCTGACACATTCCTTCCTCCAGATAATATCTGATACAGGCAGATATTTCTGAAGCTGTGCCTCCGCAGGACGTGCCATGAGAACTGCAGCGAGGTCAGCTCTTCTGCTTTCCTATGAAACCTGCAAGGAACTTGCTGCAAGAGAGGTCTATTTGTCTTGGACATTAGTAAGAAAGCTGCCTAATAGCCTTCAAACCTTTCTTGCCTTCTTGCTACACTCTGCCACAACTTCCCACTGCAGGTCTGCAAGTGCCCCAGCATCCACACACACGGACAGAAACATTTACTCCTGCTCCTCCCATATGGCATTTGGTTCTGATCAAACTCTTCATTCCAGATTTCCATTATGGAAACGTTCTTGGCCAGTTGGGTGGAAGGGCTGGAGCTACCCCCACTGGATCATATCCAGTTCTCAAGATCAAGGGTTGGAAAATTACAGAAAGTCTTGGCAGTGTGGGCACCCAAAAGGATCATTAAGCATTTGCAAATAGCCCTAATGCTTTAACGAGGACTTAATCAAGCAGAGCAGGGATGTCTTGACAATCTGATAATTGTGACAGAAAATGCAGAGAATGTGGAGGCCATGGTGGGTCTTTCAGGGCCGATTGTTCTGAAATAGCTTTTCTTTCTCTTTTTGAAGAGAAATTTAAATGAACCAGGCTTTCAGAAATAGCTGTTTATCTTTCACAAGAGCCTTGAAGATCTTCTCATTTATCAAGCTCTTAAATCAGTGCAGATTTCCTGTAATTCACCCTTAATCCACAACTGGGCAGAACTCTCTCCTATCAAGAGAAGCCAAAACCTCTGTTGCTGGCTTGGTCCCTTCCAGCCATTCCTGAACAAAATCTTCATCTGTAGGAAGGGCCATTCCAACTCTTCCCAAATTTTGGAAAGTTGCTTCAATGGGACATATATTAGTTCACAAGTTAAAATATTCAAACACCAAAAATAGCTAATATTACATAGCTGGTACTGAAATATTAAATAGTCTTATACACATTTGAACAGTTTTATTTTACATATCTAAGAATAAACTAATCAGAGGCTGCCTAATATTTGATACCCAACTAACTGTGATGGTTTGAAAGGACTGCAAAGAAAAACTGTCTGTAAACAGAGTTAAGTTAACAGCTGTACTAGTTCTAACCTGAAGCAAAAAAGGTACGCTCAATGGAAAGACCAAAGGTGGTGAAAATTATTTTCTTCTCTGTATTCAAAATCAGTGGAAAATCTTTTCCCGTGTTTCACTCCTGATGCCAGTTGACACCCAATGTTCTCGGCCAAAGCCAAGGGGCAGCTCAGGCTCTGCTCTGACTCTCCCAGTGATGGAATGTATTTCGGTGGGTTTCTGTGAGGGATATGGTACTCACCGCAGTGCTGAGAGAGTGGTGTAATATTATTAGCGTAAAGCTTTCAGAGAATCATCATAGAAACGTTTGAGTTGGAAGGAACCCTTAAAGGCCCTCTAGTCCAACTCCCCCAGCACTGAACAGGGACACTTACAGCAACATCAGGGTGCTCAGAGCCCCTTCCAACCAGACCTTCAATGTCTCCAGGGATGGGGCATCCACCACCTCCCTGGGCATCCTGATCTGGTGCTTCACTACCCTTATTGTAAAATATTTTTTCCTTATAGCCGATCTTTCATTCCACAGCCCTCTCCCCATTTAGTTTTCTGCTCTTTCCCTCTGTGCGGGGGAATCAGCGGGCTGCACTTTTCTGTAGTGAGGAACTCAGGCTGGCAGACCACCAGAAGCCAGCACAGGGCATGAAGCTGTGATATTTGCTGTGAAGCCCCTTGGCCACGCAGCTGTGACAACTGAATAAATAAACGCCATCCAATACCACTTTTGCTCACCCTATAATTCCACTGTATGAGAGTGGGCATTCACAAGGTGAGGACGAGCACAGCCTTTTCTGCAGCTGCCACAAGAGGTGTGTGTAGGTCCTTGTGCTTCATGGTGACAGTGGCCCCCAGACACCTGCATTTCTCATTCATGGTGGGGAAGTCCACCGAGGTGTTTGTCAGGGCCATGTATGTGTCGTTTTGGCCCTGGGAGAGGGTAGGAAGATGTTATTGAGACAGCACTGTCAGCTTCTGCCTACACACATCTCACCTCCTGTTGTTACAGAAAGTACAGCCACTGAAAGAGATGAAAAAGTTACACGTCTCTTTTCTGGCTCTTCTTTTAATAAGGTAAATCCATTTATTTTCTGCACTGGGGTCCTATGGGACCACTGTGGAGCCAGGATCCCTACACAATGCTATTGGATGTATACAGGTGCCCCAGCTGATCTCAGTGGCTCTGAGCACAAAGCCCACATTTTGGGGAGTAAACCTCACACCCACAAGTCATTAGCTCTTTCCAGCACTAGTACCTCATTAGCTTTCCCATTCTCACCCTGCAACCCACAAAGCTGGGGAGAGCTGAAGTGACCATTTCTGAAGATAGCCACAACTTTCAGGCAGCTTTTTGCCCACTGGAAAGGAGACTGCAGACGTCCCCTGGAAATATGACATGCAGCAGCTGAAACGAGTACCGTGATATCACAAGTTGTCTCAGGGGTTTCCAGCCACAGAGAGGTGTGAGAGGTTTTTCCACCATCCCCACTTCGCTCTCAACTTTTGCTTTCATTTCTGTTGCTCGCAGGTTCCTGATGTGCCGTCACTCATCAGTTCCACCCTCCCACCTCCTATTTGTCATGAGAATCCCAGACATCAAAGCAATCATGTTGACTCCGCTGTCTCCTTCACGTTATAGTTGCATATTTATTCTTCCCATATAACAGCTATTTTGTCAAAATGGCTTTTACTGGAGATTTATACTTACTGTTTTCACACCTTTCCCTGTGTTCTTTCTGGGCTTGGACATAAAAAATCAGAGCAACAGGAACTCTGGAACAGGCTGCCCAGAGAGGTTGTGGATGCCCCATCCCTGGAGGTGTTCAAGGCCAGGTTGGATGGGGCCCTGGGCAGCCTGGTCTGGTATTAGATGTGGAGGTTTGTGACCCT
Organism: Numida meleagris; assembly: GCF_002078875.1. NCBI lineage: Eukaryota > Metazoa > Chordata > Aves > Galliformes > Numididae > Numida > Numida meleagris. The sequence goes on from NC_034410.1 coordinate 138,123,715, forward strand.
GCCTGTGGCAGGGGGGTTGGAACTTGATGATCCTTGAGGTCCCTTCCAACCCAAGCCATTCTATGATTCTATGATAGCAAAACGTCTTTCTTCTGCCACGTAAGAACTGCACTGGGGCACCTCAACACTGTCGCTCCAAGAAAAAGGGAAGTCTCAGTCTGAGACCGAAAGAAATCTATAGAACATTTTAAAGATTTTCTGAAGGCTATTGTTTCAATAACACATTTCTTGCAGTCCTCCTCTCTCATTTTTCCATTCAGATGAACATGAGGTATTTTAGGAGTCCACCTGCTTATGTTCCGTACTCCTCACTTCAAGTCATAATGCTCTGCGATACTGCAGTTAGTTTTTCTGCCTATAATTATATTGCAGCACAGGATTATGATTCTCAACCCTATGTGTACTGGAGTAATTTTTTGAGTATTTCTGCTATTTCCAGCTGAATTTAAATAGCTTTTACAGCTCTGAGAGCATTATTGCCTATTGAGTCATTCTGATGCTGTTCTTAAATGGATAAAAGAATCGTTAGATGGTTTGAGTTGGAAGGGACCACTAAAGACCCTCTAGTCCAACTTCCCTGCAATGAACAGGGACACCTACAGCTCGATCAGAGTCTGGTCCAGCTGACCTTGTATGTCTCCAAGGACACAGCATCCACCACCTCTCTGGGCAACTCCTTCCTGTGCCTCACCATTCTTACTGTAAAAAATTGTGTTACATCCAATCTAAATCTCCCCTGTTCTAGGTTGAAACCATTTCCCTGTGTCTATCACAACAGACCCTGCTAAAGAGTCTGTCCCCTTCTTTCTGGTAGCATCCCTACAAACTTCTGCACTGGGTGGAACTGAATTAATTCAGATCCTGGCACCTTTCTGGTGGAGTCCTTCAGCCACACGCTATTTCCAGTCACACCAGCAAAGTCCACTGCAAAGTGGTGTAGCCTTCAAAAATAGCACGATGTATTTTAAGCCACCTCGGAGCAAGGGTAAACCCGATTTTTAAAATACCCGTGGGTGAAGCGCCCACCTCGGCACTGCACAGCGCTTCCAGTGTGCCGATCCCCTCTTTTTTTTTTTTTTTTCACGAATCCATCCCTCTTTGCTACCCAACAGCGGCAGAAAGTGCGGCCAACTGCGCTCGGAGTGGAACTTGGCTGCAAACACTCCGCTGCTCAGCGGATTTCCACTAAAAAAAAAAAAAAAAAAGAAAAGAAAAATGGGAGGAGGGGGGAGATTTTTTTTAAATTTTTTAATTTTATTTTTTTTGCCGGGAGGGGTTCGCGCAGGTGCCGGGCCGGGGCTGCGCGCTGGCTCCCGCGGGCGCGATCCGGCGCCGGGAGAGGGCGCGATGGCCCCACGGTAGCGGCGGCCGTGGGAAAGAGGAGCCGCCCCCAGGGCCGGGGAACCGCACCGGGGATGGATGGGGCGGGGGGTGCGGGGTCCTCCCTCTCGGCGTTCCGCATCCAGCCCCGCTTCTGAGCTTAGAAATCATACAAATACTTATAACTACGCGTGGTGTGGGGGTGAAGAAATAAATACGAAATAAATAAGAAATAAATTAAAAATTGGAATTAGAATAAAACCACATATCTCAGCGGGGTGCCCGCAGGTGCGGGTATTGCGGCGGGAGGGGCGCAGATAGCGGTCCCGCGGGGCCGGGCAGCCGCGGTGAGGGGCGCCCCGTCGGGTCTCGGCTCCGCGCGCCGTCCGGAATGGGCAGCGGGGAAGGGGTGAGCCCGGGGTGGGGAAGGAGCCGCTGGGTAGGGGGGTGCTGAGCGAGCAGGGGGGCGGTGCAGAGCCCCCGGGGGTCACCTTGCAGCCGCCGCCCCCCCCTCCCCCCGCAGCCTCCTCCCGTTTAATCCTCCGGGATAACGAAGCAGCGACACGGGCGGGGGTGCGCAAGCCACGCACGCTCCTTTGTGCTGGGAGCCGGCGCCCCCCACCCGCAGCCGCGTTACGGGGGGACACGGAGGGTGAAGCTCCCCTGCTACCGTCGGGGGGCAGCGGGCAGAGGGGGAGCGGCGAGGAGGAGGGAGGCAGCGAGGAAGGGCACAGCGAGCAGGGAAGCAGCGAGGCGCCCTTTTCATCCCCGCTAGTATTTTCTTCTTCTTCTTTTTTTTTTTTTTTTTTTTTTTTTTTTTCCCCCCCCCCCTTTTTGAAAAAAAAAAAAAAAAAAAAAAAAGCCAACCGCTCCTCCGCATCGCCTCTCCCCGGCCCCGCTCCCTCCCTCCCGCCCGCCCAGCTCCGGCTCTCAGTGCCCGGGGGGGGCTCGGAGCTCCGCGGCCGCCCCCTCGCGGCGCGCCCTCCCCGCGCACGGAGCCGAGAGGGAGGAGACGGCGACGCGCACGGCGGGAGCGCGCACACTCGCGGGGCCCCGCCGCGCTGCTCGTGCTCCCGCCCCCGCTGCATCTCCCGCCCGCCCTCTCGCCGGCGTTTTAAAGGAGGAAAACTTCTATTGTACCGGACGGAGCGCGCCGCGCCGCCTTGGACCGTACAATCTGCCGCACGCCGGGAAGGCGATCCCTCTCTCCGCTGTATTATTTTTTTCATCGTGGTGGGAGGAAGAGATCTACGTTCTCCCGGCGTTTTGGCTCCTTTTTTTCCCCCGTCTTCTCCGGCGGCTCTTTTTGTATTTTTATCTCATATTTCCTGATTTTGTTGTTCCCCGCACCGCCCGCAATTATTGCCTCGCTCCGTCTCGCAGCCGGCGCGTTGGAGGAGCCGGTGAGTCGCGGGGCTCCGCTTTGCCCATCACTCGATCCGCCGCTCTCGGGCTGACAGCGCGGGGCCGCGGGACCGCCGGTGCCTCCCGGGGGACGCGGCGCTGCGCCGGGGCACGGCGCTCCCCATCCTTCTCCGTGCGCTCGGCTTGGAAATAATTTTATTTTTTGGGGGGGGTGGAGGAGGGCAAGAAGCATTTGCTTCTCCAGCGTACGCTCGGGCAGGTTATGCTTATTGCACATATATACGCCTCTCTGTATGTGTGTGTGTGGATATATATGTATATATGATAAATTTGGCAAAGTTTGCCCAGCTCCGTGCACGGCCAGGTGGGTGGCTGGGGAGCAGCCCGGCTCTGCGCTGGGAGCTCTCGGCCCTTCCCGCTCGGCTCCCGGTGCCGGAGCTGTGCACCGGGTGAGCGCGGCGGCTGCGGGAGCTGTGCCCGAGCGGAGCCCCTCCGGAGAGCCGCGGGGAGAGGCTCCGGGCGTTCCCAGGAGCTGACCCCTCGCTGGACGGGGTCGCGGCTCCCGGTCACCCCGCCGAGCTGGGGAGGGGGTGAGGGGAGGTCGTGCATTTTATTATTATTATTTTATTTTTTATTATTATTTTATATATGTATTTTTAACAATTTTTCAATCCGACGGCGCGGGGTGCCGGGAGGGAGCGCTGCGCGCCGAGGGGCGATCTCCCCCGCTACAGGGGCCGGGGGGAGCGGAGCCCCGCGGTCCCGAGCGCGGCTCACCCGGCCCCCCCGTGTCCCCCTCCCGCCCGCAGGCAGCAGCCGCCGCGATGCCGCTCAGCGCCAGCCTCCCCAGCAAGAACTACGATTACGACTACGACTCTGTGCAGCCCTACTTCTACTTCGAGGAGGAGGAGGAGAACTTCTACCTGGCGGCGCAGCAGCGGGGCAGCGAGCTGCAGCCGCCCGCCCCGTCCGAAGACATCTGGAAGAAGTTTGAGCTCCTGCCCACGCCGCCCCTCTCGCCCAGCCGCCGCTCCAGCCTGGCCGCCGCCTCCTGCTTCCCCTCCACCGCCGACCAGCTGGAGATGGTGACGGAGCTGCTGGGGGGGGACATGGTCAACCAGAGCTTCATCTGCGACCCGGACGACGAATCCTTCGTCAAATCCATCATCATCCAGGACTGCATGTGGAGCGGCTTCTCCGCCGCCGCCAAGCTGGAGAAGGTGGTGTCGGAGAAGCTCGCCTCCTACCAAGCTGCCCGCCGGGAGGGGGGCCCCGCCGCCGCCTCCCGCCCGGCCCGGCCCGGCACTACGGGCCCCACACGGCCCCGCGGCCGGCGCATGAGCCGTCGGCCGCCTTAGCGCATCTATTCTACTGCCTTGCCGAGGATAAAAAAGAAGAGCAACTGGAGGGACTATAAGGCAAACGTTGCTGGAGCTGCCGGGGCAAAGTAATCTATTTAATCTTTCCCTTTATTTGTTGGATGCTCGGGGGCGCGTCGCTAGCATTGGGCCACGGCTTCGGGAGGGAGGGAGGGAGGGGGGCCGGGGAAGAAGGGAGGGAAGGCAAAACCCACTTGGGAAAGGCCAGTGCTGGTTTTCTTCTTCTTTTTTTTTCCTCTCCTTCCCTCTTCTTTCGCTCCTCCTCGGTGCGGGAGCCCCGCGCCGCTCCCCGCGCCCCGCAGCCTTTGTGCGCCGCGACAAAGCAACAAAGCGCGGCCGGGCACAGCCTGCCCATTGATTTCCTCCCGGCCCCGCCGCTCCTGCCCACCCTTTTCTTCTTCTTCTGCCGCTTCTTCTCCTTCTCCTGCTCCCCCTGCCGCCTCGCCCAGCCCGAAGCCGCCCGGGCGGGTGCGCGCCCGTTCCCGGCCCCACCGAGCCCCGCGCAGGGGAAATTTTCTTTCTTTCTTTCTTTCTTNCCGCCGGCCCCGCCGCCTCGGCCGGCCTCTACCTGCACGACCTGGGCGCCGCGGCCGCCGACTGCATCGACCCCTCGGTGGTCTTCCCCTACCCGCTCAGCGAGCGCGCCCCGCGAGCCGCCCCTCCCGGCGCCAGCCCCGCGGCTCTGCTGGGGGACGACACGCCGCCCACGACCAGCAGCGACTCGGGTGAGCGGCGCCCACGCGTGTTGGGGACCCGAGCGTTCCTCCTTCCCCCTGCGCGCAGGACCTCACCCCGCTTCTCCCCCCTTGCGCGCACCGCTCTGTTAAATGCCACGTTAGCGAGGCGCGCTGCGAGTTTATTTCCTGGAAAAACAGTTTTCCCTCCACCCTTTTGGAGGAAAGAAGGAGTCAAAAAAAAAAAAAAGAAGGAGGGAAAAACTTTCGTAACGGGGTCAGAGCCTGAGAGCCGGTCCCCAGCGCGGGAGCGGAGGGAGCGCTTCCCGGTGACACCCGCGGGTCGGGAAGGAGTTAACTATAGCCCGAGAGCCGCGGGGAGAATGCGGGCGGGGAGGTGCCAGTGAAAGTGGCTGCGAGGAGTGAGTGAATGGGGCTGGGAAAGTTTTAGAAATGCTTCCTTAGGTATTTGACAGCGTGTTCCGCTCGCTCAAAAATTTGGGTTGAAAGCGAGTGGCTACTCAAGCACTGCAGCCTTCGGGTTTTTAGGTTTTTTTTTTTAGGGTTTTTTTTTTTTTGTTTAGATTTTCCACGAATTAGCAGATCAAGAGAGATTGAGAAAATGTCTCTGAATACACATGTGTGTTAAGTAAGCTTTCTTCTGAGGCGTGGCCAAAGCCTTCTAAATCCTTAATTAAGGGCAGCTTGAGTCTGGGAGCTTTATTGCGCTGCGCTGCTGACAGCCGAGGTTAAACTTTGCTGCTATCTCTGCGCTCGGAGTTATGCAAGAGCTGTGCAACTTTTGAAATCGGGAGCCAGAGTTCCGAGGGCAGTCCTTGAAACCTTGTTTCCTTAAGGGAAGGGCTCTTGGGTAGGGAATGGGGAGTCTTGCAGAGTCGGGTGGTTTTAAAGTAGGTTTGTCAATGGGTTTCTTGCTCCGTGGCTTGGAGTAACCCCTTGTCAGGCTGTCTTGAGAGTTTTTGCACAGATCAGCTCATGATACTATTTTTTTCCCATGCAGAAGAAGAACAAGAGGAAGATGAGGAAATTGATGTCGTTACATTAGCTGAAACAAACGAGTCTGAATCCAGCACAGAGTCCAGCACAGAAGCATCAGAGGAGCACAGTAAGCCCCACCACAGTCCGCTGGTTCTCAAGCGGTGTCATGTCAACATCCACCAGCACAACTACGCTGCTCCTCCCTCCACCAAGGTGGAATACCCAGCCGCCAAGAGGCTAAAGTTGGACAGTGGCAGGGTCCTCAAACAGATCAGCAACAACCGAAAGTGCTCCAGTCCCCGCACGTCAGACTCAGAGGAGAACGACAAGAGGCGAACGCACAATGTCTTGGAGCGCCAGCGAAGGAATGAGCTGAAGCTGAGCTTCTTTGCCCTGCGCGACCAGATACCCGAGGTGGCCAACAACGAGAAGGCGCCCAAGGTTGTCATCCTGAAAAAAGCCACAGAGTACGTTCTGTCCATCCAATCGGACGAGCACAGACTGATCGCAGAGAAAGAGCAGTTGAGGCGGAGGAGGGAACAGTTGAAACACAAACTTGAGCAGCTAAGGAACTCTCGTGCATAGGAACTCTTGGACATCACTTAGAATACCCCAAACTAGACTGAAACTATGGTAAAATATTAGTGTTTCTAATATCACTTATGAACTACACCAGTCCATCGAGTATGGAACTATTGCAACTGCATGCTGTGCGGCTTAACTTGAGACTACACAACCTTGGCTGAATCTCCAAACGGTTTGGCCAGAACCTCAAAACTGCCTCATAATTGATACTTTGGGCATAAGGGATGATGGGACATTCTTCATGCTTGGGGACGAACTCTTCAACTTTTTTTCTTTTAAAATTTTGTATTTAAGGCATTTTTTTCTTATGAGAATTCCAAAAAGAGTTGTCCCCAGATTGCTGTATATATTTACACATCTTCTTGCCATGTAAATACCTTTAATAAAGTCTTTATAGAAAAATGTGCAACATTAATACACAACAGTTGTGGCAACTGGATTTATACTTGTCTTGAACTTGTGTGCCATAACATTTCACAGTTTTGTTTTTTATTTAAATACATTTTTCTTTTAAAAATGATTTTTATTTTGTTTTTAGATAAATAAATATTTGCCCAAAATATAATTAGCTAAATCCTGTGTAAAGACTTTCCTTTGTTTTCCACTGTTGCCATTAGATGCTTGTTTCCATGACATCCCTCTCCTTGTCATCATAGCAGTGACCTGAGAAAAGTTGAAAGTGGGTTTAGGTGAGAGGAAATTGTAGTTCGAAGCTCAGTGGGGAGTTTGGCTTCTTTTATCTCCCCCACTCCTTTTAGTTCCAGGAGATGAAACCAGTGTTCTTGGTGCTTTGCCTACTTGGCTGTGTGCCCCAACGAAGGTGATGGTGATCATGTCCATCTTGCCCATCCATGATCTCTGCTTTCTGAAGGTAAAGCGGGGCCACTTTTTTTTCACACGAGCCCAGTGCATGGGCTCTGCATTCTTTCCAAATAAGCTTAATGATGTTTTAGGGGCATGACCTCTGTTCTGCACTGGGGATCCAGCTATGTATTTCGAGGACTGCTTTGTAGTGAACTCACCTTAATTGCTTCCTGTTTGATTTTGAACAGAAGTTTAATGGGATAACAAAATAAACCGAGGTGGTAAGTGTTGACGTTGTTAAAACAACGGAGCCGTTTCCCCTTTTAAGTGCTGAAATCAGCAGAGCCAACCTTTCTAGGTAAACACCCTAACACTTTATTAATGTGAATAGTTACGTGGGATTTCAGGGAATACTGAGTTCAAGGACAGGGAGCACTCAGAACCACACTTGTAGCAAAGGAAAAGAAGAGCTATTTCTTATCAGGAGAATGTGCTCTGACAGACTCCTAACATTTGTCAGTCCTTATTACATGGCTTTTACATTCAGGAATTGTCTCACGATCAACTTGAGGTGAGCCATAAAGCACTTACCTGACGCAGCTCCAAAGATGAGATTTGAACTTTTTCTCCCCTTCTTTCACCTATTTAGCTCAGCCTTGGTCAAAACATGAGCAAGAAATCAATGACTCCTTGGATTTGGAGGGAGAAACTGCTTTTACAAAATCTGAACTTTATATTTGTCCATTTTCACAATTCCCATTGAATACTTGTTTGCTTGGCTATTAACCAGTGCCAGCAACCAAACTGGAACAGGGGCTTTGGGTCTCCTGCTGCTCTCAGGTTGGGAGCAGGGTGAGGAAGGGTGCAGGATGACATGGGGCAGCCAGAGGAGATAGCAGCTTATGGACAGAGCAGGTGCCAAAGGTTTCTGCCCTGAAAAGCCTACAATAAATGTCCCGACAATTTTGCATGTGGGACATTCAAAAGGAAATGAATTTCTAAATCCCATTTGATTAGGTGTTTTAGGTGTCAGACTGAAGATTTCTTGGGAGAAACATCGTTCTATTAAAAATCTGGGAGAAAGCAACATTTTTTCTTCTATTTGCACTACCTGCATGCAAATGAGTTCATAGAAGCGGCACAGTTGCATTTTTTCAGTGTGTGATTCAGATATTCAGAATGATGTGAAAGTATTAACGTATCTGAACAGTAAATCAGGACTTCTTCCAGCTCTGCATCACAAAGAAGTTCTACCTTGTATTAAACAGATTAGCTTACTTTAACATGGATTTGTCTGTACCTATTCTAGATACTGGGTAGGAACAGAAGTGGGTCATTGTCCAAGAATTTCTAAGTGCGTCCCCATCCTCTGAAACAGAGTGTAGATCCTTCCACGATCTTCAAAAGATTCTGCCACCTTTGGGTCCTGTTTCTTGTGTTAGCAAAACTCCCTTGCTTCTTCCCGTTAAATGCGGTTAGACCACAGTGATTAATAAACCTCTCCATATTTGTCAGCTTCTTAAATCATTTGGAGAATATATATTTTTTATTCTATCTGCAGAAGGTCCTCAGTCTTTTGATGCATAAGATACTGTCAGTTAGTTAATTTCTTAAGTTCACCTTTCACTGGGGCATCAGCTCCACTTGCCATTGCTTTATGGACAGATGATGAACATGACCCCAAATTGCCACTCCAAAAACGATTACGAATTTGTGGTATGAAGTTTGTATTTAATGATGTTTCTTACTTTGTTGGAGGTTTTTGAGGTACCTAATTAATGTAGTGAAAAAAAAGTGACTGCTGTTACTGTTTAGGGGAAGGGGGTCCATTTTCCATCTCAGAATGAGAGATTGGGATGTTCAAAAGACACAGACATTCCATTGGATTTCTCAGGCTGGATTCAGTTAGTAATGCATTGTATATGGGCAGGGAAGTGCTGGGTTTTGCTGCTGTTTTGGAGCAGTAAAGGGGATAAGTTTCTAAAAGAAACCTCTCAATCTTGAAATAAGTATTTATAGCACTTGCCAAACAGGTGTACCAAAACACTGCTTGAAATACAAGGAGCATTTTTGATTTCATCTCTTTTCTCCTTCACTTTCACAGGAGATTTCAAGCCACTTCTGTTCCAGAAAAACATTAGGCAAAATATGGCTTTGAAGGAAACCGTCATGGTGGAAATAAAGTGATCATCTATCCTCACCGTTCACATTTAATTACATTGATTTTTAGAGTTCCAGCTTCGCTTTTTCCTTCTGTCTTTACTAATAATCTAAACGGCAGCGGCATACTAATGTAGAATGCGTTGGCGTAGCATTGGGATGTTCAAAACCACCTGTGCTGGCTTCATTCAGCCCCGTCGATGCTATGTCTGTGAGAATTCCAGGTTTCATCAAGGGAAACGGACCCGTGCCAGTGGAGGATGTTTTTGGAATCTTGATCACTGCCTCTAAAGAAATCCCTTTCCTCGCTGCTGCCATGAGCACTACTGCTCCTGCAGCACTTTGCAACCACTGCGGGCAGTGGGAAGATGACAAGCATTTCATCAGAACTATGTTAAAAGGAGAATTTCAGGCAAGCAGAATAGAATTACTGTGCGCTGGAAAAATGCCAGGCCTCTTCAGTTAACATCTGAATTTATTCAGAACGGAAGGTAGAGGTGGTTGTTTTGCCTACAGAGATGAACAAGCTTTCAATACGCTGGATTTTTTAACTCATTTTTGGATTGGTCTGTGTTAGAGTCATCTGCCAACAGATTATCAGAACAAACCTGAAGGATATGGCATCCTAATACAGCCAGACTGCTTGGGAAGAGACCAAGGATTTACTTCCCAGCTCACAGTTCTGCTGTTTCCTCATTTTTAAAGGATGTATGTGGGAGCTTCTGAAAAAGCGCTCTGCTGACTGAGAACTAACCCTGGCTTCCCCTTGAGGTTTCCACACAAACTAGGCTCAAACCTGCCTAGCAAAAAAAAGATTGAGAAATGAGATAAATGAGCCACAAAAGCTGGATTTCATTTCCAGCATGAGTGTTCAACATCCATCAGCATTTACGTACCTTAGTATCATTTACTCATCTTGAGCATGGTTATGCAGTCACTGGGGACATGCAACCAAGAGAACGTTGTCCAAGATTCAGAATGACAACAAGGAAGTAAAAAATCTTTTTTTTTCTTTTGGTTTTTGTTTTCCTTTAAATTTTCACAATTTTCCTATTCACCTTCTACATCCTGCTGACAGCACTGGACTCAGTGGTGTGAATAATGGAACCCAGGAAGAGCTGGAGCTCCATCTTCCTAAGAAACGAGGTAAGTTATTCTTCCATCAGAGTAAAGATTCAACTCTTGGCAGTAAGCATATTAAAAAGTTGTATCTACCACTTGCTCAAACTGTTTAATATCTCTAGTTAGTGAGCAAACCTTGCTTCAAATCCCCACCTATGAATGGGAGCCCAATCTCTGATGCCCATCTGCATGGTCATGCTTGAAGCTGTGGGACACAAGGGAAAGTCCTTGGGAAGTGTTCAATGACACAACTTCGGATGACCTGGAGGCATTCAAGGCCAGGTTGGATGGGCTCCTGGGGAGGCTGATCTGGTGGCTGGCAACCCTGCCCACAGCAGGGGTTGGAACTTGTATGGGCTTTAAGGTCCCCTACAACTTAAACCATTCTATGATTCTATGACTTGGATGGAGGAGCATCTTACTCCTCAAGCACTGTCTCCCGTTTTCAGCTTGCCATACAAATTGCAGTTATTCCCTGCTCTGCACAAGTCTGGGAGAAAGCATCTGGGTGAGTTAGTTCCTAGCATTATGTCCAGCTGACTGCATTCTGTTTCTAAACTCACTTTTCATGTATCTCTGCAGATTTTCCTATGGCTACTGTTTGTTGAATACATTTCCATTAAAGGCTAAACCTCTCTTGTAACCATGTATAATTTCCATGCCCCAATTATGTGGAATTATGTTTTCCCTACAGGATCAAATAGAAAAACAAGAAGAAATAAAGGATTAGGTGCTATGAATGAAGAGGTTTTAAAATATAAGCTGCAAAAAATGGAACAATCTGACCGGTTAACAAAGAGTTCCAAGCAGAGAAATTAATGGAGAGCAATTCCCTGCTTGGAACTAATTAGCCCCATCAGCTCCTTTCATGTTAATTTATCCGTAATGAAAAAGAACAGAAATAGAATGAAAAAAAAACAGAGGAATTGTGCTTTATATACAACTGCTGCAAGTGGGCAAACAGAAACAGTCTGCAGGCTAAAGCCCAGTCCTGGGCACAACCCACAGCCGTCGGGCTGGCTGCAGGTTGCAGCTGCAGAGCATCGGTCCTGTTTTGCAGCACATGGTTTTCTTCTGCGCAAGGGCTGCTTGGAGGATAGCAACTGCTGGAGCAAGAGTTTCTTTCCACTGCTTTTTCTCCAATTTCTCTGCTTTTCAACAATGGCAGAATCAAACGAAGTCTCTTGCTGCAGGTAGTGTCTCTGATTGAGTGCCCGGCCGAGTGTCTGACACAGCCTTTTTGGCTGGAGACCAAGGCCGTGATGAGTTAGGGAAAGAGGGATCCTCTCTGTAGCTGTGCAGACTGGATACAAGGAAAACATGTTTTGCAATGAGAGTGGTGAGGCACTGGAACAGGCTGCCCAGAGAGGTGGTGGATTCTGCATCCTTGGGGACATTCAAAGGCAGTCTGGGCAGACTCACTCTAGCTGTAAGTGTACCTGTTCAGCGCAGGGGAGTTGGAACAGATGACCTTTAAGGGACCCTCTGAACTCAAACGATTCTATGATCCTATAAGTCTGTCCCCTGCCGAAATGCAGTACCTGCAGCACCCAGCGGGCTCCCAACCGGTCTCGCGCTGCTGTGTTGTCACCTTAGATTTGTTTGGTGCAATATAGGCAGTGTTGTGCCTAGAGTTCTTTGGGATTTCATTGGACTGCCCTAGAACCACTCCTTAAATAATTTGTTTTCATTCATGTCATATATATCACAAGAAATACTAATTGTGCTCAGTAATAAGTGCCACACAGCAAGGATTTCCAGCAAGAGTGCTTTCAGAAAGCTGCCGTTAGAGTTGTTGAAAACAAGTAAAAATGGACTAAAAAATATATTGAGGAGGCTGGATCAGATCGACATTTCTATCTCCATTGTCCACCACGTTTTTGTCACTATTTCACACTTTAAGTGGCTTTTAGGCTGCACATTAAAATTGGGAATATAGAAGAGTTACCAGAATCTAGATTAAAAGGGTGCAACAAAATACATTACAAGCATTGTGCTACAGCCCATATTCCATGCTCATGCAAATTTCAGAAGGAAATCAAATTTGATTCATTTATTTCTGAGGAATGTGATGAAAGGTGCTTCTCTCTTTCACAAGAAGAGGAAGAACTGCTGAATAACAGCTACAACTTCGCTTTTAAATATTATAATTTTTTGCATTGTATAAACATGGAATCATAGAATTGTTTGAGTTGGAAGGGACCACTAAAGGCCATCTGGTCCAACTGCCCTGCAATGAACAGGGACACCTACAGCTAAAGGAGATTGCTCAGAGCCCCAGCCAGCCTGACCTTGAATGCCTGCAGGAGTGGGTCATCCACCAAACAAGATGAACAAGAGTGGAAAAGGGCATTTTTTAAAATTATTATTATCTCTCTTTTTTTTTTTTTTTGCTTGTATCAACCAAATGTTTTTCACAGATAGAGATTTTTTAAAAAATCCATCAGACTTTAACAGCTCACCGTGGCTATAGACACAGTGATTTGCAATGGATTTGGAGAAGAAAAGACATATTATTTTGACAAATTGTACTGTTTTATAATATTAATTTGATCTGCAGAATTCCTCTCATCTGGGATAAAGCAGATTTTTCTCTGGGCACAAGTAAAATCTTATTATGCATTCTCATTATCGTTCATCATTGTGGTAAAGATAATATTGTATTGTGCGTAGATTTCCACATATTGAGAGAATGTAAAAGGCTATATGAATATCTTATGAAACAATTGCCAACCAAAATTGACATCAAAGTGATTCAGCTATGTAACATGTTATTCCCCCCCCCTGTAAAATTGGATTCTGACTGAAAAGCACTTTCCTCCTTCTAAATTTGTGAAAGAGAGAAAAATGAATCTCCTGCCCTTATGGAATGAGCTGGCATTTTTCCACGTCTAACAAGGGCAAAAGTATGCATCAGCATATGTGCTTCTATTCAGAATTTAAGTGTTGGTCTTGGGTTCTTAATTAAAAATGAACCCATATCTTCCCCATTCATTTCAGTTTGCTTCCCTGGAACTGAGAACAAAGCGTGACACCCAAAGCAGTGATCACAAGCTGCAAAAACATCAGTAGAGCACCAGGGGCCAAAATGATTGCCACATGGTTATGATCTGCTTAGCAGCTGAAGCAAGACATCTAAAGAGCCTGGTTACTGCCACTGACCTCTGTGCAGCTGCATCACACTGCCTTGCTCTGGGTTCATGCCTTTCTTCTGATTTTTCAAGTATTTTTCTTGAAACCCATGGCCAAATTCCCATTAATGTCAAGGAACTGCTGCACGGGAATCCTACTTCCTGGAAAATTTTAAGCTCAGTTATGTTTCCTGGAGGTTTCTCTGCAAGTTGAGAGTCGTTCTCTACGTCGAGGCTCTGGGGCATGTCAAAGGGCAATGAAGCTGTGAAGGGTCTGGAGCACAAGCCCTATGTGGAGCGGCTGAGGGAACTGGGATTGTTCAGCCTGGAGAAGAGGAGGCTCAGGGGAGACCTTATCGCTCTCTACAATGACCTGAAAGGATGTTGGAGTGAGGTGAGGATCAGCCTCTTCTCCAGGTAAAAGTGATAGGACAAGAGGTAATGGCCTTAAGTTAGACCAGGCGAGGTTGGATGTTATGAAAGATTTATTCTCAGAAAGAGTGGTGAGATACTGGAACAGGCTGCCCAGGGAGGTGGTAGAATCACTGTCCCTGAAGGTATTCAAGAAAAGAGTGGATGTGGCACTGAGTGACATGGTCAAGAATGGACACAGGAATGGGTTGATGGTTGGACTGGATGATTTTAGTGGTCTTTCCAACCTTCATGATTCTATGAGTCTATGTAATGTGCCTGTTGCTGGTTCTAGGGGAACTTGCTCTGAGGAACAGCAAATCCCACCAAGTGCCATCTCCTGGAACAGAACCCTGCTTCCACACAATGCAAAGTATCAACTGGCGCAAACTGACTTTGCCAGTTTAAATCTGTTTAAAATGCTTTGAATAGAAAGCTCTGTCCAGATGTTATGGTAAATCAGGTATAGGCTGTCCTGCTGCAATCTATCACAAACACTCCAGAGCATGCAGGTCAATGGTGCTGTTGATCCAAACTGTATTTATCCCATCTCCAGCCATGCATGGCTTCGATTTGGTAACTACAAGTCCATCACAACCAATTTATTCCCTAATTGGATTGAATCTGTGTAAATTAGCCCACAGTTTGTAACTTCCTTTGTCCTGGTATCCATTATGAGCAAAATCTCAACCTCTTCACAGTCACCTGCAGAACACCTATTGACTACAGCAGGGTCAGGATTACAGCCTTCATTTTACAATCTTTCTTTAATCTTCTCTTAATTGATTTAATTCTGATATCATTATCTAGATAGCTCCCATTCATTTAGCATCACAGCATCCTTCTTAATTCGCACTGGAAGTCTTAGGTAACTTTGCAAATGTTCCAGCTCTATCTCTCATTCATGCCTTTTGATCTTTGCTAACAACCTCCCTTTAATGTCTGCTCTGCTCAGCCTTTTATCAGGCCAGGCACTCCACCCAGCCTGGCAGAGGGGACACCGCTCTGATGGGTGCAGGCGTCAGAAGCTGAATTTCTGCCTCTTCTTGGGGATCCTGCTGGCCTGTTCTGGGGCATACACGCACTTCTCCAGCCAGTTTTAAAACCAGTTCAGATAAATCAAATTTAAAACTGAGGGCAGACAGGATTTTGTGGAGTTTTTCAAGGCAGACCGTTCTGGTTTTAGTGAATTTGGGAAGCGTGGGTCGATACCCACCTTGTCTCTGGTGGGGGTGTTCTTTCTGCAGTGCCCCTGGCAGACAATTCTTGTGTGGGCGGGGAGTCTGTGATCCATGGTGAGGCTTATCCACAGTGTAGGCTGAAAGGCAGCAATCACAGTGTGCTGCTGCTCCATGTACTTGGCTTATGAATTAACTGATATCTCATTTTTTTGCCTAGCCACACAGCAATACTATACTGCTGCCATGCACTGCTGACTACCTACATGTGGACAAGCTGTGCTCTCGTCCTCGCTGTGAATGTGGCTCAGGACCATGTCCAGGTGGCTTTCAAAGCTTTGCAAGGATGCAGACTCCACAACCTTTCTGGGCAACCTGTGCCAGTGCTCAGCCTCCTGACTGTGACCAGGGATGGGGTCACACTTGGTTGTTGTACATGGTTTAACACAGAGCATGTCCATTTTCAGCGGTGCTGAGTGTCTGATGGGTTAACAGTAGGAGAAGGTGATCATAGTGGTCTTCTCCAAACTAAATGAGTCTATGATTCTGTAGGCTCCATTTCCTCTGGCTGCAGTTGGGGATGTTCATGTCTTGTAAAGATGAGGCGAAAAAACTACTGTTGTTCTATTCTCCTGTAGCAATAACAATTTCTGGATGAAAAGATAGCAGGGACAGGGTAAATCTGAGGTACTGACAGATACAAGTGCCCTGCTTGCCCTCTGCCACACTTTCTGGGTAACTTTACACTCTGATGCACTCTAGCTCCAGGGAGTCACATTTTCAGAAGCTCTCTAGTGTCAGTGGATGCAAAGCTCAGCTGAAACTGAGCACAAATGGAAAATCCTGTCCTCCCTTCTCTTCTGACATTCCAGGAACTGCTCTGACTTCTTCAAGACTTCCTGCTCTGCCCTGACTTTCTCATCTCCATTCACTGTACCTAAAATGATCACTTGGCACTAGGAAAACCATCGTGGACATGACTCCACCTTCTGAGAAAAAAAAAAACACACATTAAACATCTCTGAATGCTGGACTGGTAGCAGGCATGCTGTACCTGTGAAGAACTAATTTTATGGAATGGGAGTCCATTATTACTTATGTAATGCTCTTTATACAAAGCGCTTCTTTTTCTCCCCATCATCACTGAGATGAAGCTATCCAGCACGGCAACAAAATGAGTTTCTCTGCCTAGTAGTGGAAAGGTCTCTTCCCAGCACGTACCGCAGTGCGCTTAGCTGGGTGGCTAAAGATGGTGTGTTGATTTTAACAGAGATTGATAGTCAACACGACTCCGCCGCCTGCCTCACTTCTCTGCTGGATGCTCAGCAGAGAGCCCAGCAAACCTTAAACAATGGGATTGCATGTTGATTTTTGGATTAAAAGCTCACCGTGGAAAAGCACGCTGAGAAAATGTGCTGAGAGCTCCTGCTGAAAGGGCTAATTCATAGTCTAGTCAAGTAGCTTCATAACCATGTCTATCATGAAAATTTGTTATCAGCATACTGTTTGAATCACAGATCAATGCACTCTGATTTTGGCAAATCTAATTAGATTTGATGGTGAAGAACGTTTGCATTTTTCAGACTCTGTAGTTCCCAGTTCTTTACGTGTAATTTCATTTTGATTTGTTTAACAGTGATTAAGGGCTGTGAATCATGATACAGCAGAGATGCTAGCCGAGGTTCTCCCACTCAGTCAGCCCCATCTGTCACCCAGCACTGAGGGTGGCAGGCTGGGAGTCAGTCCCTCTCTCTACACCAGACAGAAGTCCATGTAAACTCCCTGGACGGCTACAGGCAAAGGATTTTGCATACCCATGGCTCAGTTTACATAACTGTGAACTTCGGTACAGCATGTACATGCATCTTAGGGGCATTATAAAACTTCTTTGATGATTACTGCTTCTGAATTGTTTTCATTCCCTCTGCGTCCCTAGCACAACACAAAACTAATGATCACTGCTTGCAATAGGGAAGAAGCACAGCCTGGTGCTTATCTACCTGTGGAGTGCTGATTTCAGTTTTTACTTGTCGTATTTTCCAGGAAGTCCTCTTTTCCCAGGTAACTAGTGGTAAGACAAGAGGTAATGGCTTTAAGCTGTGCCAGAGGAGGTGCAGGTTGGATACTGGGAAATATTTCTTCTCAGAAGAGTGGTAAGACATTGGAATGGGCTGCCCAGGGAGGGGGTGGAATCACTGTCCTGGAGATGTTCAAGAAATGTGTAGCTGTTACACTGAGGGACATGGGTTAGTGGGCACGGTGGCGATGGGTTGGTAGTTGGACTAGGTGGTCTTAGTGGTCCTTTCCAACCTCAATGATCCTATGATTCTGTATGCAATTGATTAAATCTCATCTTGGTACGAGCAAATACCCACTGCATGGGTATCCATAGCTTGGGGCTCAAATGGGATGCTCCATGGTACTAAACCAGTGAGCAGCTTGTGGGAGGGGTCCAGTCACACTATTTCTCCCTCTCTCCTTAGGTCTTTTTTTAGTGCTTGTGGAGTTCGCTCAGTGGTTGTTCCCCGGTTTACCTGTATTTATGTTTCTGTCCCAGGGGAATCCTATGTCTCATAGTGTAGGAGCATCATGACAAAGGCTGTGAAGTAAGCTTCCAAGTCTCAGGATGGCATTCTGCCCACACCTTCACCTCTTACAGGGGAAACGGAAAGATAGTGGCCCACACAGGGCAAAGTCTGGGACATCTGGCTGCAGCCCAAGTGCAGGCCAAGATGAAAAGCGAGGTCTTTCACTTCTCAGGGAAGTGCTGGGTTGTTGTATAGAAGTGGGCAGTGGTGCCACTGTCACCAGCTGTGCTAAAAAGAGCAAATGTCTCCACATTTTTTAGCATGGTCAGTAGCTTGAGGAAGGTGATCCAGCCCCTCTGCTCTGCACTGGTGAGACCTCATCTGGAGTACTGCATCTAGCTGTGGAGTCCTCAGTACAGGAGAGATGTGGGCCTGAGATGTGGACAAGGGTCTGCTCAGCCTGGAGAAAAGACTGAGGGGGCATCTGATAAATGTTTATAAATATCTCATGGAAGGTGGGAGGCAAATGGATGAGGCCAGGCTCTTCCTGGTGGTGCATAGCGATAGGAAAGGAATAATGGCCTAAAATTTGAATATAGGAAGTTCTGTACTAACATGTGGAAGAACTTCTTTATGGTAAGGGTGATGGAGCACTGGAACAGGTTGCCCAGAGAGGTTGTGGATTCTCCTTCTATAGAGATATCCAAGACCCATCTGGATGCCTACCTGTGCGACCTATTTTAGGGAACCTGGGAACAGAACCTAGGGATGGAACACCTCCCCTAGAAGGTACAGGCTGAGAGAGCTGGGCCTGTTCAGCCTGGAGAAGAGAAGGCTCCGAGGAGAAGTGATAGCAGCCTTTTGGTATCTAAAGGTGGACTGTAAGAAAGAAGGGCACAGACTCTTTAGCAGGGTCTGTTGTGATAGAACAAGGGGAAATGGTTTCAAGCTCAAAGAGGGTAGATTTAGGTTGGATATAAGGAAAAAATATTTTACAGTGAGGGTGGTGAGGCACTGGAACAGGTTGCCCAGAGATGTGGTGGATGCCCCATCCTTGGAGACATTCAAGGTCAGGCTGGACGGGGCTCTGAGCAACCTGATCTAGCTGTGGTGTCCCTGTTCATTGCAGAGGAATTGAACTAGATGACATTTAAGGGTCCCTTCCAACTCTAACGATTCTATTATTCCATAAAGTTGGGGCCCTGTGGCCGCTCACCAGCCTGCCCAAGCCCCCAAAGGACCAGGCTGAGACCTAACTCCTGCTCCTGGGCACCCATAAGGGGAGTTTGGGACACATCCATACATAAGCATTTAGAGAAGGGTGAACTCAAAAGGTGAGTGTATGAGTAGTAACTGGGCTGGAGAGGAGTGGGCTGGCTGCCACCAGCAAACATTGTGGTAGTACCTTGTCCACGCTCCCACCCCACTGCTGGACGAACATTGAGCAACCAGTAGCAAAGCATGTCTTCGCTGTGTCAGGAAGCCTGCCATGATGGTTCAGGGGCTGTCGGTTCATTCTCACATGGAAATAGCTCACAAGGACACTGTATATTTTTTTATAAATGAAGAGATTAGTGTAAAGGTTAAAAAAGATGTTAAAACAGCAAGGGAAGCATCCTGGGGATACCGCAGAAGTTTGTGCCAGCTTGGCTGGTCCGACCTGTTTATATTGTCTGACACAATCACAGGTGCCAAGGAATAACTGACAAGTCCAACTGTTTTCTCTCTGCAATTTTGCAACAGGATCTGCGTGTGGGGAGGGCAGGGCCCCTGCTGTTTTCTGCGAGCTCAGTGCCTCACAGGTGGGAAAGGGCTGTTCTCTTCATCCTGAGTCTTCATCCCCACAGCTGGGCATCTCCTGTGCTTCTCAAGCAGAGCATCTCCTGCTGGATGTCCCCTTGGCACATCACTTCAGTGTGGGTCACCCACCTAATGCCACAGCATCAGTGTTGGTGGGCTCATGCTGTCTCATGTGACCAGACCCCCAACTTGCATCTCTTATCTGGTGATGTCTTCCTGTCCTGTGCTTTCTGTCCCTGCTGACAGCACCAATTCCTGCTTCCTCTCCCAGGCTTGCAGCCTCTGGTCTGATCATTCTGCCCTTCACACAAGACAAATAGGCTCTGCTCCTTCTCCCCTAGTACTTGCTCAGTGCCTTTCTCAGGGTCTTCCTTGGGAACTCTGGCTGGGACCTAAATGGAGCTGCCTCTCCCTCCGAGTTCTCTCTTCTTTCTCTCACATTTGTTTTTTCCCTGCTGATGTTATACCTCCAGCTCATAGTTTGTTAAATCCTCCAAACTCAAGCATGCTCATATCTGCATCTACTTTCTATCTCACTGTTCCAACACAAATTTAGTAATGCAGATATTTGACTTCACTTTTTTCTACTGTTTTGTTTATTAAATCACATTCATCTTAAATGCTCTTCATAATCTTAAATTGCGTTTTAGCACCTCTCTGCCCTACTATCATTCTTACTGCAAACTCAGGAAAACATTACTTTAAAACATCAAATTTCTTTTTTTTTTTTTTTTAATTCCACAGACTTGGAGAACATACTCTCATCTGAGTCACATGCTCCTGTAGTTGTGTCATCAGAAGCAAGCCTGTTATTTCTGTGCTTCATATCAACCCTGCACATCCTCTTCCTCTGGAGTCACCACTCTGAAACAGAGCCTTAAGGAATCTGCTCCTTGGAACATGCTCCTACTTCTTTGCCAAATGTCTTTCCTGCAGTCCTTTAGAGAGGGATTCATGATGCATTTTTGGACTGTGAGCAACCTTGTGCCTGGCTTCACCAGAGTAGCTGTATTGCCCAATCAGTCATCCCTCTGCTTCCTTTATGTGTAATATCACTCTATGCCCAATATAGCTGTCAAGAGAGGTGCCAACAACCTATGGTTATGGACAATTCAGGAAAATAAATGGAAAGGCAGAAATCCAGCAACGTGTTTATATTTATATTAATATCTAGCAATGTATTAACTGCATGTGTTCTGGAAAATGGGACTGGCAGTAATGATGCTGTAACCTGCTGCCACAGCTCTGGGCAGGGATATTTCATGAGTAGCCACCATACTACTCTGAGACCTTCCTCTCCTCTCTTCTTCATCACACATTTGACACTGACAGCACATGGAAGGTGGTGGGAGCCCTTCCATCAGCTCCAGAGAGTTTCCAGTCACCGTTTTTGCTCTGTTATTGCCACCTGCTCCTAATTCTTGGAGATCCATACCCACCAAAGTCACAGTTGAGCCACCAGAGATGGATCACTGCTTGGGACAGGAATCATTAGATTAATATGAGTACTTAAATTAAAAGATGGGGGTATATAAGAAATATAGAATCATAGAGTGGTAGAATCATTAAGGTTGGAAAAGAACTTCAAGATCATCCAGTCCAACCATCAGTCCATCACCACCATGCCCAGTAATGACAAGCCCCATTGCCTTGTACCATCATTTTATCACTGAATGAACTTGATATTGGTCAGTACAGCAGGGAGGTATGAGTAAGGGTGAGCAGAGCTGGTTCTGTCATACCATAACACCTGCTGCCAAACAAATGGGTGTATACAGACTCTGAATACATTTGGGATGGAAATTTAGTGGTTTCCAACCTTCAGAGAAATTCCGAGATAACACTCTAGAGGTGAGGTGAGGACAAGACACTGATGCTCACCTTGATGACGATAGGCAGGCTGGTGTTGAAATGATGGCTTTAGGGGGAGAGGAGGAGACACAGTGACCCAACCCTTTCTTCTGAACATTGGAGATCACTTGTGTTTTTGGTTGGCTGCAGAGTTAACCTGGAACAGAACTAACCCCTGGACTGGGGAAAGCATCAAGTATCACCATGATGATCACCATGATGCATCCCAGCTGTTTTTCTCTCTGTGTCTCTCCACAACCCATTTCTGAGGTGGGTGCTGAGGTGTTCACCCCAGCCCCATTTCCTCTACCTCCCTGTGTTCAGGCCACCACGGGCAGCGTCACGGCTCTCCTCCCCCTGCTGGCACCCCTTCTCACTTGGCCAGCTCTGCCTGATGCGGATTAAGGAGCTTTCATGTGATCCCCGCAGCCGGCAGAGCTGGTACGGCCACAGAGAGAGGCAATAGGAAGCTGCTGGAGGGCAGGAGCCTGAAGCCGGCACAGCTTCTTTGCAGTGTGACCCCTGATCTTTGCTTCAGATCTTCCTTTGGCCTTGCGAGAGCGTGCTGCGTCATTTGGCCTTGGCCGTGCTACGCTTAACTCGCAGGGGTGAACTCCAAGCAGTGCAATCGCCCCGTGTGGGTGTGCGAGGCTGCTGTAAAGGCGATTACAGCCAAGTGCTTTACTGGCATGCCCTGAGCTTATCAAGGCTGTAATGTTGGGTAATTTTCGGAGGGCAACTACTACAAACGCTGAGGAGCTGAATGATCCGGACATAAAGCAGGTCACTTGTGTCACAGCTTGTTGTTGAGCTGCCAGCAAGCACCCTCCCCAGGAAAGGCCGTGGCCCTAAGGATGGTCTGTGCAGTTTTATGGAACCTGGAGGCTCCCAAGCCCCGGGGCTGCCTTGCCGGAGTGGCAGCAGCCTGTCCTTCTGCCCTGGGTTGCAGCTTCAGCTGCATATGTGCACATGATTGTGGGTAACCAGGCACAGAACTGCTTCCAGTCTCCTCCTAATGATGTTTTCCTGGCCACAAATAGCAAGTGGAGATGCCTATCTCTCATCTGTGTTCCCAGCCGTGCTGCTGGTGCACACAAGAAAGGCTGCAGCACTGGGAAGAACTGTTTTAATGCAAGCTGATGTTTAACAGCACATTGTGCGTGCATTCTGCTGAGCCAGGGAGTCCTAGGGAGAAAAGAATGAAACCTCACTTTTCAGGGCTGTTCAATAGATACTTCCCTCACACTCTGACCGAGGAGGCCAACAGGGCCCCATGACGGGTGTACCCACCCGGTGGCACGGTGACAGCTCAGTGCCACCACTCCTGCCAGCCCGCACAGCTGGAGCACTGAGAACACACGCATGGGGCTCCTGCAGCCAGCATGGTGGCCCTTTGATCACAGCAATGACCCTGCATTTGGGGCTTTCTCCCACCTCCACCGACCTCCAAAGTTATTTATTTCAGACCTAGGCTGTGGCCAGCTGCAGGAGCATGGCCCAAAGCTGCCCTGTTGCCACCTGTGCCAGCCTGCTTGTGCACAGGGAGCCACTGAACCACAGTATCCCAGGGATCATAGAAAGGTTTGGGTTGGAAGGGACCTCCAAGTACATCCATTTCCAACCCCCTGCCATGGGCTGGTTGCCCCCCACCAGCTCAGGCTGCCCGGGGACCCATCCAACCTGGCCTTGAGCACCTCCAGGAATGGGGCACCCACAGCTGCTCTGGGCAGCCTGTGCCAGCACCTCACTGCCCTCCGAGTAAAGAATTTCTTCCTTATAACTAACCTACATCTCCCCTCTTTCAGTTCAAAACAGTTAAACCACGTTGCTGATGGCAAATCTGACCCACCCGGCTCTCCTGGCTCATACCATGAGCACGCAAAGCCTCTTTTTCCCACCCAGCACTCTGTGCCTGGCTTAAACTGCATGACCACAGACTGACAGTTCGGATGAAGCCCCATTTATACCATCATTCTGTGCCTTTTCACAACCATTTTTCCTGTAATGACTGGCTCGTATCTGGAGATAAGCTTTTGGTTGTAATATTGTAGAGGAGCTGGGAGCATATTTACTACCTGAAGCAGCACATGCTGACACATTTTAAAGATTACTTTGGAAGATTTAGACTGGATATAAGGAAAAAGTTTTTTTCCTGCTGCCCAGAGAGGTGGTGGTGCCCCATCTCTGGAGACACTCAAGGTGAGGCAGGATGGGGCTCTGAGCACCTGCTCTAGCTGTAGGTGTCCCTGGTCATTGCAGGGGGGTTGGACAAGACGGCCTTTAGGGGTCCCTTCCAACTCGAAGGTTCGATGGTTCTGTGATTCTTTGCGACCTCACTGAGGTGGGTGTGGGGAACGTGGGGCTGGGCAGGGGTTACCGGGTACCCCGGGCTGTGCCTGTTGCTGGGACACACGGGAAGGTGTCAGGATAGCCACGCTTCCTGGAGAGAGCAAAAATAGTGCAAAAAATGAAAATAAAAATCATGTAGCACTGAAGCTTTCAGTTCCAGCCCAGAACTGAGGATATCTTTCATTTTTACCTAGTTGTTAAATAAATAAAAAGGGAAAACCACGCTTATTTTGTCCTTATTTGTCCATTATTTTTCTTTTTTTTTTTTTTTTCTTTTAGCACGTACGATTTTCTTCTTGTATTTTTCTCCTTCCCCCCCAGCCGTCACAGGACCGCTAAGTCACCTCCTCCTCTTCACTGCGGGCTACCGCGTTCCTGGGGGCACCCATGCCATCCCACCCCCGACCACCGGCCGAACGGGGCACCGCCGGGATACACCCCATTTCCACGACGCAGCTCACCGGACCCCGCTGACCCCGCGTCCCGTCCCGTCGCGCTCGGGGGCGGGCTCCGCGCTCTGCCCCGGGCTGCGGCCGGCGGCGGCGGCGGCGGCGGCAGCGGCGGCGGCGGGGGGCGGTGACGTCACAGAGCCGCTCGCCAGCACAACGTTCCATTGAGGCGAGCGCGTGCTCCGGCGAGCACATGGGCAGAGCGGCCCGCACCGCTCCGCGCCGCTCGGCCCCGCCGCCGCCGCCGGACCCCAGCCCGGGGAAGGGGGGGCGCGGTGAGTAGCGGGGCTGCAGGCGAGCGGCGGTGGGGGGTGGGGGGCGGCTTGCGGTCTGATTTTATTTTCTTTTATTTTATTATTCTTGTAATGATCTGGATTGTTATTATCGCTTTTATTTTTATTACTTCTGTTCTTACCGTTTTTGATTCTTACTGTTTTTCTTCCTATTTCCATGTTTGCTATTTTTATGGCTTTTTTTTTTCCTTACAAACAGCCCCCCCCCCTTTTGCTGTACGTTTCCCTTCGCTAGGCCTTGCAGGAGTTAGCAGCTTGGCCGCGGGGCTCGTGCAGATGGAGGGGGAGGAGGAAAGGGGGGGGGAGGTGTTGCATTTTATATATATTTGATATTAATTCTTTTTAAAACGCTGCGTCGACGGAGGGCTAAAAATAGCCGTTGCCAAAGCGGAATCCGCGCGGATGGGGAGGAGAAGGGCTCGGGGTGCCCCCTCGGCGATGCTTCATCGCAATAAGGCCGGGGGGTGCAGAGGCAGCCGGAGGGGGGAGGCGAGGAGGAAGGGATGCCCCGAGCCCCGTAGTGGGGCCGGGGAGTGATGGGTGCCTGGCCCTTATTGCTCCGGGGGGCAGCGTGCACCCCGGGTGTCAGCTGGGGGCACTGGGAGGAAAATGCGAGGGGTTCCCAGTCTGCCTTTTCCTTAAAAAGCCTCCTTTTGGTTTAATTTCTCATTTATCTGTCTGTTTATTTCCGTACTTCAAAGTGCAACTTAATTTCCAGAGGCCACCTTTGGTGTTTGTCTGTCAACAGTATGACAGTGTTTCCACGCTTTAGGACTCGGGTCCTAAACTGAGAAGCCCTTGGGCAGCCGCATCTCAGAGCACGCGGCGGGGCAATGGCGGGGCGATGCCCGCAGCGATGCCCGTGGCCCCGCCTGAGGGATGCTGGAGGCCCAATGCCCATCGGACTGACAAGTCGAGGCTTGTTTTGCCTGTCCACGGCTGTGGGCAGGCGGAGGGAGTTGCGGACCTCACGCCACTTCCTTCTTATTAATGTGTGTCTGCGAAACCGGGCAGTATCGGGATCATTGGTTTGGAGGGCAGTGTTTGGGTGATGCGCTTTTGGGGGGGCATAGTGACACACAGCATGGGTCAGGGCAGGGAGCACTATCGTGCACGTGCCATGGCTGTGCAAAATGAGAATATTTCTTCATCGAGCAGAAATACAGTCTCCTTACTGCCAGCTTGTGCCGACTGGTTTGGAGTAGCATAGAAGCATGCCTATCTGTTGCTATAAAATATATTAAAAAAATCTCACCCTGAAGTGTTGACATCACCATAAGAAATAATGCTACAACGCAGTATTTGATAACATCTCAGAGACACCATTTTCCTTTCCTCTGTGATTTTAGAAATTATTTAGGAAGGATGTGTGTTCTCTGAGCACGTGGAGCAGCCAGGTGCTGTGCTGGGTGCCATGTGTGATGGATGCTGGCTCACACCCGCAGAGCTTGGTGTGTGCTATATACATCGTTTGCTTTGTGTTAGAAAACCTCTGACTTTCTCTTTTTCCCCATTGCTCTCCGTCTCATAGCAATAAGCGTGGCTTACTCCTGGGTTAGGATGTCGTAATTCAGGTAGATGTGGCTGTGCCTTTGTGCGCAGGCAGTGAGGTGTACAGGTGCAGTCTGTCAGCCCTTGGGAGTGCCTCTGTACCTGTCCGGTGTGGGACATGCTGTACCTGTCCGGTGTGGGACATGCTGTGGACCTCCAGCATCCCTGCACAGTGTGAGCACTGCAAGCTCCCTGCCCCTGCAGGCCGAGGTGCTGCATCCCCTGCTCAGGCTGCGTGCTGATGTCCTCGTGCTGTCAGAGCAGCCTGCCAAGGGTGAAAATAAGGAAGGGCTGGTGCCTGCTTCTGCTGAAAGCGCTGCGTGTTGCAAAAATGAATTATGTATAGGAATTAGTTCTTAAAATGGAAGATGGGCTCCCTGTGTGAAGTTGCGTGCATGGAATACAACTTCTGTGGGAGCTGGCTGCTCTCTGAGACTGGGAGCTGTGTGCCGACGGCACAGCTCGTGTCACAGCTCTGCAGCTGTGCTGTTCTCTCTCTGCCGAACCAAAGCCTAGATTTCTGCCCAATCAAGGGCTGTATCTGCTAAACTTGGAGCTTATGCCTAATTCTCTGCAGGGTCTGAGCCATGTCTTCCTGTTTTTAATCAGAATGCTGTGCAAAGGGCTTGCATTTGGTGGCTGTGTATATCTCACTAACTTTTTATAGAGGAATTACTGCAGTGCTGAGGGTGTGGAAAAAGACTGGGGAAAAAATTGTGTCTCTGCCATCTTTGAATATATCAGAATATCGTTGTGCTCTTCTGTCACCTTTCAGATGAGGATGTTCAGTGGGCTACTACAGTGTCACTGCTTTTCTGTAATGATGCTGGTGCAGCCCTACTAGGAAGGGGTAGAGTTTATAGGAAGGCAGGTAGGTTAGGGCTTATATGTGTGGCATCTTCATAAAAAATACATTTATACACACACACACACTTTTTTCTCCGTTGGTCCATGCATACGATAGCGCTGACATGCCATGTGTGTCAAGAGGAGGGCACTGACTTTTGTGATCTGAAAGGTGTTTCCGTGGCTTGCAGGAACCATGGGGCTTACCTTTTGTTCCCTGTCCTTGAGTATGGAGGCAGCTATTCCAGTACCTCTGGTTCTGCGTACTGGCAGGGCTTTGGGTGCTCCAAGCATTGCAGCATGCAGCAGTGCCAGGGACTGTCCACGTAGGCTGCTGTCACAGGTGTGAGCGGTGTGGTTGTCATGTCTGGTGTTGGGTATGCTGAGCAATGGAGGAGGAGTTGGGATAATCTCTGCCGCACTTGGGCAATGCAGAGGGCTCTGCCCAAGCCTCAGTGGGTGTTCTGCCCCTACCCTTTGCTGCTGGCCCAGGGACGGCACCAGCGCAGGGTCTTGCTCTGTGAGCTGAGAAGGGTATAGAGCTGCAAAGCAAAATAGCAGAGAGGAAGATGTGTACCTGGTCAGGAAGCTTCTGGCTGTTTTTGCAAGGTGATACAGATCTTACTTTGAAGCATGGGATGATGTGTTGTTTTCTTTCTCCTTGCTGGCTCATAGCTTTAATACCAAACACCTGCTTAGTTCCTGGCTAGATTTATGCAGAGCTTGTGGTGGGGAATAAAGAAATAATCCATCTCTTGGACCCGTTAGCACTGTGCATGGGCCACATTTTCCCTTGTTGCAGCTGCATCTCTTCTGAGTCAGTGTGCGTTAATGCAGCATGGTGTCTTACAGGGCAGGCTGTGCCGCCTGTGCAGCTCCACGTGGTTCATTGATACCTGCGGATGCAGTGCCCGCCCTGTGCTCACCGTGCTTCTGAGGGTCAGGGCAGAACAGCATTTGTCAGAGTTATCAGTGTTGTAGTAAAGCACTGTTCCTGAGTGTTTCCAGGTGTGCACTGCTGTCTGAGCTGTTTGCATGCCAGGTCTGTATGATTTAAATGCCTTTTATTGCACCCTGAGGTGGTGTCAGATTCTTTATGTGACCTCCAGGTACAGGTGTGGGTATCAGCATGGAGCTGTATCTTACAGATGGGGCTGGCTGAGTATCTCAGGTTTGTCCTGCCTGTGCTGCAGCCCTTGCCATCACATCCTTGCTGCTGTTGGTGCCTTAGGTTTCTTGGTGGTTGCACCTGCCATCGCCTCGACAGAAAAATGATTTGTGTGTGAGTTGCTGCCGGTGGTAATGCATCAGGCTGCAAAAGGCTCTATCATGCAGCAGTGAGAGTTGTCACTAGGACCAGTGCTGGGAATCCAGGCAGGTTAGGAGGCAGCTCAAATTAGAAATTATGGCACAAGACTTTGATGGCAAGGGTGATTAGCCACTGGAACAAATTACCAAGAGGAGGGATGGATTCTCTCTCTTGGTCATTTCTGCCTTTTAAAACCTGGAAAAAGCAGCAGAAGATGTTTTGTATGGAAACTATTGATGGGCCCCTGCAAATCAGTTCTTTTGACATGAGAAGGGAGATTTGGCCATGCCCTCTCCCAGTTTGATTGTGCAGGTGGTAGGAGCTGCTCAGTTCTGCAGAGCATGGGCTGAGCTGAGATGGGAGCAGCCTGGTGAGGAAGTCCTTCCGGCACTCTGGGCTGCTCTGTGCATTTGCACGGAGGAGTGACATTGCTACGAGATGTTTTGGAAGGCAGCGTTTTCTTTGAGCATCACCTCTTCAGTGCCTTGATTGAGAATATGAGGTTGCGCTGCTGCTCTGCTTAAAACCTTTTGTTATATTACCAATCAGAACCAATTGAGGGCTTGTCCAGGTGCTGGTCCCAGCCCTTGGGAAGGAGTGACAGAGGGTCCTATAGGAAGCTCCCAGAGGTTCTCCCCTGTTCAGGTAGCAGAGATCTCTAGCTCAGGAGCAGAGCCCAGAGCTGTAGGCTGCTTCCTTAAGGGGTGATGAAGAGCAGAGGTGGGTGGGTGGGAGAGGTAAGGCCACATCCCATCACAAACAGCAACTTTTGGAGGCGTTCACCATGATCTGGATGATGCTGGGAGCCCCCATGCTCTGAAGCAGTCCACTGCAGGGCCTGTAACCATCTCTTCTTGAAAACAGGAGCTGAGCAAAATCCATGCAAAAGTAAAGTGCGTTGTGTTGCCTTGTTTGGCTCCCTGCCCAGGCAAGGGGTGAGCCCTGCATAACTGGAAAGGGCTTGCTGGCTGTGCAAGAAGTGGTGCAAGAAACTGAAGCCTTGCTGCTTCTTGTGTGCTACTGACGTAAATGTGGTAACACAAACGTGGTGTTGTGTGCTGGTTAACCTGGGGGAAACAGCAGCCGTGGGCTAGTGCTTGGCCTGCATCATTGCATGTGGGATGTGGAGCAATGGCCAAAGCACAGACTGCCCTCAAGCCCTTTGTGTTTTGTCTTCTCCAAATGGAAAATTTCTAGCATGAATCTCTCTTTGCTGATACTGAAGTTTATTATTCAGTATTAATATAGCCCTGCTATAGCTGACCCTAGACATGGTAGCCCCAAGCCCCTTTGTTTCAGTTGATGTTGTCAGTAGGTAGTCGCACCTATCAATATGATGATCTACAGTTTGGCACACAGAACAGAACACTACTGTGCATCTGTTTGGAAATATTTAGTAACATTTCCCGCTTCATTTAAATAGTAATGACTTGTTTATTTTATTTCTACATATAAAGGAAGGTCTGAAAGACACTTTCCAGAAATGATCATGAAGGAGCAAAGGCCAAGTGCTTAATGCTGGGCACAGACAACTTGAAGCCTGCTGCTCTGGGGCTTTCAGATGCTAATTGAGTTGCTGGATCATTTCATTCACAGGTATCTCACAACTGGTGCTCATTCTTTTATTAGCTTGCTTTTAAGGATGGGGTGGGCAACGCTTTACATTTTTCTTAAGTGTTAAAAAGGCTGCTATTAGATGATAGAACGTAAAAAAAAAAATTGTTTGATGTTACAGAGGAAAATAATTGCTTATAAGATGAGCGGTTGGACTGGAGACCCCAGAGGGTTCTTCCCACCGCAGTTCTCCACTACTGTGGTTACTGAGGAAAAATTGAAAAGAAGGGCTTCAGGTTTTGGTGTGTGGAATGAGATGGAAGTAGGCCCAAATTTCTGGAATGCAAAAGATAATTTAATAAACATTACGATCCGAAGCCTCATAGGAGAAGGAAGAACATACATTGCACTGTCTCCATGGGACAGTGAAGCAGACTGTCCAGGTCCCAGTGCCTGCCTGGTGGTGTTTTGATTCATTGCTGGGATGAGAATGAGTGGTACTGCCATGTTCTGGCCTCCATGGGAAGGAAACGTGGAGTTCTGTGCTGAAAGGAAAGGACATGGGTCTGAGCTAAATAAAGGTAGTTGGTATTAAGACCTATGAGAACCGGTTGTTATAGGTAGTTTGGATAGATGATGGGGTTCCCCATACTTGGCTATGGGTAGATGTGGGAGTTCTACCTTCAGCAGCCATTTCTTCCCCTTCTGCTCACATATTAATCTACTAATATGTTGAGGAAGATGCTGTTTTCTGTTTGTTCAGAGTGGAGGACAGTATGACATCAGCTGGACCCTCAGTGCTTCACCAAAATGGTCAAGAGCCTCTACTTGGCTTGATGTCAGAAATGTCAGCGGTGACTTTGGTAGGCTGCAGCTGACACAGCTAAGCAGGAATAAAACTTCTGAAAGCTTTTCACTGAGTAGCTGTATGAGATCACACAAGTGTTGAAGGACTGGCACTAAAATCTCCATAGCTCTTAGCTAAGTGTGAAAGGTACATTTGAGTACCAGCTTTTCATTGTCGGTAGCGCAGTCTGCTGTACTTCCCATGGGGGAAGTATCAAAAGGAAAAGCGGAATGGAAGGGAGATTTGCAATAATTGAAAAAAAAAATTGAATTTTAAAGTTAAGTGCATAAAGTAGAATTTACTAAAGTAGATTACTTAGTGGTAACTTAAGTAAAACCATGTTTCGGAGAGGTTGCAGAGTGTTCCAAATCCAAGATACTGTTCCTTGGCATAAGGCATAACATATTGCCATGTGTTGTGGACTGTGTACTAATGCTGGTACTCACTGTCCCTGTCCTTCAAAATCTTGATTACCTAAGAGATTTTTAGCAAAAAAACTTGTTCTGCAGGATGTTCTCAGTAACTTCTAGTGAATATTTTTCTTGAATACTCTCATGAGACAAATTACAGTAAATAGGATTTAAATTCTTTTCATTTGTAGACTATGAATAGAGTTGTTTGAGTTGGGAAGAACCTCTAAAGATTGTCCCATAGGCAGGGACATTTTTCACTAGGAAGGTTGCTTAAAGCCCACTCCAGCCTGACTTTGAACACTTTGATGATGGGGCATCCATCCACTGCTTCAGAACAATCTGTTTCAGGGTCTCACCACCCTAAATATCAAAAATTTCTTCCTTAAGTAACTTATACCAGCATCTCAGAGTAAGCCAGTATGGAAAGAGACAGTAAGACAGAGTGATGAAACAACCTGCAGTCACTTGTGCTGATCCACAGTGACCAGGAGAGCTTTCAGCTGTCTAGTCTTGCTAATACATTTTTCCTCCTTGTAATAGTGTTAGGAGTGCAAATATCCATAGTAATGAATACTTGTGTTTTTTCCTGCTTAGAAATCTGGATGCTGAGCACTTAAAATGGTGTTGACTCCACTCAGCAGAAAGAGAACTGGAGGTACCAACAGAAACAGAGCTCATGTGTGGGATCTCTGCCTCCCAGGCCTGTACTCTCTCAGTTATGCCACTCTCTCTTGAAAGTCTTGGAGCCTGGCCTAAATCTGTTTTAGGCCTCCCTGAGGTGAGACGAAGCCTGCAGACCCATGAAATATTGCTGATAACATTAATACTTATTGGAAAGAAACTACAGGATTTTGATGCTTCTTGGAAGTTGGCAAGTGTTAAGGTTGAATTCATGCAATTGTGGTTACATCGGAGGCTTGGCAGGCAGAGGGAGTCTGCCCGGCGAGGCTCCCAGCCTTCCTCTGCTGCGGCAGGCCCCTGTGGTTTCAGAAGAAGGAGCTTGAAGTCATCTTCAAGTCCATTGGGGTGGCTGGTACCCAGAGATTAACAATAGTATTGCATCCTCCCACCAATTTCCATCCTTGGGGCCTCTGAGGGTAAAGATAAGCCTTAGCTTTGTGTAACCTTTTACCCAGCTACCACCTCATGGATGAAGAGCAACCCTCTAAAGCTGAGCTCTAGCAATGCAGAAGAGCTGATGGGCATGAGGAAGGAATTGACTGTGCTGGAAATACAGATAGAGCTTTTCAAAGTGCACCCTCTATCACCTCAGGTAACAGAAAGACTGCTAAAATCTTTGGGCCAAAGACTACGGCAGTTTTCTGCAAGGAAATGGAGCTCTGCTCTCAGAGAGTTCATTTTTGTCCTGGGTTGTCCAGTCCCTCTTTGTGATAACGTGCACTACAAAATTCTTCATATTCTGTTCCGAAGTGCAAGGTATATTATCCCAGTTGTGCCTTTTCGAAATATATAGCGATGTTTCATATAATGTTTAAAGATAGTTAAGGAATATGCAAGCAAAACCAGGCCCTCCACTGCTGGGTTGGAAAAAAGAGAAGTAACACGTATCAGATATCGGTTCATCACTTAATACATTACCTGAAAGATAATCTGGTGATGGCTTCAATGTTTAAACTTAGCATCAAGGAAAATGTATTCGTCTGAACTTCCAATTGTGCCTTTTCAGAATGTTGAAAAAATTAAGGAGTAAAAAGATTGACATATGTACGCAAACATCCCTAAATTTTACCCTTTCCTTCTGCTCTTCACCTGTTTCAAACTAAGGTTAGTTACCAGGATTTTTCTGTGGAGATAAGATTAACACTGTCATATTAGCTGCTCAAAGCAGGCCATTTTATTTTACTGATGTATTAAAACAAATTATTATTCTTTTTATTATGTTAGCTCCTTTATCACCTTGTGGATGGACTCAGAGAAGTTAACTCATGAGTAACTCCTGATTGCCTTCTGTTTTGTGTGTCCCAAGATGTGGCATTTTAACAAATGGGCACGCAGAACAGGAATCATGAAGTCAGGATCCTGACGGACATTGTGGCCACGTTAGTTAGGGGTTGTTCTCCGGGTGGTTTGATGGATGTGGTGATTTCTGATGTGGGTTCCTTCTTACTGCTAGTTGTTTCAGTAATGGGGGATCTTTACAGCATCTTCATTAGTGGTTTAAGTGGGAATTTGGAGAACAGGGGATGGGTGGGCCTTTGCCCGCACTCTGTTGTGGTTCACCCCTTCCCGGATTCCTTTTTAAAGCAAGATTTTTAGGACCGTATGGGCAGATGATGGTATCTCCTTTGGCACATTTCTTGCTTCACTCTGCTATGCCTGCCTTATTTGCTTTTACTTTCCCACTGTATCTTGGTTTTGCCTTAGGTCATTGGGTTTCTGGAACGACGACTGTCCCTTCTGTTCTATTTTTATTTAACATCAAGCACAGACACATTTGGTTTCTCCAGCTCTTGGTGGTGCTTTATGTGTGGTGCTATAAACAATACCAATAACTAACGGTGCTAATAGTCCTCATGAGGATCTGCGGCTGTCTGTGTACACTTGATGGAGATGTTGCAGCTGTAAACATGCTGCTCTGCTGTGAATATTTTTACATGGCTTCTGCGTTCTTTCTTCTGTAGATGAGAGTAAATGGGGGTCAGCTTGGTACAAGAAGTGTGCAGAAATCATCCCTGCACAGGTGAAAACTGTGCTGACCTGTCAGAGGCAATGACTTCATCACCACTTCTCAGTGTTACTCAAGGCAATGTAGATAAAACACAGCATGGTTCTTCTACTTGTGTATGTATGTTTTAGGTGTGTTTATATATACAAATGTTTGAAAGCATCATTGTTGTAACTTTCTCGTTCCTTCCCCTCCTAGTTTACATCTACTTCTCTTTTTCTGTTCCACTTCATGTTCTGAGTTTTATGCCTGTGGTGTTTTTCATGTACATATTTCCCTTTTTTCTTTCCTTCTTTCCCCTTTCTTTCCTATTCTGGGTGTTCATTCTTTACCTTCTCATCCACATTTTTCTTCTGCTCCAAGATGTTTCACCATTTCTGCTTGGCTCCTCCTTCCTCTCACAGAGGCGGATCACTCAAGCACCCCGGTAGCATCTCTGCACGCTCCAATAGTCTGCTGCTTCCAGAGGAGCAGCCACAGCTGCGCTTTTTTTCTCAAAAAAAGGAATAGAGGAGCAGGAGCTGCTTCCATTTCCCTTCTCTCTAAATATTAATCTGTCAGCTTTTGCTTCTCATACCTCCTTCAGGTTGCAGCTTGCATGCAAGTATGATGTATCCCAGACCCAATGGTAAGATCCAAAGCAGTGCATAAGTGGGGTCTGTGGTTGTAGTGCTGCTCCCCTCCATCAGAGCTGATTGCAATCTTTGCTCAGAGCTCTGGGTCTGCATTCCAGACATTAGCTTTCTTAGCTGTCAGCTGCTAATTTTAATAGCATTCTAGCTTGCTGCAAGCCTGGGACTTTCCAGCCTGGTTGTGAACCTGTTTCCCCCCTTCTGAGGGATTTGGCTCTGCTTTGGGCTGAGCCATGTGGCTGTGCTGCTGCTCAGCTCCTCCTGAGAGAGAGGGATCCTGGGGGTGCCAGCAGCCAAGCAGGTTTGCATGTGGCAATAACAGCTCAATCAGTTTGAGCAATCTCCATCCCTTTAAGAAAACACCTGGAGACAGCATGTGGCAGTGCTGGCCCCACAGTGCTGGGAGCAGAGGGAACTCTAAATGGAGCTGAGGTGATGTCCTGTACAATACTTTCCATTTTCATTTAAGCAGGGACTGCTGTAAAGCTCAGCATCTTTTAGTTGGATTCATAGGCTTTAAAGCTGAGTGTTTTGACTGCTTCTGATTATAGAAGCGGAGGGATCTGAAATAGGGAAATGCTTTGATGTTGGCAATTTGAAGAATGTGCTCAATATCACTTTGTGGCAGACCTTTTATTCTTGGCTGCATCAGCGTCGTGGGCCCACGGCAGCGAGCGACTCGGTTGGATGGCTTTGCTTGCACAGCAGTTTTTTTCCAAAAAATCCCAGGACTCAGCACCGCATTTCCCGTTCTGGAAAGCCAACACTTTCCAGGCCCCTGTGTGCAGCATTAGCAGCCATGGCCAAGCATTTCTTTGATGGGTGACAATTCCTGAACGTGCTCTGCCCGCACTCCTCTGCGGTCAGGTTGAGTGATCTCTAACAAATGAGGCTGGTGCAAACATGTCTGCGGGCTTTCAGTGGGTAGTGGTCACTTCTTGGAAAGGTGTGATGTAATCACATCATTTCAAGGGGTGCCATCAGGGTGAACGCGCAGAAGCAAAGCAGCAGCCCCTCCTATCTGTGTCACTGGTGATACCTGAGACCTCTGCAATAAGATGTAAACACTGAGTGTTACGTTTCATGCAGGATGACTCTTCTTTTTTTTTTTTTTTCTCGAAATGTCTGTGCAAAGCAGTGATGTGTCCCCATGTCACCCACCTCTGACCCCTGGGGTGAGGGGCTGTTTCAGGACACAGCCATAACTTGATCTTTCTGATGACTCCTGCAGACAAGCGCCAGCTAATGCCAATTGTTAGGGTGGATTTCTATTTTCAGGATACTCAGGCCTGATCCTGTTTCCCTTGCATACCCAAATGAGATTTTTACCCCAGTTTAATTCAGAGCAGAGACAGGCTGTTTATCTAACAAAGCGTTTGGAGATGGCATAGCACGTACGCTTCTCTATTAGTTATAGCCCTCAGCATGGAGCGGTGGTCTGGGAGGTGCAGAGGCCCTTGCCTTGAGATGGATAAGGAGCGAATCATGTCTGAGGTAGCCTGGCAGGAGGAGTAGCTTTTAAAAGCCAGATCTATGCGGAGCTGTCACCATCCTAAGTTGTACCAGGTTAGCGTTTATGGCTAACTGCTAACTCCTCCTGCATTTTGGGCTTGAGTGCCACAGATGCTCGTGTTTACCTTACACAGCTTCCTGCTGCTGGCCCTGGTTAAAACCAGATGTTTGTAGAAGAAGTGGGTGAAAGTGAACTAGATGGCCAGAAAGTAGCCAGATCATACCCTTTGCTCCCGCAGCATGTCATGCTCAGGCTGGCACAAGCCCAAGTCATGCCTGCCCACTGGAGTGGTTGTTTATGAGCTGTAGGTGGGAGATGTCAGCCAGCTAACAGCATCTAAACAAATAAATCCTTTTTTCTCTTTCTTTTCCTCAGTATCTAAGTGTGTGGCCTTTGTTGCTTGAGTGTCTCTTTTAAGCAGCTAAAAAGTTTTTCTAGATGAAATATGTTTCTAGGCTGAAGCTGGGAGATAAATATAACTCTGATCTGGTGAATTGAAAGGAGGCCATAGTAAGTGTTATGTTGCCTTACTCAGTATTTTTTTTTCTTCTTTTTGTGGTGATTCTGTTCTAACTTAAAGTGGAAAACCTCCTGAAAGACGTTATTTTTCCTGTTATAAGAAATTACATGCTGGAATGCCATTCACTGGTTTATGCTGCAGGGATTCGAGCCCCCACCCCTCTTCTTCAGCCGAGCTCTGTGTGTTTGGAAAGCAGACGCGTTTGCAGCTGAGCCAACTATAATAATAATAATTCAGGTTGAGAAGCACAGAGCACCCTGTGATTAGCAAAATAATGATTGCATACTGTAGAAACGGAGAGATGCTTTTTGACATAGTGAGAGGAGCGCATGTTGCAGCTGCTTTGCGAGATGCTCGGCTCACGTCCCCCCACTGACGTTTTCAGCGTACGGTTCTGTGCAGGAACCACACAGAGCAAAGCGTGCTTGTAAAGCAATGATTGCTTTTGAGTTTTTCAGTGAATTGTGCTGATAAAAGAGCAGCCAGAAAACTTGTAAATAAGAGTTCTACACACTGTGCTCTGCTCCTCACGGTAATTTCATTTTTTTTTTTAAATTTGGATGCAGATGCTGCATATGTTCTCTCTGCTTGCCAAGAACCCAAACTTTAGCTCTAGGGTTTAAAAAAAATGGGATAGGAAGCTTTCCAAAGCCTTTCCTCTACAGGTGCAAGGTTGGATCCAAGTTGGTGTGATTGTGACAGAGATCTGTTACACAGTGCCACTCTGACATTTGTTAAATGTGTTTGTAGGCTTGTCACTGATTATTTGCTGCCTTAAAATCTAATCTGCCCTTCCACATAGCAGTGAACTATGGATTTTACGCATACTTTCCTTTGATGTTTCATCAGCAATGCTTGATAAAGAGGGCAGGGTTTCTTTGGCCATGTGCTGCTGCCCCACTTTATCTCCCATAACCTTTGGTGTTGGAGCTGTGGGGCCATTTCTGAGACCTGACTCCTTCCTCCGCTCTTTGTGGCTTCAGTGGCCTTGTGCCAACCTTTTAGGTACCAGAGCCCTGCTGCAGCAATAGAGGCATCCCAAGCAGTTGGTGCTCCAGACCATCCTGGCTGCTTTGCTGGCAATGCAGTGAGCCTCTGTAGAGAACTGAGCCAGCTGAAAAACAGCAGGAAAAACAGTGAGATTGTGATAGTGTGGAGGCATGGAAAAGAACAGGAGCAGCTGTGTGCTCTTGTATAGGTGAGGCTGTGGGGAGATTTGGTGGTGGACCTGGAGAGCTCACACAGTCACCTACGCCTTCATGCTCAGTGTTTGGGAAATACTTCCTGTGAGCACTGCTGGGCTTCCCCAGACCCAGGCTGTAATTCTGCATCCACCTTGGATGCTGCCCAACCTACACATGTGAATACTGTATGTATATGAACAAGGCTTTAAAAAAAAAAAAAATATTAATATAGGGTACTCATAAGGTATTACATCAGTTTTTCTGATGTCTGGTTGTCCTCTGTGGATTTCTTTAAAACTGCCTAAGTATTTGCATAGGACTTGTATAATAGGGGAATAATAAAAAAAGGTCTTAATTAGGCTTGTTTTTCTTCAGGCAAGCAGGTGGAGTATGTCCTTTGATCCCATCCAACCTTGTTTTCTGAGATTTGACATTTTTCTTTCCTATATCTCTTGTTGACAATAATCATAGAATCATAGAAAAGTTTGGGTTGGAAGGGACCTCAAAGCCCATCCAGTTCCAGCCCCTGCCGTGGGCTGGTTGCCACCCACCAGATCAGGCTGCCCAGGGCCTCATCCATCCTGGCCTTGAATGCCTCCAGGGATGGGGCATCCACAGCTTCTCTGGTCAGCCTCTGCCAGTGCCTCACTGCCCTCTGAGTGAAAAACTTCCTCGACATCTTACCCACATCTCCCCTCCTTTAGTTTCAAACTGTTTCTTCTTGTCGTATCAGTCACGTATGTACATGTGTGGATATACATGCACACATACATGCTCGTTTCCTTTATTACAGCATATATTTTTTCCCACATTCGAAGACAACTTTTGTTGCCTGTGTGCAACTGAACGAGCCATTGAGTTAGTGCTACTGTGTGAAGTTCAGGAAAGACCAGTGAACATTTTTCTAATAAGAGGATATTCTGGTCCTCTTGATAATCAACCCCCCATTGTAAAGACATTTTGAGTCACAGTTTTAAATCTTTGTTCCAGTGGAAAAGATTTTTATGGTCAGCCCAAACAAGCATTAAATCCTGTTTTTTAGCACGGTTGCCTAAAATAGTACAGATTCTAAATCGGAAGAGTGACTCTAGGGAAAAGAGAAAAAGTTGAAACAATGCAAATCATGGTTTGGTGGCACAAACTTTCTGTCCCACCCCAAACCCTGATAGAAATTTGGCAGAGACATCAGGCAGGGTTTCCTCGCTGTGAAATGCTGCATGCTTTAGATGGCTGTATGGAACTGGATTTAGATCTTCCCCATGGGTGGTTGTCCCCCTTTATTTTAGAGATTCCAATAAATCACTTTGGTGTAGTTTCCATTGGTTTTCTTCTGTGCAGCCTGATTCCCCTGCTTTCTACACCCTCCTGTATTTGTAGGGAAATCTTATTCTGGGAAATATGCCCATGGTTTGGAAACACGATGTCTTTTGGGGGTTTTGAACTTGCATTTCCTTGCCCTTCTTCCTTACTACTTAGGCAAATAGAGCTGCCCAAAGTGGA
The DNA here is from genome assembly GCF_002078875.1 of Numida meleagris. Taxonomy (NCBI): domain Eukaryota; kingdom Metazoa; phylum Chordata; class Aves; order Galliformes; family Numididae; genus Numida; species Numida meleagris. The sequence continues at coordinate 138,162,668 of NC_034410.1, forward strand.
CCTATAGCTCTTCATACCAGTTCTACACAGCTTATCTACCGTGTTTATTTTCAGTCACTGGAATTGCCGTGGCAGCAGCAGCCCTTGGGATTATGATTTCCTCACGACAGAACACTGAGTCAAGACAGCCCACATTGTGGGGAGGGTGCAGCTGGAGTGGTGGCGAGATGGCGGTGGGCTGAGAGGAGTCAGCGCCAAGGTGAGCTGGGAAACCCGCATGATTTTATGGGGATGTTCAGGTGCCCGTGCCCTGAGCACACTGAGTTTTGCTGGCAGCATTGCAGCAGTGTGGCTTAAGTCTCTTAAAGCACGTTCTGCTCTTCCTGAGCAATCCGCTGTTGAAATGTAGCAAGCATTGTTTCCTACTGTCCAGGCATGGATCTTAGTGCTCATGTATGCATCTCTGTACCCCTTATTTGGGTTTGCCTGTGGAGCCCAGTTTTGATCCCTGTGCAGTGGCTCTTTGTGCCTATAGTGCTGCAGGCAGCAGGTGAACTGCCTTCCATGTGACCCTGTCCTTTTGTGGTGATATCCTAGCTTGCCTTCAGCTGAGTACTCACTCTCCTCCTCCTGTGTCCTTTGCTGGCGCAGCTGGCATGTGGCAGGTCTTTGATGTGCTGACTTTGGAAACTTGCAGTGCAGCTGCCCAGTGTTCATTGTAATATCTCATGGTGCAGTTTTCCACACCCTGTCCTTGAGTTGAGACTTGTCCCCTTGTATCTCAGTCCTGCCCTTGGTCCTCCAGCATTCTTCTAGCTTGCTGATGGCAGAGTGGCCAGAGAACTGAGCATCTGCTCACTTTGCTCTCAGTGTGGTCTGCCTTTAGAAAGGCTGTAAGGGTAAGTAACCATCTGAGCTGGGGAAAGGACTCTAACTGGCTGGGTCTATCTCAGTACACACCTGGTGCGCTCTTACTCTGAGCAGATAAGAATCTATGCTTTCCTTACTTCTTTATCACATGGGAACAGCAGTCAGGATATAAAGAGGCTTTACCCTGCACAGGTTGTGAGCATGCCCTGCCTTTCATTTCTTTGTCTCACATACTTTCTTAGTTCTTGTGGCTGTGATGTTTAAGCATTTTTCCAAAACTGAAGGTGATGGTGATTTCAGTCTTTATAGTAGAACAGTCCCTGAGCAGAGAAGAACAGTGATGTTAGCATATGGAACTGACATATTTATTATTGATGATACCTTTAAATGATTAAACATTTTTTCCTTGCATTATTTAGGGGAATTATGATATTCATCATTAATGGAAAGATGTCTGTCTAGGGAAATGCGTGATTCATACTCATTCTCTGATTATTTCCTATTGCCTTCTCCCAGCTCTTGCTTTTCCTTTTGGAGTAAGTGTTCATCATTCTGTAAATATGCTCTGCTAAACGCTGAGGTGTTTTCTAGTCAGGTAACTAAGATAGCACTTAAATAAGAGGCATGGAAATTCAAGTAAGGAAATAATGCTTAGAAAACGTCAGCATATTTGAGAACTCTTGCTAGCAAATATTAATCAGATTAATTTTTTTATTTTACTATCAGATGCTGGAAGCATGAACAGTCTTGCCATTGTGTGTGTTTGTCTCCCCATGGTATGGTGCATTATTGTAGCAGGGTTTTATTAAAAGTAGGACAATATTAACTGACAGTTTGGTTTTGATAGAGTAGGCTTCCCCAAGTGCGTGAAGACATGGATCACATTCTATGTGTTGTAGTGATTCTGTCAGTGACCTGATGTTATCTAGATATTGGGTATTCTGATATGATGTGAAAATCTTGATAATTTGATCCTTAACGCCTCTGAAAACCTGCACCTCATCTCTCTTGATTCTTCAGAGCAAGCAGTTCTTGTCCTCACCCAAGTATCTGTTGCTCATCTGTGAGAAGAGAAAAATGAACAGAGTTGCTCTTGCGTTTTTTTTCTTCATTTGTGGAAGTGAAGATGAGAGTCCCTCTCCACCGGACTCATGAACACTTTTTTTTTTCCCCACACAGAAGAAACAGGGTATGTTTTAAAGATGAAATGTGTCTGTAAGCTTGCCTGCAATACAGAGCATCAGAATACATCGATGGAACTTGGACTGCCACCAGAGTCCCTGTGTTTTGCGCGTACTGAAAAACAGCGCTTTTTAAATAACTGAACATAATATCCTGAATTGGAAGGGACCCACAAGAATCATGGAGTCCTTCTCCTGGCTTCACATAGGACCACCCAAGATTCAAACCCTATGCCTGCGATTGTTGTCCAGACTCTCCTTGAACTCTGGCAGCTGGGGGCTGTGCCCACTGCCCTGGGCAGCCCGTTCCATGCCTGCTGCCCTCTGGTGCAGACCCTTTCCCTAACCCCAGCTGCCCCTCCCCTGACACAGCTCCATGCCGTTCCCTCGGGCCCTGTCACTGTCACCAGAGAGCAGAACTCAGCACTGCGCCTCTGCTCCCTGTGAGGAGCTGCAGCTGCCATGAGGCCTCCCCTCAGCTCCTCTGCTCTGGGCTGAGCAAACCCAGGGACTTCAGCCATTCCTCATATGTCTTTCTCTCCAGACCCTTCCCGATCCCTGTAGCTCTCCTGTGGAGGCTCTCTAATAGTTTTGTGTCCTTCTTACATTGCGACATCCAAAACCTGCACCCAGCGCAGACCAGAAGGGACAGTCCCTCCCCTTGCCCGGTGGCAGTGCTGGCCAGATGCACCCCAGGGTATGGTTGGCCCTTTTGGCTGCCAGGACACACTACTTACTTGTATTCAGCTGAGACCCCAGATCATTTTGTGTTGGGCTGCTCTACAGCCTCTCATCCCCAAGACCATGCACATAGCCAGGGTTGCCCTGCTCCAGCTGCAGAATCCAGCACTTGCTATTGCTGAACTCCATATGATTGATGATTGCCAGCCCTCCAGTCTGTCAGGATCTCTCTGCCCTTGACGGAGTCAACAGCTCCTCCTAATTTAGTATCATCAGCAAACTTAACAGCTCATTGAAGCTTCATGCTTTTTATGACTTTAAATAGATGCAATCACATTTTACTAAATTAAGACTTAGATGTTAGTTTTCTTAAATCATTAATCTAAGAGCTATTTCTTAAGGAAGAAAAGGTTATTTAAATGGAATCTTAATTGTTGACATAATTTCGGTTGATACTGTAAAATGGACAGGATTATTTTTTTTTTTTTCCCGAAGTCAAATAGCAGGAGAAGAGGAACAATGCCTCCCGCTAAGATGCAGATTTCTTTCACTGACAATTGTAGTGTTTCGGAACCAGGATCCAAGGAAAGCCAAGGCCCAGTGTGAACTGAACTTGGCAAGGCATGCCAGAAAGTACAAGAAGGGCTTCTACAGGTACCTCAACCAGAAAAGGAAAGTCCAGGAAGGTGTACCTGCTCTAGTGAGTGACGCAAGCAAGCTGGAAACAACAGACAAGGAGAAGGCTGAGGTATTTAACAATTGTTTTTGCCTCAGACTTCTCTGATAAATGCTCGCTGCACAGCCCTCAAACATCTGGTTTGATAGGAAGAGATTGGGGAAGCAGCATCCCTCCCACTGTAAGCAAAGATCAGGTTCATGACCAGCTGAGGAACCTGAACATCCACAAGTCCATGGGTCCCAAGGAGATGCATCCCAGAGTCCTGAGGGAATTAGCTGATGTAGTCACCAAGCCACTCTGAATGATATTTGAAAAGTCATGGCAGTCAGGTGAAGTCCCCAGTGACTGGAAAAAAAGTAACATTACATCCATTTTCAAAAAGGGTAAAAAGGATAACGCTGGGAATGACTGACCTGTCAGTCTTACCTCTGTGCTGGAGAAGATCAGTGGAAAAATGGTTAGATAAGTGCACCCTCAGCAAGTTTGCTGATGACACCAAGCTGCGGGGTGTGGTCAACGCACCAGAGGGATGGAATGCCACCCAGAGGGACCTAGACAGGCTTGAGCAGTGGGCCCAGGTGAACCTCATGAGGTTGAACAAATCCAAGTGCAAGGTCTTAGACCTGGGCTAAGGTGACCTCCGCTACCAATACAAGCTGGGGGATGTAAGGTTTGAGCATGGCCCTGCCGAAAAGGACCTGGGGGTACTAGTGGGTGCAAAGCTGGACATGAGCCAGCAGTGTGCACTCGCATGCCCAGAAAGCCAACCGTATCCTGGGCTGCATCAAAAGAAGCATGGCCAGCAGGGCGAGGGAGGTGATCCTGCCCCTCTACTCTGCACTGGTGAGGCCCCACCTGGAGTACTGCATCCAGATATGGAGTCCTCAGTACAGGAGAGACATGGAGCTGTTGGAGCACGTCCAGAAGAGGGACACAAAAATGATCCAGGGAATGGAACACCTCTCCTAAGAGGACAGGCAGAGAGCTGGGGCTGTCGAGGCTGTTCAGCCTGGAGAAGAGAAGGCTGTGAGGTGACCTGATGGTGGCCTTTTGGTATCTGGAGGGAAGCTACAGAAAAGAAGGGGCAAGACTCTGTAGCAGGGTCTGTTGTGACAGAACAAGGGGAAATGGTTTCAAACTCAAAGAGGATAGATTTAGGTTAGATATAAGGAAAAAATCTTTTACAGTGAGGAGGGTGAGGCACTGGAACAGGTTGCCCAGAGATGTGGTTGATGCCGTGTCCCTGGAGACTTTCAAGGTGAGTTTGGTTAAGGCCCTGGGCAACCTGCTCTAGCTGTGGATGTCCTTGTTCATTGCAGGGAAGTTGGACCAAATGGCCTTCAGAGGTCCCTTCCAACTCTAAGGATTCTATGATCCCTCTCTGAAGTCTCCAGTGGAAGGTCACTATTTGATATCTGCCTCATGTAGCATCAGTACAGAGTCTGGCACTGGGACATGGGTTGGGGGACAAGAGGAGTGTGAGTGCCTCCAGAGTGGAGAGGGTGCTAGGAATCTTGACGTGTGGTGAAAACTGCACTTGAGTCAGTGACTTCCTCTGGAGAGTGCACAACAGAAATAACTATTAAATAAAAAAAATCAGAGGATTTAAGAGGCTTTTCACTCCTTTAGTATTCCTTCCCTGCCGGCCTTTGCTAAAGTTTATTTTTGACATTCAAACTAAAAAATCCCTTTAGGACCCCTATAAAGAGTTAATGTTTTTGTAGCTTCTCCCTGTGCAGCAGTACCAGGGAAAACAGGTTGCTGTTACTTCACTCTGTTTTATTGTGCCCTGCTTGCCCAGCCTCTTGTGCCGGAGAAGGTGAGGTGCTCTTCACCTGGCATCTCAAGCTTGCTGAAGTGCCCTTACATAGTCTTTCTGGGAAGAACGGAGTAGCAAGAGCTCACAGATGTGTATGAACCTGGGAACACAGTGAGTTTCTATGAGCTTCTGTGCAGCCTTACCCTTTGGGCAAGCAGCTGAACTCTAATGCACTTGTTTTTTCAGGGCACCATGGTGTCGGGGGAAAAGAGGCTGTGTTTCCTGGCTTTTGCTACCAATCAGCTCATTGCCAAGAACATAAGGATTTATTGTTTTTTTTTTTTTTTTTTAATTGTATCTAATCTCTCTACAGAGGCTCTGTTTAATGTCTTATCTTTGTTTGAAATGTGGAATTCGTCTGCCACTATTAGTATTCAGATGCAGAGAGGCTGCAAGACTCCTTGTTTTGTTCACAGAATCACAGAATTGTAGGGGTTGGAAGGGACCTCTGCAGATCATTGAGTCCAACCATGCTGCTAAATCAGATTCCTGCAGTAGCTTGCATAGGAAAGTGTCTCGTTGGGTTTTGCATATCTCCAGAGGGGACTCCACCACTGCTCTGGGCAGCCTGTTCCAGTGCTCTGTAACCCTCAAAGTAAAGAAGTTTTTCCTCATGTTTGTATGGAACTTCTGTGTTCCAGTTTGTGCCCACTGCCCCTTGTTCTGTCACTAGGCACCACTGAAATGAGCCTGGCACCACTGACTTGTCTCCCGCCCATTAGATATTTATAAGCATTAATAAAATCCAGCTTCAGTCTTCTCTCCTCCTGGCCGAACAGCCCCAGATCTCTCAGCCTTTTCTCATAAGGGTGATGCTCCAGGCCCCTCATCATCTTTGTAGCCCCCCACTGGACTGCCTCTAGAGGTTCCCTGTCTTTCTTGAACTCAGAAGTCCAGGACTGGACACAGTGCTCTAGATGTGGCCTCAGTATGGCAGAGGAGAGTAGGATCACCAAGTGTAGTGCAGGGGATGGAAATTAAAAAAAAAAAAACAAACAAACCAAAAACAACCCACAATTTCTGCCTCAAAAGCATGCTGCTGGAAGAAACTCAGTGATGGGGTACATGATGGTGAGTGTGGGGACACCTGTTCCCTGCTCAGCTCAGCCCATGGGCGTGGCACAATGGGCTGGGCTAGAGGCACCGCAGCGTCATCCCCAGCCCCATGTGTCCCACCTGCTGTATGGAACACTGCTTATCACTGACCAATGACTGCCACCTCTCTGAAGCTGCATCCCTGTACCAATGTTTTCCTTATGCCTCCCATGAATCCCTTTGCTGCTGGCCCTCCCTTTGGCCTCGAGTAACCTCCTGTTTGTCTCTCTTTGAACGTGCCCCCCCTCACCGGAGGGGCCGGCTGCAGGGCTGCGCGTGTTGACGGTGGTCACGCGGCTCGCACGGGGCTGTGACGAGTTCCTGGGCACAGAGCATCTACAGACACGTGGACCCAGCGTGCAACGCTCAGCTCCTCCGGCCCAGTGCCCAGGAGCTGAGTGGAGGGGAGGGAAAAATGGGAATTCTTAACCATTGACTGCAAAGGAGAGTTAATTAGAGAGATAGGAAAAAGCCCACCCCCCCCCCAGTTTGGGGGGGAGCCTGGAATCATGAGGCTGCTCTGAGTCTGTGCCTCTGAGCTGTGCGGCTGAAGCGAATGAATCACGGCTTGGGGGGAATAAAAGTCTGAGTCATAATCACTAATACTACAGAGCGGATTTGCTTTGTTTTTTTGTTCCTGTGTGCTGACTAATGGGCAGAGTAGCAACGAGAGCCCTTTCACTGCTGTTTCATCAGGGAAGAATGCAGCCCTGTCTCCCCGCAGCAGTACTCAGCTCTGCGGTGCGTCCCAGTTGGGTGACCCCAGCCATCTGCCCACAGCCTCGAAGGCCAGGGCAGCAGCCCTGCACCTCTATCACTGCTAGGCAGTGAGAGGGGCAACTTAAAATAACCCATTTTGGTAACCAGCACCTGTTCCTAGAGCTCTTTGCTGTGATTTATTGATTTAAGGAGGGTTTGGTATAGTCATGGCCACCCAGCTCCCACAGCTCAGCAATGTAAATGCACTGACGTAAGCTAGCTGTCACTTTCCCAGAGATGTTCCTACAGCTGCCTGAGTCTAAAACCCAAAAGAAATTCAAATACTGATATTTTTATAGAGTAGCTTATTTTTGGCATTTTGTTCTGGAAACCAACTCTCATTGTGCTTTTAAATTCAGACTGGACTGTGAGTCCTACTGTGTTAAACTCATTTTGACTTCCCTCCCCAACAGATATACATACAAATAATTTGAAGAAAAAGCTAACACCTAACCTTTTATTTCATTGAACAGGGTCAGGAATACAGCACTGACCCAATCCCTGGGACCAGGGCTGCTCACAGTGTGAGATGCAACAGACATCCCCCCAGAGATTGTTTTGGGGTTAAGTGGTTCCGTGGTGGGTGGCAGAGCTGGTTTGCCCCATGTGGCAGCTTCTGCCTTTGGTGCCAAGTTCTGGCTGTTGTGTTATTTTAGCTGATTAGATTAATTTCCTGGATGAAGCAAGTAAGTGACATTAATTATGTTACATTACCAATATGTGCTGCTGCTTTATGCCCTGTATGCCCTAAAAAAAATTTAGAGTACTTGCATTGCTTGAAGGTTCGTGCACAGAATTGAAAACCTGTGCAGTCGTGCATGCTTGTATTCACATGTACATACAGAGACAGAGGAAAGAGGTGCAGGGGTTTAAATTTTGGTGAGCAAAGTGTTTTGCTGGGATATCATAGAATCATTAAGGTTAGAAAAGACCACTGAGATCATCATGTCCAACCATCGACCCATCCCCACCATGCACACTAACCCATGTTGCTCAGTGCCCCATCTACACGGTTCTGAAACACCTCCAGTGATGGTGACTCAACCACGTCCCTCAGCAGCCTGTTCCAATACCTCACCACTCTTTCTGAGAAGAAATTTTTCCTAATATCCAATCTGAACATCCCCTGATGCAAATTGAGGCCACTCCCTCTCATCCTATCGCTGTTAACCTGGGAGAAGAGGCTGACCCCCACCTCACAACCACCTCCTTTCTGAGAGTTGTAGAGAGCAGTAAGGTCTCCCCTTTGCCTCCTCTTCTCCAGACTGAACAATCCCAGCTCCCTCAGCTGCTCCTCGTAACACTTGTGCTGCAGACCCTTCACAGCTTCACTGCCCTTCTCTGGACATCCTGGGCCTTGATGTCTTTCTTGTACTGAAGGCCCAAAACCAGGACTGTTCTTTTTGCCTTGTGGTGTTCTTAATTTTTCACTGTTAAAGATACTGGCAGTAGGATAAATGTTATCCCCAGAGAAAAACTGGCAAGATCTGGGTTCAGCAGTGGCAGCCAGGTGTTCCTGGTACCAGCTCCAAGTTACACTGCCCTTATGCACCTAAAGCTGCTCTGATGGAGCGATAACACATGCTATGAAGTTTATAGATGTTTTAGTTTTTTTTTCTGTCTTGTGCCAGGTTATTTTTAAGCCAAATCAGTTCCCTGTCTGAGTTTGCTGCCTTACTGTAGGGCAGGAAGAAGCAGCATTTTTGGGGGGACTTCATTGTTGAAGTATGTGGAGAGCTGAGGAATGTGAATGCAGGCTGGTGGGGTTGGTCTGCTGCTACTCTGGATGACTGCTATCACGGGGCTCTGCAGACCACTCTGTGCTGCACAGCTCTTCTGCTGGGGCAACCCAAACAAGTTCCAGAAAGCAATAAGCTTCTGCAGCAAAAGCAATTTTCTGTTTCCTTCCTCTCTCCCTCCCCAGCCTATACCTTTTAGCCTGTTCTAAATTACTCGCATCTTGCCAGTGTGATTAGGGCTGTGAGTGTGTTTTAGAGATGCATCTCCATATTTATTTTAATTTTCTGTTCATAATTTTACAGGCTGCCAGCAAACATTAAGTACAGATCAAGCAAAGGAAAATGTGAGATATTTTGGTTTCTTGTCTGTGGAAAGGAGCTAATGAGCCTTTGGGTGTGAGGATGGGGAATTTGCAAGTCCTGGATATGGATTTTTTCCTCCCCTGTGTTGGACTTAGAAGGAGGAAATTAAGTCTTGGAATAGTAAAGTGCTTGATTTCTGCCTTCAGTCTCTTATCTCAGCTTGTGTAGGCCAACTGTGCTTCTGAAGCTGGTCCCATCCGTGATGATAGGGTGATAGCAATGGGAGCAGACAGGGACAGTAAAGAAATGACAAACATCCATCCAATTGAGCCTGGCCAAAGGTCTGAAATGGATGTGGATTCCCCTTGCAAAGATCTCCCCCCTCATTACACTAAATAAAAATGAAATGGAGATATTGATTTAATTCATGCACTCTTGGTATGTGGAAATGTCTAAATACAAGTGCATTAAAGCAGGTGAAACGATTCCAGCAGCTCTTCTTGGGGGGGAAATACATTATCACTGCAAGGCTTTGATAGAATGAGGGCAAACTTGTATAAAATGCCAGTGCTTCCTGTTGACTTTGTATTTGCATAATTCTCAATGCTTTCACAGGGCTCCTTGCTTTCAAATGTTTGTCCAAACGTTAAGTAATCCGCAGCAGCCCGGGGCTGTCGGTGGCCATAGTTTCTGCCTAGGAGGGTGGGGAAGCTTTGGCTGGGGAGGAGAAGATGAGGTTTTGCTGAAGGTGGAACTCTTCCAGGAAATTGGCACCCAGCTATCAGCGCTCAGGACAGCCTGGCGGTGCTCAGCAAGACCTGCCCAAGCTTGAGCTTGCTGTATGGGAGTAAATTCAGGTGTTGCCTCAATCTGAATTAAAAGATCAGAAGATAAATCCTGGTTCTACAGCTGGAACATTTTAGAGGATGCTCCCTTTGTTTGTTTGTTTGTTTGTTTGTTTGTTTTGTGGGATAGCTCATTATCCGTGTGCCCCTGTGGTCTGCAGAGGGTATTGCCTGTGCTCAGTCATTTCTCTGTATGCTCAGTGCCAATGGGATTTATTTCAGCCCCTGCTGCAGCCATGTCTGTGTATAGCCAGGCTTTCCTGTTTGCTTGGCGGAGAGCCTGAGGGCCAAAAGGGTCCCCACATCACTGAGCACTGTGGGACCGCTTAGCAAAAATGCCAGGACAGATTTCCCAGTCCCACAGAGAGCTGGGGGTGTCCTATCTGGTTCAAACCCCCTGATGTCATGAAAACCCTCGCAGTTCCCAAATCAGGCATTGTGCTAGAAGGTGATGGAATACAAGAAATGAATCAATTCACATATCCTGGTAGTTGTATCTAAGCCACAGGGGATGTCCAGGAGGAAGTGGTGTCACGCATTGGCAAGGCAGCAGCCACATTTACTGGCTTAATTGAGATTTACTCATTGAAAATCTGCAGCTGAAAGGCTGAACTCTGAATGTTGGACTTGAGAAGTTATTTTTTATCTAAACATACAGATCTGAAAGCTGGAAACGTATCAGAGGTACAGGCAAAGAATCTGAGCGCCTTTGAAAATAAATGGCTTAAATGAGCGCTGAGCAGTAATCTCCCAAGACATAGTAAAAAAGGAGATGGAAGAATTTGGGGGGATAAGAAACAGAACTGTCTGCTGTATCAGGAGGACTGCTGGCTAGTGGAATGGAGACACTGGCAGTGGTAGGAACAATCCTACTCTTACATGCATTAATTGGGAGGAAATTATACTGGATTTATTGTAGCGTGCACAGGAGGAACAGTGATAGATGGAGTGGTGGAGCCCTGCTTGGCTGACAAAAGGCTCAGTTAAAAGCTTTGTTCTTTTGGTAACTCTGCTTAGAAGAGTGGGATAATGTGGCACTGTCTGTCACTGTGTGGTTTTGTCCTTGCTGGTAGTTTGAGCTTGATGTGTAATTCCTGTTAATTCCACCTATATAGCACAATGCTCAGATTTCCTTTGCTGCAGAAACAGATTCCTCCTGTCTTCATTGCTGCACCTGTAAAATCAGGTGTGCTGTAATTCTTTTCTCTACAGTAGTCCTTTAAAGCTTTGACTTTCTGGAATTTCCCGTTAAATGTCCAGAATGAGTTCCCATCCCAGTGGATGGTTGTAACAGGTGTGGCAAGTAGGTGAGGGAGAATAAGAAAAAGCCAATTAAGAGATGTTATCAATGAGCAGAGGAACATGAATGCAGAACGGTGCTGGGATCGTGAAGAGTCCTTTCTTACCTTCCCGAGCAGCAAAGGGGTATAATCTTACCAATTAATAAATCAATCTGAATCTTAAGGCTGGTTGGGCCACCTGCTCTGCTACTGCTGAAAAACATCCAGAGCTTGGTGTAGCTGGAAGGTTTTTTGCTCCCGTCTGAAGTTGTTCATAACCAGCTTATACTCATTTGGCCTTGTGCAAGTATTGGCTTTAATCGCTGTTTCTGTGATAAGAAGAGCAATCCTGTCCCCTCAGAGCCATGCAGGTTAAACACTGGCAGCTCTCATCTGCCTTGTAAGAGGGACTTGTCATTCCCTCCTGGCAGCTCTGGTGAGTTCTGTTCATATTCATCCTTCTTGAATGTAGGCTCCCAGATGGGGCGTAATATCTTAAGGTGTTCTGCTGTTACTGGTATAGCTTCACATCTTCTCTAAATCTACCAGAAATACTTTGTTCTCCTACAGTTGTCAGAATCACGTAGACCTTGAAGACCTACTGTGCTGACATCTCTGGTTGTCTCTTCCCAGCCTTAGGCGATGTCTGAGTCACAGGGATGTAGTATTGAGTCTTCTTCTCTCTAAACCCTTATGCTTGGAGAAATGAGGGGTTGATCCCAGTCTACCTGCAGAGAGTGACAACATATCTAGTGTTTAGTTAAGGCCATAACTCAAATTGATCTTCCTCCGTTGCTGGAACCAAGCCCCAAGCTTCGTGTCTTTATGAAAAAGTATGGCATTCTTAGAAGAAACAACAATTGAAAATGTTTCTCTTCCGTATTTGAGTATTTTTTAGCAGAATTGTTTGGCAATATGGGATATAAAAATTACATTTAATATCATGGTATATCTATTTTTGGTTTTAATTTTTATATTGGTGACTGAGAAGATACAGTTCTTGTAATTGTGATGTTTGTGATCGTAATAGACTTTCTGCAACTAAGATGAAATTTCTTCTTACAGTTTTCTTCAGACTGGCAGGTGCTTCAGTTATTTGTTTAAAGAATTTGCATCTTTTTAACGGGGATCTCAGGAGCTGAAGTGAAACTCTGAAGGTTTTAGGCAGTGCCATGGTTCACCTGATTTCCTAGGGCCCCCTCAGCACTGTGGGTTGATCGCAGCTCCAACTACCACTGTGATGAAGTCAGTAACAACTCCATGCTGTAGATAGCTGAAGATGCTTTTTGTAGCAGTAGAGCTTGAAATAGGTGTGCACTGTGCTGTAAGTAAGGGCTGTATGTCTGGGAGAAGTTTACCTACCTATTTGTACTTTTGGTGGTTATAATTTGAGGCCCATCTCATAGAATTATAGAATAGTTTGAGTTGGAAGAGCCCCTTAAATGTCATCTAGTCCAGCTCTCCTGCAATGAGCAGGGAAGCCAGCCATTAGGAATGAGCCATCAGTGCAGAACTGATGCTGGCAGAGCCCTTGCTTTCCATGCTTTGTTTCATTTGTGTGGAAGGGAAGAAAAAAAAAAAGAGAAAAGCCAGCAAAAACAAAAGCAGAATTTCTGCTACAGCTGTTTGAAACAATAAATGAGCCACGATGTGTTGTGGGTTTTATTTATTTTCCCCCCTCATTTCCTCATCCATCTTTTTATATTTCTCAGTCTTGGCAGTAGGAGCGACCATTCTCAAGAGCCGGTGCTTTGCTTTCGTGAGTCACTGGAACCGCATGCACTCTGTTTACTAGAGTGCAGAACATGCTCATGCCTTGCTACTTCATAGAATCATAGAATCATAGAATCACCAAGGTTGGAAAAGACCTACAAGATCATCCAGTCCAACCATCCACCTATCTCCAGTAGTTCTCACTAGACCATGTCTCTCAATACGACGTCTAAACATTCCTTGAACACCCTCAGGGTCGGTGACTCCACCACCTCCCTGGGCAGCCCATTCCAGTGCCATGCCCATTCCTGGCATGCTGAGTGACTTTGCCTTTATTAAGCTCTATCCATATTAGGTGATAGTGGGAACTCATCTCTGCAGCGCCAGAACCTGAGCTACTGACTAAGGGAGTTTGCAGTGCATTTGAGGTCAGCGCGATGCATAACCACAGTGATGTAATGTGCAAGGTTTTGACCGGCAGGAGGTTCAGCCAGGGTGGCTGAAACGCTTGTAGATATAGCCACCGCGCTGCCCTTCTGGAGTTTGTTCTGGAACTCGTGGGAATGGGAAACATCACGTGAATCAGCTCAGATGTTATCATGCATTGCAACTGCGTCATATTAAAGTCACCTGAAATGGGTTACTAATAGTACTCTGTGCTCTTTTCTGGGAAGAGTAATGAAGTGAAGAATAGTTAGTAGCAAATACCTGAGTTATCTGACTTGAACTCATCTGTGCTAGGAGACTAACACCCTCCTCTACTGCCAGAGATTTTTGTGATTTGAAATTACATTCAGATGTGAGAGTCAGAATAGGTCTGATGGGTCAAACCCACGGTAAGAAAGCTGTCTGTGAGATAATATATGAATATATCTACATAAAAACACATAGTTGGTTTAATCCGTGACCCTGTGGTTACATGGACCTGTAAGGGCTGTGGCAGGTGGTCTCCTGGCGATGCAACTGCCGTGGTAGATGTTGTCATCACTGTGTCTGCTCTGCTTCCTGTAGGGCTGTGGTGGTCCCCAGCAGTGGCGGAAGGGGAACTGTGTCAGCTCCTCAGCTGCTGCAAGTGACAGCTGGTGAATTAGTTTAAACTGTTAAAATTTAAGCTGGATAGTGCAGCAGGTCACTTGTGGATGCTGGTGCCCAATGGGGCAATGACAGGACTGTCCGGAGGAATCCTGCTAGGTGTGTGGGTCTTCTCTCCAGGCATCTGAGGCTGGAGACCAGATGCTGAGCAAGGATGGTGGTTGGGTTTGATCTTGTCTGCTGATCGCTGTGTTACAATGTTTAAAACCCATCCCTTTGACAGGAAGGCTCATCACGTGGTCTCCGCAGGGTTCAAATTCTTCAGTTATTCCTGGTTTCCTTTAGATATGCGGAGCTGTGATGCGGATGTATTAATGCCTAGCATGCCTCAGGGCATCCTAATGAATAGGACTTCACTGGTGGAACTGAACCATTTATAATGATGTACAATAAACTCCTCCAGGTTGCCCACGTCCATGGGGATGCTTGAGGATTTGGAATTAGAAGGCAATTTCACGGTTTTCCAGAGGTTTGTTTTTGTGGGGAGCGTAAGGAGGAGGAGGGTGGCAGGAAGTGATGATGTTAAGGCAGTTGAGGATCACAAGATCTCTAATCCCTCAGTGCCCCACGAGTGGGGCTCTTTATGCCTCCCTGTTCCGCTGCATTAGGGTTAGAAGAGAACAGGCTCCTGCTGTCCTGGTCCCATGTGCTGCCTCCAATGGCTTTATATCACTGTGAGCACAAATGAAAAGAAAGGAAGATATGATACTGTCATATTGGCCTGGCTGCATTCATGGAGATCTCTACTAGTGAGACTGTTTCGGTTAAAAGAGGACCAGAAATTTCCCTCTTTTGTGTGGTGCCGACTGATGATTATGCTGATATGGGGAATCACATATGTAGTGACTGTATGTGTTCCCAAACCTGGTGGAGACCTCTACAAATAAACTAAAAATGTGCTCAGAATTGCTGCAAATAATTATTTCTTGCCTGCAACAAAACATCTGAGTCCATCTTGAGTAGCCAAAAGGACTGTTGTTGGTGGCTCTGAGAAAAAGTAGCTCTGAGGGATTGAGTTCTTCCTCAGATTTGACTCCTGTCCACGTAAGTGAGAATAAGTTACCACCTCAATTAAGCTTTGTCAACTCAAGGCCAAAACTTCAGTGTAGCTGTGGAAAGAGCAGGCTGGCTTTGGCATATCTGGATATTGGCATGAGGCGTTTCCTATTGGTAGGTGTTTGGAAAACCTACATCTGCTGTAAAACAAACAGCTCTTTCCTTGGAAGTGTACTTGCTGAGATACGGATGATGGACAAGTCTCCCTTGATAAATGTGACTTCACAGATTTTATTTTCAGCCTCATGGAAAAAATGGAAAAGGTATCGAATGTGTCAAACTATTTAAAGGACAAGTCTGAAGGTTTGAAGGTAATCATCCTAAAAATAAACATTAAAAATGATTCATGAGCTTGGGCCAGGTTATTTCAAGATCAAAATCAAGGCCGCGGCACTCTAACTCTCATTGTAGGTTTTCAGGTCATTTTCATTGACTTTGTTCATCTGTGCTGCTTTTGAGGTAGAAAAAAATGCAAATATCTACCAGGATCTTTACACTCTCTTCTTGAAAGCATGTCCCTGAGGAGTTTTGATTCTTCTGGCAGTCTTATGATTGCAGGCCTGTTCTGTGTTGTGTGGTACTCTTTTCCTTTGGTATCTCAATTTAGCCATTAGGAAAAAAAAAAAAAAAGCAGTTATGGTGCTTTTTGTATGATCAAAGCTGTTGTAGCTTGAAACAGGTTGCCTGGAGAAGCTGTGGATGTCCCATCCCTGGAGATATTCAAGGTCAGGTTGCATGGGGCTTTGGGCAGCCTGGGCTGGTGGGGGGCAGCCCTGCCCATGGCAGTGGGTTGGGACTGGATGAGCTTTGAGGTCCCTTTCAATCCAAGCCATCTGTGATTCTGTGAACTTATTTTGGTATGGTCATGTGTAAATAGTGACAGTGTGTGGACGGGTCCAGTGAGGACACGGCGTGGCAGGTCTTGGGACCTGCTGGAATGAACAGCCGTGACAGCCTTGTTTTTCCAAGATAATCTTTTATCAGGAAAGCAGCTTGGAAGATGTAGGTGAAAGGTGATGCTGACCGAGTGCTGCCACTTTCTCAGCTGTGTCCTTTGGCTTTTTCTTAGCCTCACTGCATCATATCACAGCTGCTGGGTTGCTCCTCATCAACTTGGGCTGCTTCAGGATCATGGGAAGGGTTTTGGGGACTGGAGAAGTGTGAGATGGTGAGTGAGTGTGTGAAAGTTTATGTTTGTTGTGCTGTAGACACGTCTGATCTGAAGTCCTGACCCCAAAATGGGCAGCATTAGCTCGGTCAGAAGAGGGTGAGAGGTGTCATCTTCTTAAGAAGTGACTAAATAAGTTGAATATTCTGTATTCGGTGTTATGTTTATGCTTCACTGCCTGTAAGCTTCAAATAATGAAGTTCAGTTGTTACAGTGCCACTTAATTGTGATTCTCTTGATGAAGTGCCTGCTCGTTCCTTCTTTTCTTTTTCTTTAACCTTGGGACCTTCTATCACCAAATACATCCATCCCACAGTCTGATTACGTACCATGTGGAAAAATATCTCCTTTTATCGGTTATACACTTGCTATCTTATGTAAGCAGAGAAAGCTGTCTAGAAAGGCCACTAACGTTTGCTCCTGCATAGTCCCTGATAGGAGGGTGTGCAAATGGGAAAGGGGATTGGCAAAAAGGGTTTCTTGAGGGACTGACATTTGGAAGAAGATACTTCCAAGTATTTTGGGGTGGGTCATAGACCTGTGAATTGCTTCACTGAAGATCACGTCCTCTTGCAGTAATCTCTCTCCATTCTTGGATAAAGATTCTTGGATGAAGGATGGCCATCTTCATGAAAACAGATTTTCTGTTTCCCTGCCATGTCCGTAGAGCTGATTACGACTGTGGAAGAGAAGTCCTGACTCAGCTGGATTTAGTGGAGAAACCCCAGTGAGACTCCCCCTGGCACGGATGTGCGACGAGAATTAAACCCTATGCTTAAGGAAGGCAGATCTACTTAGCAGATGTATTTGCACAGTAGGGTGGCACAACCATGACTTTACACACAGGTGGTGTGGTAGACAGTGCCTTTCTCCACTGTAATGGGGCAAAGAACAGACAGGCAGCAATGAGAGAAACGTATTCTTAGGAGCCCTGCGCCTGGCAGGGCATCGTCATCTGGGTAAGAGAAAAGGGACCTTTTGGACTCTGTTCTGCTGAGATTCATGGAGCATGGAGCGTGCCTTACAGGCGAATGAGGTAGTTAGCTGCATTCACATGGAGCTGATGGCATGTGGCTGGGAATTCCTCTGATGCCTTTAGATGCTAATGTAAACCTACCAGTTTTTATTTAGTTTTCTCATAATTCTAGTTTGAACACCAAGAGGTGGAATTCCTCTCAAAAGTAGCATCCAAGTTCTCTCGAAAATGTGAGTGTTGGGCACTAAAGAGCCTGGACTGCATGACATGACAATTTAAATTATTAGCAGCAGATAAGAGGTGCAGTGCATCACCAGTCTTAAAATAAAACATAAAAATAGATCTCCTCTTTGAGTTGCAGGAAATGTAGTTGGTTTTGTGCCTATGTCGAGGTGTCCATCCCTCCAGCTGAGCCGGAGCGTTACTGCTGTCCTGCCAGCAAACAGAGCATGGACATTGGCACTTGATGGGAATCTTCACATCTCTTCCTCCAAGCAGAAGACGGACGCTCCTTTAGACAGAAGAATGAGCACTGGGCTGTAGCTTTGTAACAGAACTGCACTGGTGCAATAAATAAAACATTTCCATGCTGGATTTAGTTAAACCAACACTACATCTATGTTTGGATGAAGCTTAATCCTATGCTGTTATGAAATCTTTCCTAATAATGATAATATTTTCATTCACCTCGAGAGGGTCCTGAGCTAGTGCCCATTAATGTAACTGTGCTGCACATTAATGCTGCCTGTATCGGCAGGTAGGCGTTTATTTGGATTTGCCAGCAGTTGCTGAAATGAGTCAAAGTATTCCATGGGCTTTGGTTCAAGTGAAAACACTTTCTGTTATTATTTACAGAGTATTGAACATGTGCCCTTAGTAAATGGGAGGTTAAAAAAAGTAACAGGAAGATAGAGCCTAATCTGCCAAAACATCTCTGGACTGCTGTTCCCAGTGATGTTTTGAAACCTTCACCTTGGTTGCCTCCACAGGACCATGTGCCAGCCCACAGCAGGGGGACTTCTCCCGAGCTCTGTGGGGTGTGGGTGTGCACCCAGGCTGGAGCAGGGACCTTAAGCCATGTGTGACGAAGCTCAATGAAAGCAGTTATTGCTGTCTTGCATCTAGGTTTTGGAGGAGGAGGCAGCCACTGAGAATTAAGCTTTGAAAGGAGCCAAACAGTACGCTTGAAATTCGTAAGCCATGCATGGAAGTAGTGATTTACAGTGATTTAAAAAATGTCTTTTTCCTGCTTGACCCTCATCCCCTTGCTTTGGACTGGTTTGCTTTACTTGCACACCTTTGTAGGCAGAGAAGGGCCTACAAAGCACCAGAGGGAGGAAGTAGTGCTTGGAGGGTGCTGGAGAACTGCAGCACAGTCAGAAACGTATCCCTCAAGCCTTGTTGAACCAACAAACCCATTTGCTAGTAGCGGACTTGGAGCTGCATCAGTGCAATGTGGTGGTAGCAGCAATCAAACGTGGCCAGCACGGTGGTTTCTGGCTGAGTCTTTGTCCGACCAGTGCCCAAGGGCTTTTAGTGTGCCCTTACAACCACCCACAGCAGCTGGCACATCTGTGCCTCCTGGGAGTAGAAGCAGTGGCAGCATGGAGGGTGTAACAGCGTGAATTGCAAACCCAACTTAATAGAGGAATATAAAAATAGAGGAAGCTGTAGTAGTGTTGGGCTGATGAAAGCCAACTTTTAACTACGTAGGAACTGCCTTGCGTTGGTTGGTTTTACCTTTGAAAAGTAAGTTGTTGGTACGTTCTGTTGTTTCTTTCTTTTTTTAGTAAGATCTAATTCATCTCACTCCTAGCCACTTTTATAATTTTAGTACAACTCCTTCGCTCTTAGAAAGATGTAGTTGTGAGAATTTCAGTATTTGATTAACTATAAAGCATGCTTTTAGCCTTCACAGTGACAAAACAAATCCTGAAAACTTAAAGAATAGGACTCACATAAAGAGCTAAAATATACTGATTAGAAGGATTATTTATGTGGCTGGCTTAGTGATTTTTGTTAGTAAACTAGTTAACTTTGTTGTAGACTAAAAGTCATAAAATAATTATAGCCAAAAGTGGTGGCAAGCTTTAGATAGCTCTGGGAAACCAGGATGACTCTCAGGGATCAAGCCAAGCTCAGGTGATCACTGGCAAAGCAAGAAGCGAGTCTGCTGGGGGGTTCCCAATTTCTTGGAGTCCCTCAGCTCTACCTGATGAGGGAGTCCCACAGGAGGCAGTGCAGGATGCAGCCCCAGGGCCCTGGAGATGGAGCAGCAACTCCATCCCATACCTGTGAGAGCTCTTTCAGGCCTTTTGGGCTAGACATGGGCTGGCGGGAGAGCTGATGGTTTCCTTGTTGCCACGTGCCTGTGTAAGGAACCTGAGGGAAGAAAGGGGCTCTTGTTCGAGCCCGCCGGCGGCATAGGAGGTGAAGCAGTGCCCGCTTGGGTGTCAACAGAGGGGCAGGGATGGAAACCTGGGCAAGTGCCAGGGTAAATACCGAATGTCTATTCTGTTGTAAGGAATTAAAAGAATTACAGAATTAAAAAGCCAAAAAGGCTGAGCCTGTGTGCTAATTAGGCTCCCACTCAGGCTTATCTGTAGCTTATCTTCTCCACTGACCGGGACCGTGGTCACCTCACAGTCCTTGTCCCATTATAACTGCTGCACACTCCGCTGGGCATAAGCGAAACACCAAAGTAATTGCATCCGTGCAAGATATAAAAAGTGCCTTTTGTTTCTTTTGCAAGCGAAGAAGTCAGCTGCTTAGGAGGGCCGTCCGCTAGCAGTGTTTGCCTCAAAGGGCTTTTCTGTGTAGCTGAGCTCTTTATCGTGCCTGATCTGTGATTTGGGTCTTTGTCACAGCTGGTGATTGCCTCCCGCTCACTTGTAACGCGCGCAGAGCTCAGTCACCGAGGCCTTTTGGAAATAATGAATTCCCATCTCCTTTCTTCTCTATTTCTAAGGGGTGATGCAATGCTTTGCTCAGGGTATTGACCCAGGCAGCCTCGGCCCCGACAGGGTTGTTGCTGCAGATGTGAGGGTAGACATGTGTTTCAGTAGCTTAAACTATTATAATTGGGCATTCGTCTTTCTGGGTTTTTTTGTTTTGTTATATTTGATCTCAGAAATAGGAAAAGATACTGGTCATGCTTTGTAAATTTTTACAAACAGGAGCCCCTCCAGTTCCTTTCAGCAGGGAGGAGCAGGGAGGAGAAGCACAGCTGTATTATCCCTGTATGTTGATGGCCAGGTAGGTAGCAATGATGTATATCTGCTGTTAAGCGTTGAACAGTTGTGGGGTTACCAAGACAAACACAAACGCAGTAATTTTATGCTTATGATGTAGCTCTTCTATATCAATGTAAGCTGTGGCTGTCATCCCTCCTTTAAGATGCAGCTGAAGGCAGTGGCAGCATCCATGGCTCCTGGTTTCCCTCAGCCCAGGGTCTTGTTGAAGAAGGACTTTGTGCTGGCAAGGACTTCTGGAGGTCTGGCTTGCACTGAGGAAAATAGTGCTTCTTTTTGCAAGCATTGAGCTTGGAAAAATGGCCTGTGGTAGTCACTAGTATTGAGTATCAAGTCACTAGCCATCAAGTATGCATATCCAAGGACATGTATGAAGAGTCCTGAATGGTTATGGGGGAGAGTTTTTGTGATGATACCTAAAATGGAACATCTAGGTGTATGCTGTAAAAAGTGCGTTTCCTTGAGAAGTCTCGCAAGAATCAGCCATCCTTAGAAGCACTGTTTTTTGTTTTATCCAATGCCCTGTCATTGAACAAACGTAGGTGGTTGTTCCCACTCTCACTGGAGGATCCTCCTGTTTTTGTCGTTCTCCTCTGAACCTGTTTTGGTTGGAGTCTACAGCATTAACTTTTCAGAACAAAAAGTGATGGGACAGGACAGGATAAATGGTTGTGGTCTTCACCTTGTTTTCCCACAGTACTGTGTAATGCAAACAGTGGCTCTGGCAGTCCATACAAGGATGTCTCAGACTGATGCACAAGGCAAGTCGACTGACTCTTAGGTTTTAATGGGCAGAGTGAAGTCGTCTCCTGGTTTGCGTTGCTAGTTGGGTGTGCTGGTGGAGCCCCTGCAAGGTGCCCTCCTCATATTAATCACGTCCTAACCATCGCTGCAGTTTCCGACAGGGGAGCCAAAGCCCTCTCTAGATGCTGCCTGGATGTGGCGGTTGGTCAAACTTGTGAACCCTTCAAAAGTGGTCACGTTACTCTAAGAATTTGGTGTTGCTGAGAGTGAAAAGGAGTAGCAGCCTTTATTTTTTTGGAAAGAAAAATAACAAACAAACAACAGAATATTTGAAGTATTTTGTTTTTAGGATTTTCTCAATTGCTCTTTTATGAGGACATAAATATGATGCTCAGACAAACACTGGTGTCCTTCTGTGACTCCTTGAAGTAAATGAGTTCAAACTGTACACTGCCTCACTGATGAAAAACACAAGCCCTGTTGACCTGAAATCTCCCATTTTGCCAGGTTCTGTGTATAGCTCTTCTAAAATTCTGTGTTTGAGAGCAGAGTGGTAACAGCCGAGGAGAGATTTCAGGGATGGATTGAACTGGTTCACCAGCTGTATGCTGATGCAAAGGACAGTCCAGTTTGATCCTTCCCTTCTCCTTCTAGCGCTGCTGGGGCTGAGCTCACCAAACCTGGAGAAGTCCATTCCCCCGTGGTGGCTGGGTTATGCACTGTGCTGAGTTGGATCTGCTGCCTGGGGTGTTAGGCAAGCACATGAGCTGACCCCAGCAGGGCCCTAGGTAAGAGAGAGAAGACAGACTGTGTCCTGTGGTGGTTCGCAACCTCCACCCAAGCATTGCTACCTTGCAGTAAATATACCTGCAACCATTTGCTTAAAGGAGATGGAGAATTCACAGGAAAACATAAAAGATTTTTTTTTTCTTTTTGTTTTCCTTTCCTTATCTGGATGTTAAAAAATGTGTTTCTGCATAGGAACGTAGAGAAGGGCCATTTTGGGAATGTTTGCCATGTTTTGGAGGGTGAGTTTGGAGCACATTGGATGTGGGACAGGAACAGCAGAGACAAACAGCCTTGCTTGCACTTGCGCCCATAATAAAGTTCCTGCTGTAGTAATCTGCAGCAGATAGTGAGGTTTTACAGGTCCCTCACTGCACTTAGCTCACATGGTTGGGTTGCAATGAACAAGCTGAAGTGGAAAAACAGCCTTTTCCTTAAACCAAAAACACAGGCACAAAAAACACCCTTTGTTTTTTAAAACAGATGTTGCACTTGGGACTCTTTAATGGTAAATATTTAACAGGTGGAAGTCCTTACTTGTTTCTCTTCTCCCCCTGTATTTCTTAATTAGCAGCAAGTCTTTATTATTTTTTTTTTTATTTGGCTATTAATCATCTGAGGCTCGCCGGGGCACTCTCCACAGTGCTCTGCTTGCTGCTGTTTTCCTTCAGCTCATGTGACTTGGTCTTGCTGCCCTTGAGAAGGAGCTGAGGGCTCTGAGCGCTGTGGTATTTTGCAGCCTATGCCGTGTTTATTTGGGGCCAGACTGGTGCTCAGTGTTTTGCTCAGTGTGGGTGGCTGAACTGTGCCCTGCTGATCAAGTGCCAGAGTTGTTATTCATTGAGGGATGAGAAGGAATGTGTTTCTCAGGTGCTGGACTGTCACTTGCAGTGTGTAGATGTACTGCTGCATGACTTTCTCTATGTTATTTTGGGCAAGACCTGCAGGTGTTCAGCAATGCTTAGACCCCTAATTTGTGAGGGAAGCAGAAGGCTGCTGTAAGCTTGGAGTGCAGAGCACTGGAGCTGAGGTCTGCAGAGCAGATGCATACAAGATTTTAAGGGCAAAGTGAAATTAACTGGAAAGTTGACTTTCCGGGTTTTTCTCCCAAGCACAAGAGTTTGAACGTCATCTGCATCCTGCACTGGGACGTCCTGTATCCTGTCCTCACAGCCTGGAAAGGAAGGTGTCCGCAGCCTGGAAGGGAACACATCAGTGCTGTGTCTGCCACACCATGAAGGAATATGCTTAAAATGAACATGTATCATTGGTTTATCAGTTGTCTCTTAAAGCCTAACTAGAAAGAGGTGGATGTTTATGTGGGCATAATGAGCAAGTGATGTACCTGTCCATAGCTGCTCCATAGCCTCAGGTCCTGCTGCCACCCACAATCACAGAATTGATTGACAACCCCTCAATGCAGGCTGAGGTTGGAAGGGGCCACTTGCAATCATCTAGTCCTACCCCGGCTTCAAGCAGGGTCCCAGCTGTCTTTGTAGGCAAATAATGGCGAGAAGAAGAGAAGGAAAAGCATCATTTTTGTATTTTCTTCCTTTTGTTCCTTTGACTCATCTCCTGGTGAAAGTGCACACTGATATGTGTACAATGAGCTAGAACAGAAGCCCCGCTCCTCCTGGCACAGAGGTGACTGGTGATGGATTTTTATCAGTTTACATGCACATATTTTGTAGATAATTAGTTTAGAGAAAAAACAGCTCAAGGATTTCAGGCAAGTGTTCTTTTAGTGGAGAAATACATTTTACAAGCATTTTAAGTGTCGTACAGTCATCAAAGTGGCTGAGGTTTGCTGTATGATGAGAAGGATGGGAGTTATTTTGTGGCAATTGCATCCTTTTGTAAGATTTTTTTATCAGCTCAGGATTCTGGTAAACTCTGAAGGTTTGTTTCATTTAAGTGGGACGTGGCATGGGGATATTTTGTTTGGTAGCTCTACCTATCACTGGAAAACTGAAGAAGCAAGGAGACCATGCAGGTTTCTGGTTTCAAGAACTAGCAGACTTGAGGGAAGACTTCAAATTGCTTTGCACTGCTTTGGGTATTACAGTTTGTAGTTTGCAACCTAAATGTATTGTGAAGACACCAGATTTTAGTGAGTTACAGTGTCATCAGTCCTATTGGTGGCAATTTTGACTCAGGTGAGCTTGGATTATGTTAAGCCTGCGTCTTTACAAAGCGGAGAAGGCAATTCTGTTGTCTTCCTTAGTGAGGAAGAAGTTTTGATTAAAGGCAGGTTTCATACTGAAGGTGATGTAAATAGAATAGAAGTGAGTGGAGTTCTATTTATAATAAGCATGGGTTTCTCCAAAGTTT
Organism: Numida meleagris; assembly: GCF_002078875.1. Lineage (NCBI taxonomy): Eukaryota > Metazoa > Chordata > Aves > Galliformes > Numididae > Numida > Numida meleagris. The sequence goes on from NC_034410.1 coordinate 138,186,976, forward strand.
TAAAGAGGGAAAAAAAACGTATTTTGAACATTTAATTATTCACTTGATTATTTCTTCTATTTTTTATTTCTGATGACGTTTCATCTGTTTGAAGATAGGACTTCGCTGACACAATTAGCAAAACAAATCATTATCACACCTTTTATGTAAGCTGGTGCTATTTAATGTGTTTGCTTGCACTTTCATTACTCATTTGCTTGGTTACGTTACACAATGATATCACCTTTCTGTGCTGCTAGAGTTAAAACAAAGCAAAAAAAAATCTTTTGGCTCTGAGCTGCTCTTTGCTGTTTTTATTACAGATGAACTAGAAAGCTATGTTGGGCAGGGAGTTATTTGAGTTTCCTTTCACTGCTTGCAAAGCGTTATTTCCGGGCCTGGCAATTGGCTGGGTTTGTGTGACAGTTTTCCTATCTTAAAATAACAAACAAAAATCCCAGCAACTTGATTCCCAGCATGATTAGTAATATCAGGTTTTAAAAGGAAAAAACAAAACAAAACAAGTTTTGATGGCTTTATACACATCAAATAACTGGAATCTTTATGACTAATTCCCTGGGCATATGAAGCCACTTTGCTGAGAGGTTTTTATTTCATTTGAACATGGAGATGGGCAGTGTACTTGAGTTGGTAAGATGTGCAAACACAGTTGTTCTACTGTTGGAAGCTGAGTGTTTCCAAGGTGTCAGGGTTAGTATCCAGCTGATACATGGGAGTGTTTCCTCCACTTCAACCCAGACTCCGTAGGTGCTTTGGATGGGCATTTCTCTCTGACATTAGGAAAGCAGAAAGTCCTACTGAGCTGCTTCCTTGCAGCCTTTTACTACCTTCTCTTCCCTGTTGGAGAAAACACATAATTAGGTTTAAAAAAGTAAAAAAAAAAAAAAGAGAAATAAAACTGTCTCCTTTCCCCGGCCAAAAAGAGGGTTTTTGGAAGGATGTGCTGGGTAGGTGATAACTTCTTTTCAGTTATAGTCCTCCTTGTTTCACATCACCTGGGACCTGTGAGGCCCCTGGAGATGGTGGTCCCATGGAGCTATGCTAACTATGCTCAGTGTGTTTAAATAAACCAGGCTAATAGGGAACAAATAAAAAGAAAAAAGGAGAAAAAAAGTGAAAAAAAATACCCTAGAAACTTCTTCCTGTGCAAAAGTGAATCAAAAGATAGGAGTTTGTATGGGAATAAGATAGATGGGAAGAGCCTGTGGTTTCTGGTTCCCTGTGGTTGCTCTCATGTAATGGCTATCCCTGTCCTCTCTCCCAAGGTCCCAGCCCTGTGCCTTCCACTACTCCGGAGTAATGCTGGGAGGATCTCAGTGTGATCCTTTACATAGCTTCCAAGGATTTTTAGGATCATGGGATTTATGGGCCTGCAAAATCCTCTGGAGAACATCAGCTGCTGACAAAACCGTCTGGAAATTCCTGCCATCTTTTTGTCCTGTCTTTCCTGGGTCGCCGAGTGTTGGGAAGGAAGCATCTCTGCTCTGAGGATTACAGCAAATCAGTCTTTTGCCATCCTTACTGGAACACCTTCCCTTCCGGTTGCTCAAAACAGACTGATTATTGCAGAAGGCAGAAGGATATTTTTTCCCTTCCGCTGAGCTTTTCCAGTTGCAGCAGTGGCCATGTCCAGGTAGGTAGATGGTTTTCTCATTTGCCACCCAATTTATTTTCCTGACTTTTAGGAATTGAATCATTTTCTTTCCTTACTAGCCTCTGCTAAAGGTAAGACCTTTCCATCTCTTTGGCGTCATACTCTGAAGATGGCTTTTCCTCATTAGCGAAGGGGTGGGGATGCTCATGTTCATGCCTCGTAATTCCTCCTCCTGCACCGCCCCTGGCCACTCAGCAGTTACTGGTGTACTTACAGCACGAAGCAGACACTGGCTGTGTGTGAACCTGCTTATCAGGCTTCGCCGTGTAATTTCAGAGGAGATAATATGAGTGTTCAATCCATTTTTTCTCATCTTAATTTAACAGTGCTTCTATTGAAGAATGGCATCATTTAGAGGATGACTTATAAAAAAGGAGATGGCTTTAAATTTTAACTTGAAAATGATTTGTATTCAATGTAGACATAGATAACTCAGTAATTGCAGTGATAATTACTAAATTTGCATTTTTATAGAGATTTATAATGACTTGGATGTTTTTGTAAAGGTGACTGAGCTTTTTTCTTTTCTTCGACTCCAGAATTGGATTGTTCTGTTGGTCTCTGGGGTTGTCAGTTTGCTATGAAAATCCCAGTTTTGACAATTGCTCTGGAAGTGTTGGGGAATGAATCTGCTTGTGTGTGCTTATGAACAGAATGTTTTTTTTGTTTTTTAAAGAATAGGGAATAGAAAAATCTAGATTCCAGATTTATTTTGACTATACAAAAAAGAACTGCTAAAAGGAAATTGCTGAAAATACTATTCTGCATTCCCATCAGCATGTGTGAGGCATTAAAAGTTTCATCTTCTTATTGCTTTGTAAGCACAGTTTTACATCAGATTAAAGGAAGGAAATGGAGCCAGGGGAGCAAAATCAGTTGACCGTCTCTTGAATTTGATGTGATACTTAAGCCAGATTGAGAAGATAGACAGAGACTGAGAATTAAAAGGTTCTTTGCTTTAACTATCAGGAAAGTTGAGTGCTTGCTGTGCTTCTAACAGAGACTGGAGTTTAACTGCGGTGAGTGAAAGCATTGTACCACGTCTCTGGGGTGGGTCGTGTGTATCGCTTAGGCTTGGTGGTCAATGGAGGGCTCTGTGTAGAGCCAGCAGCCTGTGAGGTTTGGGGCAGAGGCATCCCCATGGGCTGGGATGTTCAGTGTTTAACTTGACCTGCTCACTTGGCATGTCACAATCTAGCTCAAATGGCGCAGAAAATACCCTGGAAAATAATTGTATTTCTTTTGCATGGTGAAGTGCATCTTCTGAACTTCTGAAGGCTGCTTTCTCTGGTGGCTGAGACAGAGAAGAAAGGGAATCAGGAAATCTGTTTCCTGTAGCTGGCTCCTCTAGTAACCTCAACTGTGCCTCTGGTGAAGTCACTTAATAATTTTTTTTGTTTGTTTCATTCCGCCCTTGTAAGGAGATAACATTGTGTTATAGCAGTATGTAGGTAACTTGCAAGGCAAGACCCTGCACGGGTCAGTCAGGGAAGTAGTTTAGCCCATTTCTATCCCTTGTGAATACAGAATGCAATTTTCCACGCGTGGAAATTCCCAGTGTTTTATTAACTGCCTCCTAACAACTTCTAAGGCACCGAAGAAAGATCACTGGAAGTACAAGCTTTCTAACTACAATTTAAGTAAACATCGTCAATATCTAAAAAGCTCCTTTGTCAGCAGTGTGCTACGGCAGCATGAGCTTTATCTTCTGTACATAAGCAGGAGCTTGGAGCCAAAAAAAGTCCTAATTAGAGCCATGAACACCTGCAGAAGACCTAGAATGCGTGTGCAAGATGTGTTTATTGGTCTCATCCCAGCCCTGTTGCTCAGCCTTTCAGGAACAGCATCTCTGTAATTTGACGTGAGGGAGTTCCCTGGGATTCCTCTTTGTTTAAACAGCAAAGTAAGCGTCATCACTGCTTGTATACTGCTTTCTTTGTGTATCTTCAGTATAAGACAGGGTGTAGGCTTCAGTTCTGGAGTACGTGTGGTGCTCAAGCCTACCCCATAAAACAGGCTCTTGTGATGCAGTTGCTTTGGTGCTTCTGGAGATGTTTGTTTGGAGATGGAACAAAACCTGTCCATCGCTGGGTGATGTAGAGCAGCACCAGTGAGCTACAGTGCATGGTTCTTCACTGCCACCGGGACTGGAGAAAAGCTGTGGTAGATGTACCCAAACTTTCTGTTCTGCTTTGCCCATTGAAAACTCAGTCCTGCCCATCCTGTCTGAGCTACGGAAACCCATCGCACCTGGGAGCCTGGCACCATGCAGGTGACATGGACTGGCAAACCTGGGGTGCAGCTGCAGCTCGATGCATTTCACTTGGCCTTGCTGCTTACGCTGTGTTGCGTTGCTCTGGATCCATGCTACCTGTAGGTCTGTGGACAGATGCATGATACTAGGTTAGATATTGGGAAAATGCATGTTATCTCAGGTTGGATATTAGGAAAAAATTATTTTCAGAAAGAGTGGTGAGGCACTGGAACTGGCTGCCCAGGGAAGTGGTGGAGTCACCATCCCTGGAGGTGTTCAGGAAATGTGGAGGTGTGGTATGTTGGGACATGGTTTATCGGGATGGTGGGAATGGTTGTGTGGTTGGACATGATGATCTTAATGGTCTTTTCCAACCTTTCTGATTCTATGATCATTAATTTAAAAAAGGCTTCCGCTGATTGTGAAAGTGGTGTATTCGGGTGTGCAAGTGTTTGTATGATTCAAAAGGACATAGCTGATTTAGAGATTGTAACAGCATTGTAAAAGTCACAGCAGTGCTAAGTCAGTATTACTGGTGGTTACGTGAGAGTGAAAAAGCAGCCCTGGCACATAGCAGGGATGCTCCAGCCATGACTAACCCCTCGCACTCACTGGAGAGGAATTTTTTGGTGCCCAGCACAGACAAACACTGAAGCTACAGGTTTGCAGCAGTTTTCAAGTCTATCTCCAGCTGGCAGTGAATAAAGGAATTGCAAGTATTTATTGGTTAAAGGGAAAAAAACTCAAAGCTATAAAATAAATTCGACAATGTAGTTTTTTTTCTGAATTCTTAACTTTTTTTATGGTTCTCTGAGTTGAATATGTTGAAGTCTGGCAGAGGAGGAGGATTTAATCTACAGATATTGCCTCTTGGTTGCTGTTTTCCTACTTCTAAAAATTACTCCCAGTTGTCTGGTATTGGGGCTGAAGCTAGCTTCAGTTTTCAGTTTGTGGGTACCTACCTTACGAGTTCATCAAACTGGATTTTTGAAGGTGGGTGTAGTAAATGCGAGTGCTTTTAGAAATTTCTTATCTTGGGCGCCAAAAGCCTATCTGGCACTTTAAAAATATTTACAGCTTAATATTTGAATTCACTTCTTCCTCCAGGATGCTGCTTGGGGAATGTATTGATGCTACTGATGCTGAAGTTTTGCTTTGATCTTGTCCTTGTTGGGGGATTTCATAGAGAATGGTTGGAAGGGACCACGAAGAAAGATAAACCAGGGGCGAGTGCTGCTTGCAGATCCTGCTGCTGCTGACCCTGATGCTGCAGTTTGGAGGGCACTGACTTGGAGGGCAGCAGTGACAGCCAGCCTGAGCAAAGCCAATTAATAGCAGTCCTCAATCATTAGGTTGTGCAAAATTGTAGTTTTGGTGGTCTTTTCCCTCTTTTTTTTTTTCTTTTTTTTTTTTTTTTTTTTTTTTTTTGTTGTTGTTAAGGTCTGGAATGATCCTACTAGTATGTGATGAATGTTCCTTTGTTTATTGTTTCAAGATGTTGCTCAGTGCTTTCCACTGACTAAACCGTCACAGTACTTACTTTCAGGATATAGTTCTTACTTAAAAGTGATCTTTGCTTTTGCTATGAATAACTGTTTGCAGTTCCTGACTTGCTGTGCCTGTAAAGTGCTGGCTGAATGCTTGCAGACTCACTGTCCTGCTTCACATTGTCCTTGGGAAGAAACAGTGAAATCCAGCAGATGCATTATGGCTAGAACCAGCAAAGCAAGGATGACATCTTGGCTACTGAATCCCTTGTACTACATTGCTGGGTTTTGCAGAGCCATAGGTGTTGACAGGCTGTTTTCTTGGGCTCCCATCTGCTGAGCAGTTGATGGGGATTAGTATTTAGGAGCTTGTTTTGAAATCTGCCTCATGCCACTTAAATGTAAAACCTCCAAAGCTGGCTGGCATCCTGAGGCATTGAGGGGCCTGTGGAGGGGCCTTTCAGTAAAGGTGTCTTGCAGTCATAGAGTCATAGAAAGGTTTAGGTTGGAAGGAACCTTTAAGCTCATTTAGTTTCAACTCCCTCTGCCATGGGCTGGTTGCCCCCCACCAGATCAGGCTGCCCAGGGCCCCATCCAGCCTGACCTTGAAATCCTCCAGGGATGGGGCACCCACAGCTTCTCTGGGCAGCCTGTGCCAGTGCCTCACCACTCTCTGAGTAAAGAATTTCCTCCTAACATTTAACCTAAATCTCCCCTCTTAGTTTAAAGCTGTTCCCCCGTGTCCTCTCACTACCAGACCATGTAAGAAGTCACTCCCCTCCTACTCTCCTACTTATAACTTCCCTTCAAGACACTGGAAGGCCGCAATGAGGTCTCCCTGCAGCCGTCTCTTTTCCAGACTGAACAGGCCCAGGTCCCTCAGCCTTTCTTCATTTCACCGGAGATGTCTCCAGCCCTGTGATCATCTTTGTGCTCTTCCGCTGGGCCCGCTCCAACTGCTCCATGTCTTTCTTTTGCTGGGGTCCCCAGACCTGGTGTGATCGCAGTGCTCCAGATGGGACCTCACAAGGACAGGACCTGGAGGGGAGAAAATTTTCACCTGCCGACGAGGATGGGATTCGAACCCACGCGTGCAGAGCACAATGGATTAGCAGTCCATCGCCTTAACCACTCGGCCACCTCGTCTGCCTTGTCTGTCTCCTTGTGTTTATTGTGAAAATGTAAATGTTTTGGCACCATGTGCTGGGTAGGAGTCACAGCTCTCGTGTCGCTTTTAGGCTGTGCCCACCTCCGAGGAAGAATCCTCCCAACTCTGCCACTGCATGGGAATATACAGGAGGATGTGAGGATCCCCGGAGGTCGGGAGAAGCTGACTGGTTGGAGTTTGGGATGTGCCTCCACCCGTCCTGCTGGCACCGTCACTTGTTCTCTGTGAAACTCCTCGCAGGGAGAAACTCCTTTTGCTGTGATCCCTGCACAGTTTTATCTCGTGCTCAGCAGTTCACATCAGCATCAGGTGGTTTTTGTTTGACCTGTGCCCTGCTTAAAAATGAAATAACAAGGTACTGGGAAAAAAAAGTAATCTCCCAGATAAGCATTTTTTCCTACTCTTCTGTAATTCGTGTGGGAGCTCGCTTACTATGCTGCCGGATGACTAAGGAGGAAATTCTTGTTTGGTTAGGGCAATGCTCCGAGTTCACTGGAATTTGTTTTATCACAGGTTTATCACTTCCACCCTTGGAATTCGTAACAGTTACAGTATGGGGCAGAAAAAATAATGGTGACTGCAAGTTATGCTGCTTGCCTTCCATAGAAAGGATGCCGAATAGCTGAAAGGCTTTCTCAGGTTTGCTCTGTTTTGCATAGGGATTTTGCTCCATATCCGGGTATCTTTGTAACAAATTAACTGGGAATGAATCTTGAATATTCTAGCGGCTGCCATCTTTGAAGTGTGTTTTTTCTCTTTGGGTTAAGTTAATTAATGCTCATATCTTGAGTATAGGTGAGTGCAGCTCTGCTCACTGTACAGATAAGGAGGAGGTTCTGATTTACCGTGGCTCAACCGAGGGATGGCAGGGTCACCATCAAGTTTATGTCTGAAGAGTTTCTGGTTCATCTTGTTAATCTCCATTGCCTCCCCTTTTTATAGGGGGGATCTGGATGTGTATATCTGGAGGACACAGCTGGGATTTGGACGTGCCGTGCCTTTCAGAAGCCGTGCCTGTTGGCTGAACGTGTTTATTCTAACAGCATTCGCTTTGCCTCCGTGTTTCTGTGATTTCAGCGCCGCTCCCTCTGAACAGCCTGACAGGGCTTCTGAAGAGGTTTGACACTGCAGAGCGTTGTTTACTTCTGAAAGTATTATTATATTTTGCATATCTATTATTCATCTCTTGTGCTAAAACTGACACTGCATCATAAAATTGCTCTTAGATTTCAAAGCTTTGAGCAAAAGCTGTTTTTGTCCCTGGATGCCTATGACAGCGCTGGGAAGTGCCGTACCCTTTGTATCTCTGTAGTCCCCTTTTATGAATTGTGAGTGATGGCAGGGAAGTATAAAAGAGAGCAGCGGAGCCGGTTTGATGTTCATAAAAGGCTTTGATAAAAGATGCAGCACACAGACCTGATATTATATCCTATTTTTAACTTCTTGAGCACAAAGTGCTCAGATCCAATATTTATGTAAGATGGAAAGATGTTTTTTATCTTTTTTTTCTTCCTTTTTTCTTTTTTTTTCCTTTTTAGGACAGGTGAAACAAAACAAAAAGTCTCCCTTGTGCATCCTGGTAAAACTTTGTGTCCTCCATGGAGCACCAGTGCTTGAGGAGCCTGGCTGCGGGTCCATGCTCGCTGCCTGCAGGCTGGCACCTAGGACAGCGGCTGGCGCATGGGGACAGCCACCTGCGCCCAAAGCCAGTACAGCACTGAGGGGCAGAGCCCAGCCTATGGGTGCAGGGAGGTGCAACTTTCCTATGAGCCCAGCTGTGTTTCCCACCATTAATTGGTCCCCCAAGAAGCAGAAAAATAAACCATTTGAAAGCAAGGGCAGCTCCTCTCATTTCTGCACAAGTCAGATTACGGTAAAGGCATCTCTATAATAAGCAGCTTTGCTTGCTCGGTAGGAGATGAGAGGCTGTGTGCAGACAGGGTAATTTGGGTTTTACTGATGAAAGCACTTGTCATTATTTCCAGCCTCCTACATGTTTCAGTGTTCTCTTTAATCTCTTCTATCAGCCTTCTTGCTTGCGGTGTGCCTGTGTACTCATGCATATTCATGTGCAGGGCTCTGATTCAGGAATGCACATACGGGCACATGCCTAAAGCTTAATAAGGTGCTTTCCGGTCTGCGTGTGCATATGCACGCAGGGTTGGAAACTGTGCAAGGAGAAGGGAGTGCAATGCGTGCACACGTCACAGTGGCATGGTTATTTGTGTGGTTGGGGTGTTGGTTCATACACGGGCCTTCACTCTGGATATCAAGAATCCCAGTGGTCTCAGCATGCAGGCCTGATTTTGATAGTACTCTGGTGCTTGTCTTGCTTGACGCCACATCTTGCATTCTGTTAGGGAGAAGTGTAGTGTAACACCCTGTGCTGTGGAGAACAGGCCCTGTTATTCCCTGGAGAAGCCCAGAACAGAGTCCAACTTTGCTGCTGCTCTGAGAAAGATTTAAGGTTGATCAGATGTGTGTGAGCAAACAGCTGTTGGTGGTGGTTTTGAGTCCTTCAGCAATCCATGCTCATCTGAGGGTCTGCTCAAAGCTGCAGATGCATTGGCAGTAATAGGATTTGAGCAAAGTTGTCCCAGTCTCTCACCTATCCAAGGTGCGTAAGCCACTTTTTGCTCAGGTCCAAGTATATAGGTCCGTTTACATCCCAAGTGTTCACCTGTACCCACAGATATTTGTATGGAATGAATAAGTTGTAATCACCACATCTAAAAAGCAGTCTAATTTTTTGGTTGCTCACCTGTAACTCTGTGCAGCACCATGAGGCTACATCTCAAGTACTGTATTCAGTTTTGGGCCCCTCACTACGAGAAAAACATTGAGGCCCTGGAACGTGTCCAGAGAAGGGCAGTGAAGCTGTGAAGGGTCTGAAGCACAAGTCTTATGCGGAGCTGCTGAGGGAGCTGGGATTATTCAGTCTGGAGAAGAGGAAGCTCAAGGGAGACCTTACTGCTCTCTACAACTCCCAGAAAGGAGGTGGTTGTGAGGTGGGGGTCGGCCTCTTCTCCCAGCTAACAGGATGAGAGAGAGTGGCCTCAATTTGCATCAGGGGATGTTCAGGTTGGATATTAGGAAGAATTTCTTCTCAGAAAGAGTGGTTGGACATTGGCACAGGCTGCTGAGGGAGGTGGTTGAGTCACCATCCCTGGAGGTGTTAAAGAACCGTGTAGATGGGGCACCGAGGGACATGGTTGGATATGATGATTTTAGGAGTCTTTTCCAACCTTAATGATTCTATGATTATACGACTGTACCACTGAAGTGGATACTATGGTAAATCAGAAAAGCTGGTCCTTAATGCAGGAAAGAGAAGAGACTGTTCAGAGTAATACTTGTATGCATGGGCTTAAATCCAGACTTCCCACTTGCAGTGGGTTGGTTGCACCAGCTCGGATGTTCTGAGGTGTTTGCACTTTGCCTTGCTGCATGCTGCAAAGCAGTTCAGGTGCTTACACTGAATTTTCAGGAGCAATTGAGCTGTTTGACTGTACGTCACAGAGAACCAGGCTCTTAAGTGCACCAGGAGCTCTCCCAAATGGGCTGTAGCATCCAGCAGAACTCTGCCAAAGTGCTGGATGAAGAATAGCCCTTGGCTTGCAGAAGCTGTGTTTCCCTTGAAACACAGCAAGTGCATTGCTTTGATTCACAGGGCTGGTGGTAAGGGGAAAGACAAAGTGAAGCAGTGGCAAGGTGCGGAGCTGCCAGGGGCACGAGCTCACGGGGTGCTGACCCTCAGCAGGAAGATCCTAAAAATAGGCCCGGTGCTGAAGGGAAGCATCCTCATTCTGCATGTGCCTGTCACTTGTTTCCAGCCCGATTTTATGGGCTTTCTTACTCAACAAGCACTTGTGTGCAGCTGTGCTGGAGCGGGGTCCCAGCAGGAGGAGCGCTGCCAGCTGTGGGAGGCAACCCAAAACAACAACAAGAGAAAGTGTCCAGATGAAAGGTCTGGTAAGCCTCAGCGTCTCCTCTGCCTTGTTTTCAAGCTCTTCTGTAATCAGCTGTCATATTGGGGTCTGGGCATCGTGGAGCTCGGCAAGTAGGGGTTGAAACTTAAACAAACAGTGACTCTTCTATAAATATTTAGCTCGCACTGTTTAGGAACTGCTGGAGCAGGAGACAAAATACATTTCAAGTTCATAACTGTCTGAAAAAACTACTGGAGGATGGCGCTTGATCAGTGGACCTGTTGACATGTAGGTTTTCCCCTGTTTTTCCAGAGGAAAAGGACATATTTAAGCATCCTTTGCGGAGAAGTGAGATTGCGCTCTGCCAGTGTTTGCATGAATTATTTCTCCAAAAATACACCAGCAAGGGCAAGGCTGAGTTCCATGACCCCTGCTGCGATTAAGCTTGCCCTGCAAGTCCCTGAGAGCTGGGTTTGCCTCAGGACAGTTGCCACTTCTCTAGTGGAGAACTAATTTTGTCTTTGTTTTCACTGCAGCGGGCAGAAGCAACCTCAGGGACTGCATCCTCTCCTTTGAGATCAGAGCCATTGCGGTTTTTGCAGCTGCCATGCGGGTTGCAGAGGTTGGGTTGCTCTGTGCTGGTTGGGTTTGGGTACTGATCCAGAGGACTGCAGATCTTGGGGCTTTAGGCTTTGTGCCCCATGTTGCTGCAGCACGATGGTCCAGGCCAAAGCATCACTGAGATTAATGGGTTTCAGAGCATGACCGTGCTGCACTGGAGTTTCAAATTAGTGTGAAAATCTCCTGCAGCTCGGTGTCCAAGAGGAGCTGGGGCTCCTTGCTGGCAGTCTGAGAGATGGAGGAAAAGAATAATGACCCTATGCAGCTTTCTCTGCAAACATCTGGAAGTCGAGGGTGCAGCAGTGGGGCAGACCTCTCTGAGCACATGCTTTGGCTGGCTGCCCCGTTACCAGAATGGCTGCTGGCTGAGTGGCTGTGTGGCCAGGCTGTGTGGGCAGCCCTAGATCTTGGGCTGCCACATTGTTCCTGCTCTTGCAAAAGCCTTGATAGCAAGGTGGGCTTGTCCCTGTCAACCTTTCTTTGCCTCTTAAATATGAAGATAATATCCTTTGTTTACTTTGCAGAACTCTTGCAAGAATGGGAAAGAATGAAACGTGCTGATAAGAAACCGTATCAGTAGCTGAGACAGGCAGATGCACATGTGCTTTGAATAAGGAGAATGCTTCACCAGCACAGACAAAAGTCTGGGATTGTTGATTAAAAAGAAAAGAAGATCAATTATTGATTGTTTTATTTCTTCCCTTGCTATTCTAATACAAAGCAGTTTTAAAAAAAAAAACTTTTTTAATTAACTTTTTTTCCCAGTGCCTGCCATGTTGCTTTGTACCAGAGTTGTTTTTGCCAACATGCTCCCCCACCAATCGCCCCTGCCACCCTGCTCCTGCCTGCGGCACATTGGCCAAAAAGACTTTACTCAGTGATGAAAATGCCCAAATTTCACTGGGAAAAAAGGAAATTCAGAGTGCAGACGGACATAAGAGTTGACATGTAGAGCAGCTCCACCAGCTGTTGCGTGGTCCTTTGAAGGAAAGCAGCACTGGCGCAGGTTGCCCAGAGAGACTGTGGGGTCTTTTCCTTGGAGTTCTCCAAAAGCCACCTGGATATGGTTCTGGATCAGGATGCTCAGAGCCTCGCCCAGCCTGACCTTGAATGCCTCTAAGGATGGGGCATCCACCACCTCTCTAGTCCCTGCCAACTTCAGTCATGCTCTGATCCTGTGGAGGTGAAGGATTCATAGGTACATTCAGGCAGTTGAACAGTATAGTGGAAAACCAGTGAGCCAGTTCCTTAACTGAACCTCTTCACCATCAGCCTTCAGCCTGAAGCACGTGATTGACCTTAATTTGCAAAATTAAAAAGGAAAAAAACCCTCTGATAAGTTGTCAGAGGAGGAGAGCAAGTGTAACAAAATATTTTGCATCCCTTGCAAGACGTTTGGTACTTGCTTGAACTGCCTCTGCCCCTAGCTCTGCTCCTCTTTCTGAAGCTGTGAGGAGAGCTCAACAGAAGTGCAAGCAGTGTCTGACTGCTTTGTATGCAGGGACAAGAGGTAATGGGTTTAAGTTGTGCCGAGGGAAGTTCAGCTTGGATATTAGGAAAAATTTATTCTCCGTAAGAGTGATGAGGCACTGGAACAGGCTGCCCAGGGAGGTGGTGGAGTCACTGTCCCTGGAGGTGTTGAAGAAACATGGAGATGTGATGCTGAGGGACATAGAGTTAGTGGGCATGGTGGAGACTGGTTGATAGTTGGACTAGATGACTAGGTGGTCTTTTCCAGCCTTTGTGATGCTATGATTCTGTGATTCAGGGTGAGCAGAGAGGGGCCACAGGGCCAATGTGGGGGAAGGACGAATAAGGAAAAGGTAAATTCTTTGGTTGCCAGCTCATTGAAACCGCTCCTGGGGCTTGAGAGAAAATGTCAGTGTTTGAGTTGGATGTGATGGCAGGCTTGATGGTTTTTCTCTTTCAATAGTTTCTTTGAATGCTCTTCCTAATTTAAAAGGAGGGTTTAAAATTATTAATGTTTTACCTCCTATGCAAAGGGATTCCAAGGCCCTCTGCAAATCTCTGCTAAAACATCTAGTGTAAAAAATAGCTTCATGGTTTTTCCCAATTTCATCCTTGACAGAAGCCACTCCTTGAATTCATGCAAAGCACTAAATCTGCAGAAGTGGAGAAAGGGGAGGTTGATTTATGTAGAAGGTAATTTTCTTAAATGGTGTTGAGCCAGAAAACATAAAGATGATAATGATTTTTTTTTGGCATAGGCTTTCCAGATTTTCGTGTTTCTGACTTGCTGAAGCAACGCCTCCTGCCAGGGGTGAGTGTCAGTGCTCGCGCTGGGATGCTGAGCGCTGCCCAAGAGGGGAAGGTGCCCATATTCCGCAGCATCCCAGCACAGGAGGCAGGGACCAGAGCCAAGGCTCTGGACATCAGCCTGTGCAAAAGCTGCAGTGAGAGCTAGAGCCTCCTGTAGGATTTATGACACGTTCGCCTGTTGAACCTCCCTGTTCACTTTGGGTATTTGTCCTGATTTTGTACCAAATCTCCTTGCTACTTGAACTGATCCGTAGGCAAGCAAAAAGAATAAATTATTACAACTTTGGCTCGGGGCAGCTGTCCAAGGGATATATTGGGACACACTTGGCCTTTGAAAAGAGGGACTTCAGTCTCCAGTCCTGTCAGTCCTTCTGGCTCCTGGAAGTTTTCCTTCCAAATGGTTACTTCTAACCTCAGAGAAGAAGTTTGTGTTTTTCAGGGCTATGATTAATTCCGTTTTTACGCTTCGTTGCAAAATGCCACACAATAAATGAGACCAGCAGGGTGGTGTTTTATAGTGGGGGAGTGGAAAACATCAAACAAATGCTTTCAGATGCTGTTTTGGAGCAGTGGTGTGTGTGTGTGTGTGTGTTGTATAATCTCTTGCAAACTGTGGGGTTTTGTTCCTATTAAAAGGAAGTGAAAAAAAAAAAGCTTTAAACCTCATATATGGAAAGAATGTTAGAAATAGTTGAGAAATTGAAAAATTACAGTCTTTTTGCACCAGGTCAGTGAAAGCTAAGTTAAGGTGCCGAGTTGCAAAGTAATACATCACCGAAAACAGGCAGAGCGCACTGTCTTTCATCTTGGGTCTGTGTTCCTGGGTGTCAGAAGGCACCTCTGAGTCATGGCTGGAGGTTGCCTTTCACTCTGTCATTGCTCCCCAGCATCTTCCTCCAGACCCGAAAGTTCTCAGGCCACCCTGTGCAATGTGCCCAGCTGGTGGGCAGCGCTCACCCCTTCCCTGTTCCAGGAATGCTGGTCCGTCACCTTCGCTAAGCGCTGCCAGATCCGTCTGCGGGCTCTCCATCACATTTTATGGAGGAGCATCCTCCTTCTTTTTGAATGGGTAGGGATATGATCCTAGTTGTTGCTTCACTGACTTTTGTTTTCCTTCCCTGGCATGGCCTCTTGGCACCACGTACTCCCTCCCTGTCAGTCTGAGGGCCTGAATCATGTCACCACAGGAATCTGAGACTCATTATCAACCTCAAATGAGGCTCATTATACCTCTGAAATGTTCAGTGACAAATGGAGCTGCAGCATGAGGTGCTGGCCCCATTGCAGCAGCCCTCAGCTTCCTGGGAAAGCTCTTGGTCTCAGTAGCAGACCCTAGGGAAAAGAGACTGATGGGTCATTGCATGCCCAAATTCTGCATCCTGAGGACTTGCAGAATGCTCACACGTGACACTGAGATGGTCATCTGTTTGTTTCCTGGTAGGACGTTGGCTTACCTGGTAGGACAGAGCTCACCTGTGGCTCTGTGCACATCCTTGGCCCAGGGAAAGGATGAGCAAACAGCCCTGAGACTGCACACGTGGCCTTGCTCCTTCTCTTGGTCTCTAGCATTTCCTCTTGTCCTTCTTCCCTGGAAAGCAGCGGCCTTGTTTGTTGTCCCGGATGCCTTTTTCTTCCTCTAAGCCACTTGCTTTTCATGCTGTTTGGTTCGTGATAGGCAGTGGGAATGACAGGAATGAGGTGATGGTTACCCGTGAGCGCTCCGCTCCCACTGCCCGCAGACTCATCCCATCAGCATGTGCAGCCCTCATGCCATTGACATGGGTATTTTCTCATTAAAAATAGACCACAGACAATGCCACTTCCCGAGGACTGTGATTTATCATTTAACTACAAGTGGTTACTCATTTCCTTTGGAAAACTTTCTGGAAGTGTTATTTTGCTTTCTCCCCTTGCTTCTCTTTTTTTTTTCTTTTATTTTCTTAAATTTCTTTCTAAGCCCTGCATTATTCTTCCCAACAGCTGCTCTTTTTAAATGAAATGTTCCTTTTTCCAGTGGAATTAATGTTTGCGAGTTAAAGATCATGGGAAAAAAATTGTTAACCCTTTGGATATAAGCTTTTTGTTGTGAGTTATGATGAAGATGAAATAGTCATAACTTAGTATTTAAGAAGCAATACTTCAAAAACAATTGGCTGTAGGATCAAAAGGGTCTTTTGAGTGGTCTGCCTAGGGTCTGCTTTCTGTAGTAGATTGAGTGGTAGACTGCAAAAGACACAAGTGCAACCTAAGGCGCTACTGATACTTCACGCAATAGTCTCCTCGCTTGTTGTTGTCGTAATGAGCTACAGAGGTAGTCTGAAGACAAGAAGAATAAATTCAGTAAAGACAAGTGCAAATTAGCACAGTTGGCAATTGAATGCATGTACCCAGAATGAACAATAACACATTAACTGCAGAAAAGACCTGGAAGATGCAGTGAATCATAAGCTGATTGTATATTAAGAATTGGATGCTGTTACAAGAAAGGCAGACCTCAAATAGCCTACAGAGAAACAGCAAAGGTAACAATTCAGTCTCTGCTGTCTCATGAAACCTTGCTTGAAATAGAGCATCCGTCCTCTCTGTTTTTAATATGAAAGCAGGCAGCTTGGGAGGATGAAGCTTCTGTTTGGGAAGCTTCACTTACCTGGAAGAGCTGGAAGATTTGCATATGCTAAACTTGGAGAAAAAAAAAAACCACCACCACAGGTGCTGGGTATGATTTGACGGGGCGCTGTCTTCAGCAGTTATTTCACAATTTGGTGACACGTTTTGTCCAGGACAATGGATAAGATGCAGGAGGAAGGGCAGGAAGAGGAGAGACAGCTGAACATCTGCTTTGGGTCTAGCTTTGAAGGGAATGCAGTGGATTTGAAGCACCCAGGAAGGTGGCCATCAGCATCTCCCCTTGTGTGAGAGCAGGACCGGCACAAAGTTGCCCAGGAGGACGTGGTTTCTGGCTGCTGCCTTGCAGTTGTGCCCAGTGGCAGTGGGGCAGGCTGCTATTTCTCAAAGTATAGGTTTCAGTTCATCGTGGTGGCGGTGAGGGAAAATGAATGCTTCTGGAGCTGGCCCAAGAAGTGTTAGAAAATGCTTTGTTAGCAGCACAGCAGCCCTTCCCGGATGGCAAGGAGAAGGCTGCTGGTGGCTGGGAACGGTGGCCGAGTCTGGCTTCCTTCTTGGCAGAAGCTGAGCTGGTGTTGCCTTGGAGAGCGGCGTGGAGACAAACAAGCTGAGTGGCTTGGGGCTGGATGGCTGCTGGACCTTTCTGCAGCCCTTGCATCCGGGTTTTGGCTTGCTTCTGGCTGCTGCCCTTTGGTTCTGCTGAGCCCAAGCATCGCAGCAATCCAGACCAGATTTCCGACATGACTGCATTGCACTGGGCTTTTGGCTCTTGGTTCAGCTGACCACAAAGTGATCATCTTGTGCTGTGATGCAAGCTGCTGATTTCCTCCTTGATGAATGCTGAACCAAATACCCCTGCAGCGGCCGTCTGACGGTGTTCACAGCCGCTGGGAATGCTCTTGAGCCCTGCAAGCTGGGATGATTCAAGCTGATACTCATGCTTACAATTAAATGCTAAATGCTGAGTCTATTCTGCCCTACCAGCTGTACCCCTGAGGGAAAAAAAGGGGTTTTACTGCAAGAAGAAAGAGTTTTCTGGTTGATATTAAGAATGCATAGCATCAAAGCTAAACCGGTGTGTGCTAGCTTTTAAAATAACAGGAGGATATAAAAGTGCCTTGAGAGAAGGATTACAGATAGGCAGAGCTACTGGGTATGCCTGCTCTTTTTTGTAGGCTGCAGAACCTTCCCCTGTATTGTGCAGGGCTCCATTGCCAGGCTGTGATCCCACACTGAGCATGGCCTCTGGGCACAGTGTCTCGGAGGAAGAAGTGAGCCTTGCTACGAAAGTCTGGATTTTAGTTCTAACTTAGTCAGGGCTAAAATATCCCTTGTGAAAAAAAAATAAAAAAAAGAAGCTTGATTGTGACTTGTGGCACTGTATCTGACTTGTGTTGATCTAAATAGTTAAAAATAAAACAATTCCAATTTGTTTTATAAAGATTACAGAGAAGGTGAAGAAGTAAGTAAGTGATTTGGCGTGTGTTGCCTCTTCACAGCTAACAGGCTGGGGCTTACGCTGGAAAGAAGTCAAATGCAACTGTAAACCCGTGCTGCAGGGAGGTGAGCCATTGGCAACCGTGCTGGACCTGCTGAAAGGAGCTCTGACACTGTGTGTAAATAAAACCAAGAGGGGTTCTAGTGCAAAGCATGGAGCAAAGAGCTCCCATGGGGCAGCGGTCTGTGTTGCAGCATGTGCGAGTTCTGTTGGATGTGGACTTGATCGAAGGAGGAAGGACAGACTTGTTTTGTTTTGCTTTCAGCAGAAAGCCTGAAGGCTCCCAGTGCAAGTGTCCTCCAGTTGAGTTTGCTGAGAGCTGCTTATGCCAGGGCTGTTGAGAGCAGAGCTGCAGAGATGCCATCTCAGGTTGGTTCAGTGCAAGAGGAGCTGCAGCAGTCTTCTCTTCCCAAGTGAGAAACTGCAGCTCTGAGGGTCAGCTCACTGCAGGCTGCTCCCACTTGCTGAGTCCAGGATCACTGTGCTGCTGCAGGGTGGCACGGAGGAAGGCTGCTCGTACGGTGCCAGAGTTACCCCATGCAATCACCTCCTTGCTCAGCACCAAACCTTGCTTTCATAGCATCATCATAGAATGGCTTGGGTTGAAAGGGACCTTAAAGACCACCCAGCTCCAACCCCCTGCTGTGGGTAGAGGTGCAGGCCACTAGATCAGGTTGCCCAGTTCCCCATCCAACCTAATGCTTTGCATCACTGGAGATACTCATGTGGGGATCTCATTTGTATACATCCCTGGAGGATGGGTTCCTTATGCCCTCGATGCACATCTGTGCTTGTTTTAATGACTTCATTGGGGTAGTCTAAGTGGCTGTAGCTACTCAACTTTCTGGCCAACTGCAGCCCTTTTGCCAGGCTCTTGGAAGTGTCTGGTTTGCACTGGTTATCCCGGACACCGTGTATCTGGAATGGGGTCAGCACGATAGGTCTTTGCCCTCCACATTTGCTGAAGAAGAAGTGAAGCATATAAGAATTTTCTGCCTGCAAGCCCCAGACTGATAGCAAACATGATTAATTCATCATTGGAAAAGCATGGATGCAGGGAACTCCAGCAGCGGGGAGCCCCTGGAGCATCCTCAGAGGCAGGACTTGATAGCATTGGCTCAGCCACAGTCCCACTGGCCCATATCTGGGAAAACTGGGGCCTCCCATCCGCTTCAGCAGGCTCTGAATCAGACCTTCATGAAGCAACTAGTGAGAGCTGTCTGTGTACTTGCATGCAAGTGTTTCTCAATCCCACAAGCCAGCTGTTGTGCAGCAGCTGTGTGCTACAGAGTGAGTAGTAGAGAAAGTGGGAGGTGAGGGCAGTGTTTGATGCTGCAATGTGGGAAAAGATGGGAAGGTTTTTAACTGATAAAACATATTTTGTGAGTGTGAAATGGACTGGTTGTTGCCTGAGCTGCATGTTTTGCAGCCTCCATTGCTGGGTGCCAGGTAGGTTCCCATTATCATAGAATCATAGAATGGCCTGCGTTGAAAAGGGCCTCAAAGATCATTGAGTTTCAACCCCCCTGCTTAGTGCAGGGCTGCCATGTTATTCATCGTCTTAGCAATTATGTTGTTCATTGCCTTAGCCATGCACAGGATGACTTACCATGTTTGCTTGGCACTTGATTTCACGGCATCCTGGTGTTTGAAAGCTGTCTCATCTGCTCTGAACCTTGGGGGAGCAATAAGTACTCAAAGGGAAGGAGAACTCATGTGGGGCATCAGCCTTCCCCCTTTGCCATGCTGCATCTTGCCTCTACCTGTCTGCTCAACATCAAGATCCAGAGGCACAACAAAGGCAGCAGGAGCAAAAGTGAGTCTCAGATCCCATCCTTAGGGAGGGGCAGTGGATTTGATGCTACCCCTGGGGGGGTAGTGATGGCAAAGGGAGGAGGGGGGGAAGTTGAATGCAAGACCCCAAGGTGGACCTTGAGGTTACCCACTGGGAGATACTCAGTGTCTTCATTCTTCCCTCAGTGCACTTGTCCTGAAGCTCTTGGTGCGGCGTGCTCGCACTGGGAAGTGGGTAGCCTTTGCCAGCACCTGGCTTTTCCATGGCTGTCCCCATTTTTCCTCTTCACCCTGTCCAGGTCTAGGGACTGTCAGTGCGGGAAGCATTGCCCATCACCTCCCTTCATTTTTTCTTCCCAGTCTTGGTGCCAAGTTGCTCTGATAGACTTTGGCTCGTGTCCCAGAAACAGCCTCTGAACACACACAGACCGGGAAGGCTAAAATAACACTTTAAAATTGTTAAATAAATAGCAGTCGGTCTCTGTTAAATGGGAAACACAGCTTAATTTGTTATATTTTTTTGTCCTCCCTTGGACAGGGAATTGGGGCGTGTGTGCATGTGTGTAGAGCGGCTCTTGTTGTAATCCGTCTGCTGTAGCCCCAAGTGGGCAGAGAAGGGTTATGCGACTCTGAGTTACCAAACACTTACAGTAAAAGTGTAGTCATCCTGAACCTCATCCAAAGAGCCTTAGGTTTTTTGTTGGCTTTTTTTTTTTTTTTTTACTTTTTTTTTTTTCCTCTCTCCTGCCAGGATGCTGCTGCGTCACTTGCATTCTTCACCCCTCCTGCCTTGTTGGGAAGGAGCAACCCTCCAAAGCCGGCGGTAACTCTTTCCAGGCTCCTCGCAGCAGTGCTCGGGGCCCTTCTGTGCTGCTTTGCTACATCCCAAAGCACTTTGGGACCAAAGCGTCACCACTGAGGGCTTGCTCTGCAGCAGTGCTGGTCTTCCCTGTGCCAGACCACCTCCCAAAAAGCTCTCGTCTCTCCCTGACACGTTCTCAGATCTCAAGTAAAAATAGTGTAATGATTATTGTAGTGTGGGAGAGCAGGGAACGCTGCAGGAAGCATTTGGAAAATGTCTGTTGCAAATGGCTGCCAGCAAAGATTGAGCAGGAGCAGGGATTGACTTAGATACTCAAATCTGTGTGTCAGTGTGAGAAAGTGCACGTCTCATCCTTCCTGGGTCTTCCCTAGCGAGCATGTCTCCCCAGGGCTTGGCTGCAGGTCCCAGGGATGCAATGCAGGGCTGGATGAGTGGAGGGAATATACCTGCACTCACTACATCCTCACATTCTCCCATCTCAGGCTTCTCTCCTTTTTATTTGTTTGGTTTTTTTTTTGTTTTGTTTTGGTTTGGTTTTTTTCTTCTTTTTTTGCACATGAATTACCCCAACCAACCCAGTGTTTTGAATAGTAGAAACTTGTCAGTGCGTTGGCTACATGGGAGGCAATTATTTCTTGCTAATTAGATGCATGGCAAAGAAAAAAAAAATCACCCTTACCTCCCTACAGTGTCAAAATTGTCCATTTAATTCCTGAACTTCCTGAAGCTGTTGGTGTGGGGTGAGCTGCAGGAGCTCTTAATTTCTGGTGAGAGTGGTGTAAAACTGCAGAAATGGCCTGAGCAGGAATACCCCAAATCAACTTCAGAAGGGCAGGAAGTGTGTGTCTGACTACAACCTGCAAGCCTGTACTTCTGTATGACAGCGATAGCCTGAGCACGGTTATCTTGAGTATCAGTGTTGCTGCAGTGATGGAAACAGCTGATTCTAGATAAAAAGAGGAAAATTTGGTAGAAGATATTGTGATGCTTTAGATGCTTCAAATTTTGTCTTTTTATCCCATGATGTAAGTGCAGAGGTTGCTACGCTTTGAATGGGCATTTTACATGACCCTTCCTCTCAGACTAAGTAGGGTCATGTTTCTTCAGCATTTAGAGTGAATCTTGATGCCTGGTGGTGTATTTCAGCCTTCCAAAGAGACATGTAAGAATAAAGCAAGATGATTCACTGCATACTAAAATGCTCTACATGGCAAATAATAATAATAACACATAAATAGAAAAGTTTCTGTTTCAGCTTTGCAATAAAACTATAAAACTCATGAGCCAGTAAACGGTGGTTCTCCTGTTCCCATGGAGAAGGGCTGTTGCAGACCTAAAAGCTTGCTGTGGGAAAGAAAAAAATATAAATCAAAAAGATCCTCTCTTGGTCTTGCAAACAAAGGTTGCCTTGGATTGTGGTCACATGTTGCTGTTCAGCTGATCCAGCTCATGCCAAAAGGGGAAAGATTTCTAGTACTTGCTTGAACCCCACTGAACTGGTTTAGGGAATTAATTAGAGGAAAAATCTTCACCTTTGTTTTTTTCCCTTGCTGGTTTTCTCCTAGACCTGATGGCCCTGCATGAACTCATCAGCCCAGCCACCCCTTCCATGACTTGTGGCCACCAAGTGAACTTGACTGTGATTTAAATTGCACCCTCAGCAAAGGGGCTTTGGCTTCTCCCTGCTGAGGATGAAGGAGCCTGCCAAATACCCAAATCTGAGCTTTGTAAATCATATCCAGAAGTTCTTGGTGGCCAATTGCTTCAAGGATACTAGGAGGAGGAACAACACCTGTGAGACCTTCTGGGGGTGAATTGCAACCCCTGGGTATATCAAAAGTGTTGATAAGCTGGTGTTGCTGGCAGCCCTCCTGGCCTGACCTAATGCTCTGTGTGCATATTTTCAGTAAATAAAGATCAGGGCAGGCTCCTTCCCCTGAGCACATCCTCTGTCCATGCCTATGGAGGTTGTCAGGAGACCTTCCTAAAGCTGGAGAACAGAGGTTGTGTGAAAATATCCAAAATCTTCGGCTTCACAGAGTTGGTATTAAGGTACGTATGTGCGTTGCATGCATTACACATGTTTTTGAGGACAAACTCAGTGCAACAGGCTTAGCTGTCATCCCAGGCAGTTTTCTTAGGGCTCAGGACTTGCATCTAATCTTTACAAAGCTTATCAGATCGCTGGTGTCATAGAGTGCTTTTCTTTGAGGGGCACCATATCAGCAGAGCCAGGTATTGGATTGCTCTCCAGGATTCTGTTGCCTTACTGTGTCACAGGTCTTTTTTTGGTGGAGGTTATACATTTCATCACACACTGACCCTATTGTCTTCTCCTGCAGCAGATGAGCCTTGGGTTCCTGGCTGGCACTTTCACCTAAGGGAGTCATTTGAGGTGGTGCACCATATTCCAGTTTGGAATATGATGGTGGGTATTTCCCTCTTTTTTTTTTTTTTTTTTAACCCTAGATAGTACATGTCAGGGTGTGCTGAAGAAAGAAGGAGGGGTGAAAACCACTGTAAGCTGGAATTGCCCAGCAAAGAGCCTGAGTCAGCTGCAGAGGATACTGAAAATACAGACCTGTTTTTTATTTTTTCACTATTATTATATCATGCAGTGAAAAAGCATATCTGTTTCTTGGGTGAGGTGGAATTAAACACTTGCCTCTTCCCAAGTTTGTTGTGCTTCCCTGTGGCACCGCACACTTTGTTTGTAGCATCCCGCATGGGAGATGAAAGGGTTTAGTGCATACTGCCTTCGGGGCAATGTGGATTTCTCCTCAAAAACGCAGCTTCTAGTTTTAAATGCTTAAAAAATGAGACCCGTACCTTATCTCTTGGGAGATCGTTGACGGATCCATTTCTCAAAAAGATATTTTATTCATTCAAACTATTCAGTTCTTTAATTCAGTGCCACTCCCTTCATTCGGATGCCTGAAGTCTTTTATCATGTCTCCTCTTACTCATTGCTTAGCCAAGTTAGACATACTTAGTTCTTTTAATCTTTCCTTGTAACTGAGTGTCTTTAATCATCGTGCTTGATGTCAGAGTGTTTGATGCCCACTTTTACTGAAAGTAAGCCTGGATTTTGTGTGTGTGCAAATCACTTGGGAAGCGATCCAAGAGAGCAAGAGGAGCTGAGCAGCTGCAGCTGGTTGCACAGGCTCACTCCTGGATTCCTCAAAAGCTCCCTCAAATATCCCACTGTGGGTGCTGGGGAGGATTTTTGGCTCACCTTGTATGCCAGCGGACTTGGCACGCTTGGGGATTAATTAATGTTTTTGTTGGATGTGGGCAGCAGCTCCCCTGAAGATGTCTCATGGCTTGGCTTTCCAGAGGCACATTTCTCTGGACTTCCATGGAGCTAATTGAAGATGCAGGTGTTGATTATGTTTGCAGAAAACAGGCCCAGGAAGGTTACTGAAACCTGCATTTCCTTCTCTTACCCATCAGCAACAAGAGCAAGACAGAGGTTTAATTTCCTTCTACGAAATCCAAAGGAAAGATGAGGGATGGGTTGTTTTTCAGGAGTGGTGATTTTGCTACGTGCTTTTAGTGCAGCTAGCCCACTCTTGCTGCAGGTATTAATGTTGATTTTCCAGATTAGTCCATGTATTTGCACCTGAAAATAATCCTTCACAAATTCTTAAATCAGTTTGAATGTAGGGATTGTTGCTGGGTGCAACTACCAAGCTATGCAATGTATCACCTCAGCACAGTGTCATCAGACTTGGCTATTTGGAGTTAAGCATCTGCTTTCCTTCTTTGAGACAGAAGTCCGCAGTTTCTCCCCGTGTACCTCCCAGAAACGTTGTATTTTAGTGGGAGCTGTAGGTCTTCCTCTGTTTCAGAAAGCCTGGTCTGATCTAGGCACAGTGCTGACTCGCGTGGGTTAATGCAGCGCATCTCTTGGTTTGCTGGCATCTGCACTAAGGCAGCTCGGGGTGGCACCTCTGAGTGAAGGAGGAGCGTGGACTTTGAATCACAGAGTGCTTGGCAGCAAATTAAAGAAGGCCAAAGACCGCCTGTCCCTCCCCCTCATCCCATTCTGCAAGAATGCTTCTCATACTTCCCAAACTTAGCAGTGCAAATGTCACTCGGTTAAGTACACTGCCTGATGATGCTATTCTGATGTTAATAAAGGTCCCATTCCCTGCTGTGGTTCAAACTCAGTCTACCAAAGGGGCTGTGTGATATATGGCCACCCTTCCAAGGGGTCCTGAGGCCTGGAGGAAGGAAGAGAGAGCCCTAGTTTGGGGAGAAAGCAGAGCTCCAGCACAGAGCAGCACCTGGTGCCCTCTGGGTGTCCCTTGTTACCCTTGGGTGATCAGGGTGTAGAGTGGGATGTCCCTAAGACATGGAGATGGCTGCTAGGAAAAGCTTATGCCCTCTCAGTGATGCTCGTGCCCTCTTGGCAAACATCCCAGGAGCATACGTCAACTGGAAGAGCCACCAGGCTCATTTTGGTGTCCCATTGCTGATTCACTGCAGGTGTTCACCATGAGATGGGCACAGCTCTGTAGAGCACCATCCCCACCCCAGGGGCACGTCACACCCTGAGTGCAATTACATTCACGTCGCTGGGGGATTTTCGCTCCCTGTGTCTTTGATTGCAACCTTGGGGGCTGGAGCGATCACTTTCATATATAATTGGTTTACTTTGCAGCATTATTTTGAAGAAGAGAGGAAATGAAGCTTTTTGGTCGGAGGGAAGGGACAGGGTTTGGCTTGCTGACATTTCTTTTGTTGCGATGTTGTATAGGTCTCACTTGACTGCAAAAAGGAGAAAGGAGGAGTGTGTGCAGGGAGTTCAGGTCCTGCCGTGGCTTCTTGGGAAGTGAGGTGAGTCGTGACAGCTTTCAGCGCTCAGAGGTTCAGGCCCACCTGGGCTTCCCTGCAGCCTTTGGGTGAGACCTCTTCTACTGAGCCTCCAGATTTTTTTTGTTATGGGTTTCTTTGTTTTTGCTTTTCCAGGCTGATGGGAGGATTTTAGACTGCTGATGTGATCAGCATTGCAGAACGCTGTAGGATCACACAAACCTTGTTTCTGGCTGTGGCCTGACTGTATTTGGGATTCACTGCATGGGACTGGATTCCCCTGTATTGAGAGACCTCTGCTGCAATTACCTGCAGCGGAATGAGTGCCCTCCTTCTTGTACAGTCAGCAGAGGGAAATGGATATTTTTAGGAAGCACTTGGCCCTGACCTGCTGCAGCTGTCAGAATGGGTGATTCCTTACAGTACCTGTTTCTTGGTATTGCAGGCACACCATGGACAGCTTGTAAGAGCGTACGGTCTACATTTGTCTGGGGGAATTGTATGTGTGGTGTCTGCACCGTGTGCAGGAGGACCTGAGTCCAATATGTTTCCTGTAGCTTTGGATTTCCAAAAGATATTGAGAGCTTGGGCCTCTGCTAACCTACCAAGCGCCCCCGAATTTTCTTCTCTTTTGAGAGTGATTTGGACGCAGCCCACATCTGTGAGCTTGTCTGAGCCTGCCCTCTGTGCTCATACACCCTGACTGGCAGCGTAAGCACGTTCCTGAGGGATAGGTATCATCACCGAGGCAGAGCAGTCCAACTGGGTCATCTCACGCTAGCTGTGGCGGTCCCAGTAGGGACCAGCAAGACATCTGTTGTACTGGTGTCCTAGACTCATAGAATCGTCAAATATCCGGAATTAGAAGGGACCCAAGAGAATCACTGAATCCAACTCCTGGCGCCTCACAGGACCACCCAAAATTCAAACACTGTGTCTGAGAGCGATGTCCACACACTCCATGAACTCCAGTAGCTTGGGGCTGTGCCCACTGCCCTGGGGAGCCTGTTCCGTGCCCACCATCCTCTGGTGCAGACCCTTTCCATAACTCCCCCGACCCTCCCCTGACACAGCTCCATGCCGTTCCTCGGGCCCTGTCGCTGTCACAGAGTGCAGAGCTCAGCGCTGCCCCTCCGCTCCCTGTGAGGAGCTGCAGCCACCATGAGGCCTCTCCTCTGCTCTGGGCTGAGCAAACCCAGGGACCTGAGCTGCTCCTCATGTATCTTGTCCTCTAGACCCTTCCTGATCCCTCCCGAGCTCTCCTGTGGAGGCTCTCTAATAGTTTGTGTCCTTCTTACATTGTGACACCCAGAATGACACATAGTGACTCAGCACCAGTGCTGGCAACTGTAGTGGCACGGTGGTACTGGAATATGCTGTATCCCACTAACTCAGCAGTGGTCCCCAGATGTGAAAATGTGAAAAAAAGAGCCCTATGTGTCAGGGTTTTCTTGGTTAGCATTTCTCTTGAGAGCTTTTGTGCACATCACTGCATCTTCCATGCTCTGGAAATTCCCTCTAGATATCCATCTGCCTTTGCTGAGTTGTCTCCTCCCCTGCACTTCCTCACCGTAAGCTTTTTCAGGACAGGAACTTTGTTTTCTGCGTGTGTTTGCAGAATGCTCAGCATGTGCTGTCCGGTCCATATTGCAATGTGACTAAATATGTTATAAAAAAAGGATAATCTTCAGATGTACCAGCTTTTTTATCTGAACAGCTGTGACTCTGGAGGGCCTTTTGTATACTTCTGTCTCCCTGATGCCCTAGATGTGCTCTCAGGGGTGCAACTCACACTGCCTTGTGTTGAGAAAGAGAGACTGATGTTGATGATGTGTTTTCAAGATTGTCACCTGAGATCAAGGAAAATATGTAATTTGCTGCATTATGTAACTGTCGTTCACTTGTAAGCGGGCAAATGGAATGCGAGAATGAATGTATAGTGAGGGAAACAGAGTCAAAGTAACTTTGTATGGTCACTGCCCTTTGGCTGAACTGTGGCCATGTCCAAATGGGGGCTGTGTACATCTTCTCCTTCCATACATCCACCTTGGGACCAGAAAGTGTTGCAGAGACTTGGGTCAGGTGCTTGCTTCTGCCACTGGTCTCTTTGCTCTCAAGCCATACCTCAATTATCTGTCCAGAGAACAGGGAGTTGAATCTTTGCAGTTGTGATAATTACCTTAAAGAAGAGGACTGCAGCAGCAAGTTCTAGTCGCGTGTTTAACTGGAGTGGGATGCTTTCTGTGGTATCAGTGGCTCCCACTGAAAAGCCTTCTTTTCACTTGGCTGCTCTCAGTCTTGCTGGCTTTTCTTAAATAAAGTTCATCCGGCACAACAGCTGACTTTCTGCCTCCTTCCCTCCACTTTTGGAAGCTTGTTCTGGTCTGACACCTCCATCATCAGCAGAGTGTTGGGGATTGGGGCTCGGATATTTGGAACTCTTGCCCTCTCCTCGCTGCAGGGCCACCGAGCCCATGCCCTTGTGCAGGGCTCATTCTCTCTCTCTCTCCTTAGGTTTTGTTAGCTGGGGTTGGTGGAATGCAGGGATTTGAGGGCCTGTGGGATTCTTTAAGCACTTAAACAGGAGAATGCACTCACCTCCTTGATGAAATGAGCAGCCTGCTTAAAGTAGTGGGGTGGGGAGGATTTGTAAGTCTTGGGGACACTGGCTAAACATTAAGAAGGACGACTGTCATCAGCAGCGCAGAGTCTTGTTGGAGGCTTGTAACTAGCGGTGGTGCTGGGTCTGGTCTTGTTTAATATCTTCATCAACGATCTGGATGAAGGAATAGTGTGCACCCTCAGCAAGTTTGCTGATGATACAAAGCTGGGAGGACTGGCTGACACACCAGAAGGCTGTACTGCCATTCACCAAGACGGAGTGTTCTGGTGGTCAGCAGACTGGCCATGAGCCAGCAGTGTGCCCTTGTGGCCAAGAAGACCCATGGTATCCTGGGGTGCCTTAAAAAGAGTATGGCCAGCAAGTCCAAGGAGGTTCTCCTCCTCCTCTACTATGTCCTGGTGAGGCCACATTTTGACTACTGTTTCCAGTTCTGAGTTCCCTAGTTCAAAAAAGACAAGGATGTCCTAGAAGGAGTCCAGAGGAGGGCCACAAAGATGATAAAGGGCCTGAAGCACCTCCCATATGAGGAAAGGCTGAATAACCTGGGTCTGTTCAGAATACTGAGGGGGGATCTGATTAATGTTTATAAATATCTAAAGGGAGGTGGGAGACAAACGGGTGAGTCTAGGCTCTTCTCAATGGTGTGTAGCAATGGGATAGGGTGCGGTAGTTTAAAACTTGAACATAGGAAGTTCCATACAAACATGCAAAGGAACTTTTTGGTAAGGGTGACAGAACACTGGAACAGGTTGCCCAGAGAGGTTGTGGAGTCACCTTCTATGGAGTTATTCAAGACCTGCCTGGACACCTACCTGTGCAATGTATTGTAGGGAACCTGCTTTAGCAAGGGTTGAATTCGATGATCTCTTGACATCCCTTCCAACCCCTGCAATTCTGTGATTCTGTAATTCTGTGACTGTGGATTGGGCTGGGTGGAGGAGATTTTTTATCTGTTTTCTAGAGGCTAAAAACAGGTGCTCTGTCGACTGGGAGCTGCCTTGAAGGCAGAGAAGAAGGATGCAAATAAACTGTGAGACAGAAAAGGAGCCATCAGAATGCCCTGTTCTGCCACTAAGTTTGCCTCAGGAGACCCTTTCAAACCTAAAGATCTTACAAAGAGGCAAAAAGGGACTGAGCCCAGAGGCCTAGTTGTTTGCAGATAGGCCAGGAGATGGGTCTTGCTCAACAGGGTGGGCTGTGTCTGCTTTCCTGGCTGGGAGCTGGGTCCCTGAGGAGCTGGGTGCTCAACCTTGGGCGTTTTCAGTAGTGAATAACAGCTAACGATAACTCTCTGGCCCTCGGGAGGGCCCTGGATGAAGCTTCCTTCAGATTTTGCAATAGTTAAGTCAATGCTGACCCTAGTGCACATAGCAGCTTAAAGCCTTCCTCTGTCAATGCAGTCTGAGGGCTCAGAGCCCAGTGGTGAGCTACCAAAGCTCACTGCCTGTTTGCTGTTGCAAAAGCAGCGTAGCAATTAGTTTAAATGTACCTGCAGGAGATTTTAGGCTGTACTTTGCCTAATGCCTGAGGGAACTGGGGCTGTTTAGTCTGTAGTAGAGGAGGCTGAGAGGAGAGCTCATCACTAGCTGAAAGGAGGTTGCCATGAGGAGAGTGTTGGTCTCTTTTCTCAGGTGACAAGTGATACATAATGTGAGGCAACAGCTTCAAGCTGCACCAGAGGAAGTTTAGATTGAATACCAGAAAGAATTTCTTCATGGAGAAGGTGGTCAAGTATTAGAACTGACTGCCCAGAGAGGTGGTAGAGTCCCCATCCCTGGAGGTATTTGAGGTATATGTAATGTGGCTCAAAGGGACGTGATTTAATGATGGGACTCGGTCGGTTACATTGATGGTTGAACTTTGTGATCCTGAAGGTCTTTTCCAGTCAAGATGTCTCTGTAATTCTTCTTAA
Source organism: Numida meleagris (assembly GCF_002078875.1). Classification (NCBI taxonomy): domain Eukaryota; kingdom Metazoa; phylum Chordata; class Aves; order Galliformes; family Numididae; genus Numida; species Numida meleagris. Next base: position 138,216,462 of record NC_034410.1, read on the forward strand.
GTTGATGCTTATGCTGTGATTTTGGCACTTGTCTTTTCTAGCAAGCATTTTTGGCTAACCCCTCACCCATGGATGGCAGTTCTCCCTCCTTGCTCCCTCTTCCTGCTGTATTTTTATTGTATTGCAGTCGGCAGTTATGTGTGCTGTCCTGCAAAGTAACATGCCCCACCTCATCTCAGTGATGATTTTATTGTGTTATTGTCTATTTTTTCTTCTGTTAACAAGCATTTTCTCAGCATCCCTTTAAGCCAAGGTGTTGCCTCTTTGCCACAAGGGTTGAATGTTTATTGGCTGTGTGTTGATCCTTCCCCTTTCTGATTTCATTTGATACGTGCAGGATGTAATGATAAACATTTGGGCTTTCTCCTATTTCAGGCATTTTTACTTCTCTAAAGTAGCCCCCCCAATGGGATTACAAACATTTGCATGAATGCCCAGATCAGATCCGGAGAAGGGAACAGCAGGTTACACAGCACACAACCATACCGTGCTTCATCCTTGCGCATGTGGGCACCACCAAAACTTTGGATCAAAAGTTTTGAGGCATTACATCCTCTCAGAACAGATGCAATAAATCTGGAAAAAATAACCGGTGATGTTGTTCCGTCTTGTCTTCCTTCAGCTCATTGCATTTTCCTCTCCATGTTCAGCTGCTCTTCATCAGCAGCTCCCACGATCATCTGAGCCAGCACACGGTGGTGCTCAGGAGGAGCACGCCCTTGAAGCAAAGCAGTCCATTCTGGTTTGTGAACTGGGTTGTGTCTATGACCATCTGGGTCTCACATGCAAGGTCTGGTGGAGGTATACAGGAAAGACTGACACAGGTATTTTTTTTCTGACAGGTGAAGTGGGTGATGCATATACTTAGTTAACACTAAATAGATGTTTTTATTTTTTCAAATATGCAAGATGAAGCACTGAAATATTTGCATATATTGTCTGCATTTGTGATCAGAACTAGCTGCATATTGCTTTTGTAGCATCACAGCAATGTCATGTTTATCTGTTTTATGACATTCTAACCGTGTCTTCTGGCTGGACACGGCAGTTAAACATTACAATACAGCAGCCATAAACCTGAACCATCTGATGACCATAACCTAATATGTGGATCATCTGTACACAAAAGGATTAGGGCAGGGTGGGCAGCTGAATGTAAGGTGGAAGCTTTTTATGGAAGTGTCAAGATGCTGAATGTGAAAGAACCAGATGTGTTCTGGTCTTTTATTTAGGTTTTACATTAACGGTATGTTCGGTCTTGCTGCTTCCTATTAAAGCTAAGTGTCTGTGGTGGGTTAAATTGTATGTGTACAAACAGATGCTCTCAGAGGTGGTTTGTACCATAGCCTGTGTGTCTTTTCTGCGTGAGCTCTCATCCCTCCATGCCTTTGCCTTGCTCGCTGTTCACAGATCTGCCCCTGACCTTTGCATCTTCCCAGGGTCTGCGCTGCCTTTCCTGGAAGGCTTGATGATGTGACGAGGAAGGACTTGTTGAGGAGTTGAGGGATGTCATCCAGACCTTGTCCACAGCTAGGAGCTTGGAGCAACAGAGCTGGTGGAGAGGCGGGGAGCCTTCACGGTCTCCTACAGCACAGCAGGACCTGGGGTGGAGACCCTGCACTGCTGGCCAGAAGAGACCATGGGAGGTCTCATTCTACTAGTAATGGGGGAGGGCAGCCAGAGCCAAGTCTTTTGAACATTCAGGAATGGAGATATCACCTCCTTTCCACATGGCCCCTTCCAGCCCTTCACTACTCTTCCTGCAGGAAGGATTTGCCCAGTGCCCTGCACAATCCTCTTGGGCCACAGTTTGTGGACGCTGCCCTTCCTTTTGTTGTTTACTAGTAGTTTCAGCCGAGATGGGATGCTCAGTGAGTTTGGGGGAAGCAGGGAGAGGTCTTCTTGGGCATCGAGTGATGGCACCAGTGGGCAGTGAGTGCATCCACAGCATGTCCTGCAGTGGTGTCTCATGAAGGCCAGGCAATCTTGAATGAGGCTCTGGTGTAGCAACTTCTTGTGGGGATAACTTCCTCTTATAAATTTGACCCTTTTCCAGAAGACTACATTTATTTTCCAAATTATTAAGCTATGTATTGAAAACAGTATGGAGCTAGAGCAAGGAGGCGGAGGTCAAGGAAGATTTGTTGTTAAATCCGAGGTTTATGAGCTAACATCTGAATGCTCTGGGGTTTCTTAACCATCACCATGATGAATATCTGCCTCCTCTACTGCAAACTGCAGACAGATCATAGAATCATCTGAATTAGAAGGAACCTTTAAAGGCCATCTAATCCAACTCCTCTGCAGTGAACAGGGACAACTACAGCTAGATCAGGTTGCTCATAGCCCTGTCCAGCCTGACCTTGAATGTCTCCGGGAACAGGGCGTCTACCACAACTCTGGGCAACCAAGTGGCTGTATAAGTTAGTTTTGGTTTTGGATTTCTTTTTTTTTTTGCCTCCCTAACTGAATTTGTCAACTAGATTCCTAAAACAGGAGGACCTGAGAGGCCTTCAGCAGCAGTAGGTGAAGCTCAGCTGTAGAGGAGAGTGTTGCCCATGGGAAAGAGGTTTTGTTGCTCTGAGTGACATGATGGGATGAGATGAGTGAGGGTTTTGTATCTTGTCATTCCCTGTAGTCATAACAGGGAGAGTTGATGTTTCTGCAGATTGCCTGTTTATTATGACGTACCAAGAATACTGGTTAATTGAGTTGTGTCCTTCTTTGGGAAGACATCAGATATACATTGCGAAGTGACATAATTCCTTAGGCCTTACCATATAGATGAGGCTTTACAGATGATCTTTTCCTGGAAAGATTTCCTGTCCAAACATAGTCCCGAAGAGCATAAAGCTGGTGATTCTGGTTAGTTTATTTTACTCCCAAAAGCCTAAATATCTGTTTCGTATTTTGGTCCACCTGGAGATGCCTAACTACTGGACAGCTAAGATTAGGAAGAAAGCAGCCCTTCCTGTTAATTCCTTAATGTTGCTTGTATAAAAAATGAGTTCAATAATAACTCCTTGCTTTCCAGAAATGGAGTATAAATGTGACATTTGGAACTGCTGTGTGGTTACAGCAGTAGGCAGGTGACTATGTCAGGGATCACAGGTTGTGCTCATCTTAGCCATAGGCAGCATCTTAGAAAATGCCAGCATGCCAAGGGTTAATGCATACACTTGGGTATCTCCTGGTGAACTGGTGAGTTCAGGTTTTGAAAACAATTTTACTGCTGTACAGCACCGCAAACTTTTTTATATAAGATATTCCTTTCATGAAGCTTCAAATAGTGTCCACAACTGAAATCAGTATCTCCAGGAGAGATTAGGACAATTTCACTTGAGGTTTTTGTTGTGGTTTCTTGCAGGAGAAATAATGAAGGTAGGATAACCAAGGTCAGCACCTCACTTCAAGCTATCAGTTGGACTGCTCCTTGGGGAGAGATACTAAGTTACTGTGTGTGTGTAATTCATTCATTGTGACGGTGACCAAGTGATCCAGTAAAATGCCCGCCAAAAGGATAGGAAAGTTATGAAAATTTGTGCTGTAAACTGAACTGGCAGAATTAGAGCTGTGTTTGGTTATCAGGTGTCACATTGTCTTTAGAAAGTGCCAGAGAGAGATTTTACTCAAAGTTTTGCCATCAAAGTCTTGCCCACAAGGAGTGGGGCAGAGTGTGTCTTTTCAAACAGGGGCCATGTTGTTCCCTCTCTGGGTGCTCTTAACAAGTTTTGGGCACACTGATTCTGATTATGGCTTGCATTTATTATTGCTTAATATAATTAATGTCATTATTTGAAGTTGATTAATTATTGTTTAATATTATAGTATCCTTTATTACAGCTTATTGCTCCCTTGTATTTATTACCCTCACCTTCATAGTAGTGTTGCTAAATGGTTCCTAGACCTGGGATACATGTGTGCCTCCTTTGATATCCTTAGGCACGTTATCCGAGTGCAGATTACAGGTGCTGACAACTGTCTGACCCATTTTCTTTTGTTTGCAGCCTCATTTTGCACCTTGACTTGTTTTTTTTTTTTTTTTTTGAAGTAATTGAGCTAAATACAGTATTATTTTAGTCTAATTTATATACATTTGACATTATTGACTTTCTTGCTTTATCTGGGTTAAGTCTCAAGGATGGCGTCCTGGCATTCTCTGCCAACATTTCTTTCTGTGTAGTTAATATAGAATTAACCTTAAAGGAATGGCTTTTGAAAAGTTATTTCCAATCTTCTGCTTATTTTTGCCATGTATGGGCAAATGATTCTAAGAAAATTGCACTTCAGAAGAAGGCTGCATCGACAACACACTGTACGCTATGTGATGCCAAGGAAGTCATTTACTGCAGAACCCTAATACGTGCAGTCTGTTTTTTTTTTTCCTGGGATATCTGCTATGGACCTTCTGGCTGATTTTTCTCTTGTGACATCCAACGTGATCATCGTCTGTTGTGGTATGTGGGGCTCCAAGCCAAGAATATCCACTATTTTTGAAGCATGATCGTTACTGTTCAAAATAGGCTTTTTTTCCATGATCTTATAAGATTTTGCCTCTTCTCTAATAAGCTAATTTTATCCTTGCTTTGGCATCTGCACTCCTTGGTGTTATTTTGGTGTATACTTTATATATATCATATGTAGCTCTGTGCATGCCTGCATCACTGTATGTGATTTATACAAGCTTGTCTTGTCTGCGCTGTCACAGGGAAATCATTCTCACTTTTGTGGTGGGGGTGTCGGGTCAGATGTGTCGAGTCCATTGCCAGACCTTTCTGTGACCTGTCCCAGTTTGCTTCCCTTCATCCCTAAATGATACCATTGCTTCTCCCCAGCAAGAGAAGATGTGAACTATCCACCACTCTTGCTGTATGAAGGCAAGGGGGGCCTTTATGCCCTGCTACTTCTGCTTCTCTGTCAGCTGTTCCTGGAATGATGGCCTGTGTCACTGGAGACTCTTCAGAAAGTTTGCAATACAGACACTAAGTCTAGTGAATGGAAGAAAATATTTGTCACCGTCTTTATTTGTCAGTGTGCCCACTGTCCTTATTTCTAGAAAAAAATACTTAAGTTGTACAGGATGAAATTGGTTGCAGACATCTTCTCTTCCCTCTTGTCCTCCGTCCTCACATCCTTTTGAATGAGTAATTTCAAATGGGTCTGTGTCAAGATGGAATTTTGCCTTGCTTTGGGTAGTATACAACTGAGTAACTAAAATTTCCTCCTGAGGTGATGGGGTAGGGGTGGATTTGGATGGTGCTAGGGCCATGTGCTCCAACTTAATAATGGGAAGAGGAATCTAACAGCATGAGTGTGCTCTTGAAGCAGAAGAGGAGCAATATTTAACCCTAAGGTCAAGTCATGGAAGAGAAGTGATCCCTTGTGGTCAGCTCCAACCTGAAGGAACCCAAGGAGCATGATGGCCATTTGACTGGCCCATCTTTTGGTCCTGCTCAGAAGATGATGTTCCTATTGCAAGGACATTAATGACCTTTGTTTCAGTGTCGTGTCTTTAAGGCCTCAAGATAGTGTTTGCAGAGGAGATAGAGACCTGGTCTGCCATGACCATGTCAGTTTTATGTGTTTGCATAATGTAAATGCCAGCCCAGCTGAATTGAGACAGGTGTATTTGTTATAGGCAAATAAAGGTTTACAAGAAGCTCCGGAGTTTCGAGTTTGATAACCTGAGAATGGGCACTTAAAAAGGTATGTCTTGTGGGGTGGCGTGGAGGGTTAGTTTCCTCGAGACAGAAGAAAGATAAAAGGGTGAAATTATTACAACTAAATTTGCCATGTACCCTGACTACCAGTTTTGAGGTTGTCAGCTGAGGGAGGTGTTATGCCTAAGCAGAGCATCAGAGTCTCATACAAGGGCCTTGGTGTGTTCAATTTTACCTTGATTTTACATCAAGTTGCTGTGTTGTGCTTTAACCTGGCAGGCTGCTCAGTTCCGCACAGCCATTTTCTCACCTCTCCGTCCCAGTGTGATGGGGGAGAGCACTGGAAAAAAAACAAACAACACAAAGTAGAGCTTGTGAGTTAAGATAAAACTATTTAATAAGACAGAAAAGGAAGAAGAAAAAATAATAGTAATAACCACAAAACAAGTGATACACAACACAATTAACTGCTCACCACCCACTGACCGATGCTCAGGCAGTCCCTGAACAGCTGATATCCCCCAGCCAACTCCCCACTGTTCTTCAAGTTTTTTTTGCATGATGCCATATGGTACGGAATATCACTTTGGCCAGTTCAGCTCAGCTGTCCTGGTTCTGCCCCCACCCAGCTCCTTGTGCCCCTGCAGCCCCTCTCACTGGAAGGACAGTACGAGAAACTGAAAAACTGAAACGTCCTTGGCTCTGTACTGCACTGCTCAGCAACAGCTGAAACACCATGAGGAAATTTCCCAGCTGAAACCAGGACATGCTGGACTGCAAGAAAATGAGGCTCTTGCTTTGAGGAGTACCACAGCTTGCCACCAGATAATCAGATTAGCACTTGTGGTCCTCTTCCTCAGTACTGGGGCTGTTACTGTTGATTTCATCGAAACATTCTTTTCTGCAAAGAAAGGAGACCTTGCAGTTTGATAGGGGCTACAGAGGTGTTAAAACGTTGAGCCTGAGGTTTTTCACTTGTTGTCACCTTTTTCATTGAGAGCTCTGCTGAAGCTGAGAAGGTTTCAGCAGTGTGAAATTGCCGAAGGAAAGGAAACACTCAACATTTTCGGCTTCATAGTCACCCAAGACATAGCTGGTTCTGGAAGGGTCGATGAGTATATGGACATGAGTAAGCCTTCTGAGACTAGCGTGGGCTCTATCAGACCTAGTAGGGGTTTCCCAGGTCAGACCCAAAGCTCTCCACTCGAGATCTGAATGTCACTGCAGCTGCATCTACAGGAAGGCTTTGGCTAACACTGTACAGTCAAAAATATCTACTGTTCCCTTAATAGACAAAGCTATAACAGGAAAAATGTCTTGTGTCAACCTGGCCTTTGAAATACAAATGAGTAAGAGCAACCTCACTTTTAAATGTCATCATGTGCTTTGTGCGCTCACTTTGTAATTTGCTTGCTTGCTTTTCTGTGGTTACTGCATTTCAGGGCTTTTGCTTCAAATGATGTTTCAACAAAAGGGAAAGGAGAGGAAGAGGCATTTCTGGTGTTGCATGGGGAGTTGCATGGGGTTGCACTGACTCTGCTTCTACTTCTAAGCATCGAGACAGGCATTTTGTTTCGTAAAGTACCAGCTGATGGAAATACCTGCAGCCTTGTTTTCTTATTTCATGAAATTTGAGAGAGAGGTGCGTGAAGGAGCACTGTGCATCTCTGCTTTGCAAACTTGGCTTTTTCTGTATGCCCCAGGTCCGATTCAGAGTCTTTTGGGTCCTGGTGGCTTGCAGTGACACGGTGAAACCTTCTCTTGGTGAGGATGGCTGTCCAGCGCTTGCAGCATGGCACATGATATCCAAGCACCCTGCTTGCCAAATCACACCCTGCTTGCCAAATCGCCTCCTGCTTTTTTTCACTGCCTTCTGCATGGGGCACCTTTGGGGTTTGCTTGAGCTCCTGCACCTCCTTGGTGGACATCTGTTCCTTCAAAGTGAATCTTGAAGTGTGTGCAGAACTGACCCTGAAATTGGGTAGGTCCTTCTGCAGGGAAGCTGGTTACGGAAACAAACTGTTAACTGGGGTTACACCGTGATGGGCTGACCAGTTTGGGTGTTTTTGGTCTGTTTGTGATTAAACCTGATGGTGACAATAAAAACAGAACAAAAAAAATTACATGAAAAGTGAATAAAAGCCCTGGAAGGATATTTTGGGTTGCCAGAGGATCCTCATCCGCAGAAATTTAATTGTTTTAAACTAATTCAGTGACTAGTTCGAGTCGGCTTTGCAGACTTCTGTCTGAGCAATGGACATTTCTGTGGAATTAATCAGAAAGAACTGCAGTTTCTTTTACCATGGGCTAAATTAGCCCTGCAACTGAGGGCAATGTGTAGTAGCAATGACTGTAGCTGTTGACTTAGCCAGAAATACACAGCCAGTAAGAAACAAAAAAAAATCATCAGGAAATATGGACCTCTGAATCAATGCTGAAAATTGCTCAGAGCTTTACTGTGATGAGTGAGTAAGGAGGTTGGAAAGAGCAGTGGGAGTTTTGGGGTGAGGTGCTGAGGCTGGAGGCATTCTGTGAGATGGAATGGAATTGGATGGAACGAGACGGCATGGCATGAAATGGGATAGCAGGGGATGGCATGGCATGGCATGGCATGGCATGGTATGGGATGGCAGTGGATGGGACAGGTGGGATGGGATGAGACAGGACAGGCTGGCCATTTACATGCAGGGGAGCGGCAGATCCACAGTTCATCGGTCCTGGGATTCAGCAGTTTGCTGAGCTGGGGACGCTGCTTGGCCAGTCAGTGGTACTACTAATGCTGTTCTAATTTGATAAGGTGGATGATCTGTTTTGAAAAAGAATGGGAGGAGTGGGTGTCTTTTCCCCCCTTTCTTGATGTTGAAATACCATGTTGCAATATCCTGTGTTTTAGGATATTTAAAGGATATTTTCACTAGTTGATGTTGTATTTTTTGTGTTTGTGTGCCACTCAGAGGGAGCTGCTTTTCAGGTAGCTGTTGAAACTCCCCAGGCTGCCCTGGAATCGCTGCAGATTGTCCCTGCAGCAGCTCTGAGCAGTGCATGTTTGACAGGGCAGGAGATGCTCTCCATTCTCAGGTGGCCCAGAGAAGGGCTCCTCCTACTCTCACTTTCATGGCACAGCTGGTGCAAAGCACAGCAGCCAGGATCCTCACAGCTATGTTTGTGGCATGAGGAAGACAGAATTTATCCTGTCAGGTGTCAAGGAAGGGGTGATATGAGCAGCATCGTGTTCCCACCTTGTCTTAGCACCCACAGCCTTGCAGACCTTGTATTTTGACACTTTCCGAATTGGTGATGTGCAGTGGGCTCTCTGCTTGTTCCCCAGTTTTTCTGCCTCTCAGTGAAGATTTTCCCCTCCCTCTGCTTTAAGCATATCACTTAAAACCATAAACAGCCTGGTGATGTGGAGCAGGCTGCTGGTGCTCATCCCTGTGGCACTTACAGCACAGAGGATGGTTTGAGTGAGAGGATACTGCAGAAAATCATCAAATCATAAAATGGCTTAGGTTGGAAGGGATATTAAGGATCGTCTAGTTCCTGCCATGAACAGGACAGCCCCCCACCACATCAGGCTGCCCAGGGCCCTATCCAACCTGGCCTTGAACGCCTCCAGGGATGGGGCATCCACAGCTTCTCTGAGCAAACCATTCCAATGCCTCACAACCCTCTGTGTAAAGAATATCTCCCTCACAGTGCAGTTTCTGGGGTGAAGCCCCAGCCCTGATGGTCGCCACGGCCTCCTGCAAGGAGCCTGCACACAAAAAGCCAGGATTTAGTGTGGCAAAATAAGGAGCTGTGAAGAGGTTTGGGGACAGCAAGTCTGTGCCAGCTCACTGTTTTGTGTAAGTTAAATAAATGTTGTCTTTTGACGGAAGGTGTTGAAATGCTCTTGTGGCCCATTAAAAACAGTGGTGGGTTGGGTGAAGAGCTGCTATCCCCTTTTTCCATTTCCTTCTCCATTTCTCTTTCCATTTCCTTTTCTTTTTCCATTAATAACTTCAGGTTTTTCTGCTTCGCGCTTCTTTAACTTTTTGTTCATTTACAACTTTCAAGGTGTGCTTTAACTTCACTGAGTTTAAATGCTTTGCCTTTGCTTTGTTGAAAATGACACATCAGTTGAATGACTGCTGTTATCTCAGGTTTCCCTGGGTCTTCCCGTGGGCTGCTTTTGATTTCTAAGGTACATTTGTTGAAAAAAGGAAGATTTCCACAAAAATGCCCATTGCACCTCCGACTTGTTCACATAGGGCTCCTGTTGAGCAGCTGTCCTGTTTTACCGAGCAGCTGGAGTTAGAAGCTGATTAAAGGAGTAGGAAACCTCTTTTCATTTATTTCTTCTGCATGTATGTGACTTCAGGTGTGTGCTACTTTTGGGTGAGCTCTGCAGGGAAGACATGTGCTTAACGTGATTGAGCCTCCTCTTTTCTAAGTTCAGAACTGATCCAAATTTACCACTCGCTTCTTCTTTGATAGCTTTTGGTAAAGGGGATTATTTAAATCCATGCTTTTCCTTCAGTTAGTTTTGCTCTGGAGTGGAGCTCATCCAACGCAGTCCTCCTGGGAACGAGGTAGGAGTGAGAGGGATCCACCTCACCGTGTCCCCAGGCACCCCATGGTCCTCACCACTGGATGCTGCTCCTGCTCAGTGCTCCCCACCTTTCCTCCTTCCTCGTGCTAAGATAGCTGCCTTTCAGCTGAGGCTGCACAGCACCTCTCCAGACACCTTTTTTGGACGTGAATTTGCAAGGGAAGGTTGGTTGAGGTTGGATCCAAAGCTTTCCATGTTGTCATGTTTCAAGAGGGCAACTTGAGCTTTGTCAGAGATGCTGGGAGTGAAATGTGGTAGGGCTCAGTGGCTGCATTTGGTCCAGAAGCAGAAGATGGGAGCAGACCTGAGTCTGATGGAGCTGGCAGCCCGTGAACTCCCCCCTTTACCTGCTTTCCTTTTATAATTACATTAATGGATGTCACTGACACTGTCCAGCTGAGGAGGAGCTGTGTGGTTTTGCTAGGCATCGCAGGCGCTAATGCTGCTGCTTCCTAATGCATCAGCGCCCGTGAGTCTCATGGGCGCAGCCTTCACCCTGTCCCTACCAGGCAGGCTCCAGTCTGGCTGCTCCCATCTAATAGCTGGGAAATTAGGGCTGGGAGCAAGTGAGAGCTGCTTGCAATGACGCAGAGGGCTTCAGTGGTGAAGCTGAAGCTGAAACTCAAGCAAGGAGCCTATAGATCAAGTGCTGAGCACTTTGGATTGGGATGATGCACTTCCATAGCCTTGCAGAGTACTTGTGTAATTTTTCGGATAGATGAAGCAGTAAGTAAACCAGCTGTGACCCCACCAAAACAATTTCCAAAGACAATAGTGTTAAAGGAAAATAGAAAAATCAAACATTGAAGTGTGTGGAGCTCTGCCTCAGGCTGTTCCCAGTGCCTACTGAGCTGGGGAGAGGAGGAGTTAGGTGGGTTAAAGTCCAGAGAAGGATGCTGAAATACAAGAGCCATCCCTGGGAAAGGTGGATCTACAAGCAGTGGGTGAAAGAGCATGAGGAGGGGGTTGGGTTAGGTGGGGGTGTGGATTCCAGGAAAGGGTTTATTTCTTAGATTGCAGGTGCTTAATGCTATTAGCATCCAAATGGCTCCCGCCGGTCTTTGAAGTCAGCATCTCATTGAGAAGTAAAGAGCAAAAGAGGTGTGGGGAATAATGCATTTATTTCGTTTCTGGTTGGTGAACGTATTTCTTTGCAAAGTTGAGTTAGCAGCGAGAGCGTACATGGTTTATTTTGGGAGCACTGTTTCTTTCAAACATGAGGCATTTATCACTTCAGCTGTTTTTTTTTTTGTTTTGTTATTTTGTTATGTTTTTTTTGTGTGTCTTAATACTCAAACTTGCTTTACACAGAAGGCAGCAGAAAGCCACAAAACTGGAGCCTCAGTAATTTCTTTACACCCACCGTTTGCCAGTGTTCTGGATTGGAAACCAACCGCAGCAGCTACTGACAGTCTCACTCCTCCTCCATGTGAACCTGCTTCCAGGGTGATACTTCCCACTTCCATCTCCGTCGCAGACTGGAGTTTCATGACCATTACAACCCTTCCTGGAACCATGGGATGGCCCCACAGCATGCCTTTGATCCAGGTCAGATGTGGGCTTCTCCGTGGGATGAGTGCCGAGCAGGTCCAACCATCAAAACTTACCTAGACACTATGGAACTGTATGCTCTGACTGGTCCCTACTGAAATGTTCCCACACCCTGCCCTAGGGCTGTGCATTCCTGAGCACTCTTGCCAGTGCCTCATGAAGTCTTTCCACCAAACTCATCATTTTGGCTTGGTTCTGCATCACCACACTGACACCGTGCAAGCTGCAAGCCACCAAACTGTACCTCTGAGCCACCTTGTGGGGCACACGTCTGCAGTGGCTTGGCTGCTGGACCACATGGGGTGGGATGCTCAGCGCACTGCAAGGAATTTAGTTCAGCACTGGTGCTGGTAGAACATGGAGCTGGGAGAGCAGCATCAGGTTGATGAGTGGCCATGTTGGAGCCCTTTCTGCACACCACTTCAAAGGGCATTTTGGTGTTTTGTCTCTTCATTCACTGTTCTTTCCCACTTCTGTATTCTGTGCAATTTTAAAAACTTCTTGTTTGTATTCCATTCCTCATATCTTAGACTAAGTGTCCGTCTTATTTTCTTTCTTAGCTGGTTCATTCACACAGAGGCAGGGAGTAGCAAAACGTGTTTTTCCTTCTGAAAAGAGATAAAATAAATGTGTTTGATACCTGAGAATAGTTTTTGCTGTTTGTCTGAGGCAGCTTGAAATCCTTAAGGAAAATCAGAATCGTTCCATTAGGATGAGCTGCTTGCAAGCATCCTGCTAAACTGGATCAGCTCTTCAAACTGTACTAAAACTAATACAAACCCTCCACAGATAAGCACAGCATAGGGTATAATTTTATTTCAACTGGAGGGAAAAGCCCAGTACATCATCTCCTTTTATTTCTGTGTGTGGTTGTCTTGTCACCCATGTACATCTAGAAATATGCTTTCTTCTCATGTATTTACTGAGGCACTCAAGCTAAATGTGATTGAGCCTGGTGGTTGCTGGGATGGTTTGTTGTGCACGTCCAGGTGCCATCTGTACACAGGGAAGTTGGCAATGCAGCAAATGGCTATTTTCCCTTCTTTAAGAGATGCATTTTGGAGTTGCCTTTTGATGATCACTTAGGATCTTAAAGCTTTTGTGTTTTCACATTTATCTTTGCGTTGGCTAAATTTCAATTCACTTACTTCCCTGTGAACAATTCTTTTTTTGTTGAATAAACTATTCCTTGCAAACCATAGCAGTGAAGTCATTGTTGTGGGGGTTTTGTTTGTTTGAGTTGGGTTGGGTTTTAAGCAGCTGTTGCCACCCAACGGTGGATTTCCCTTCATTATATGTCTTCCAAATACACCTTTTAACTGGTTTTCCACCATTCTCACCTCTTGGGTTCCTAAATATTTTTATGTTTTGTGGAAGTGTGGGTTCCTCTCGAGGAAATTGAAGCCTCCTGACAATAAGCTTGCCTTTCTTAGTTGTTTTCCATGAACTTGTACAGTATGCTATACAGATCTCTGTGAAGCTCCCATAGCAATTGGCTTGAAAGCCACCATTCAAATGGGGTAGTGTTGTGCGCTTAAATCTGTTCTTTCTAGTAGTTACTGGTCATAGCTGCTAGGAAATTTCCAGATCTTAGTGGGTCCATAGTGGGTTTATAACCCTCTCATTCTCATGGAACTGTTGTGGAAGACAGAATCAAAGTCTGCTTGGCATTTGCCCAGAGCACACACCTCGGACATACAAGCTTGGGCAGAGCATTGTGCTGATGTGGCTCCGTGGCTTTTATCTTAAGCTGAGTTGAGTCCAGTTGACCTTAGCACAAGTGGAGCAAGCCCAGGTCTGCCTGAACATGTCTAGGTAGACGTGTCCCACTAGGATCCTGTGAAATTCCTCCTTGATCTGCTCGTCTGAGTCCTAGACCTTGCCTTTGGCTGTGCCTAGCACTGGACGTATGGAACATGCATGGCTATAATCAAAGTGATGCTGAAAATGCCTGCAATTTGAAAACATTGTGTTAATAAAACAGAGGGAGTTGTTTACGTTCAACTAAGCAGAATCTTGTTGATTCTCAGAAAAAAGTGTTTTCATCTTTGGAGGAGCTCTGCCCAAAAGCTCTGGTAGCTGACTTAAAGGACAAGTGATTGCAAGATGAAAAATACAGTGTAGCACAAGAAACGTTTTTGCGTGTGTGTTTGCGAAATGGTTTGTTTTGAGCCTTGAAAAATGATTTCATCTGAGGCTCTAGTGTGGGCCTGGGGGAAGGCAGAGCAAGTCTCTCTGCATGAGGCAGGTTGGCAGTGATGAGGCTGAGTCCCAGGAAGGAGCACTGAAAGTGGTAAGAGAGCTCTCACTTTATTTCTAAGGTCTAGTGTGTTGTCTGCGGCTTGTGCCTGGCTTCTTTTGTTTCTGAATAGACTCAGACCAAGTGCAAATAAAGGATGAAAAGCAAAAAAACAAAATGCATCCTGCTATGTGATGCAGTACGCATCTCATGTGACTACTGAATTTTCATTAGGCAGTGAGCTGGTGGCACTAGTGGTGATGTGGGGCAGGATCAACCCACATAACATTGTGGATGGACTGGCCATGTAAGCCCTTTCTGGACAGACACAGCCAAGGGAAAGTCATATCCACAAGGAGTATGTTTTTTCAAAGATGCCTGCACATTTGCTCAGTAGCATCCACAGAGCCTTGCAAAGGCAGTTTGCTGAATTGCTAGTGTCAGAGCTGCCTGATGTGTGTTTCTGGCCATAGGGTGCCTTCTGTGCCTCCAAGAATGATGTAGAGATGCTCATAGTAACAGGTAGGAATGGTTTGTTCCGTGATTTGAGAACGAATGGGACATCTTATATACCCAATATACCCAGATGCAACAACAGCACACCTAGCTGAGACAGGCTCTTGTTGCACTGTGAAATGACATCAGGTAGTTTGTGGTCTCCTGGCAACATTTTGTGAGTGGACTTTTGGGCCATTTTCTGTGCTGTAAATGTAGGATTCATACATAATACAAAGGGATATCAGACCCTGATGGGTGTTACACATACTATTCATGCCAGTGTGACGTTAGGAGCACTAACTGTGCCCCAAGATTCACCTTGTACAGATGATGAATCAAAACTGCCCATCCCCCAAGGAGGTCATGGTCTGTAACAGTGACAGAAGGATGTGGTTGAATACATGCAGATGAGGGAGTAAAATGAGAATGCCAGGATGCTATTGATCATCTTGTCAGATGCATCTCAACACTAGCAACCTCACAGTGAGGTTTCTTGTAAATGTCGTGGCAAAAGAGAGTTTTGATAAAGTCTGTGAGATTGTTTGGCAGATATCAGGGGAATTCCTACCAGGCAAGAAAGGGGCGGGAAAGGAGAAAGTATCATTTGCTATCATATATGTTTTATATTGATTGGCCCAGGAGACCTGCTTGCAATGAAGTAGTAGATTTTGTAAGAGTGAGCAGCAGGTAGCAGTTAGCGTAGGGCCTGAGTTAGGCCTTGAGAGTTAGGGAGCTCTTGTGTGATGAGGTAGGGAAGGAGGGGAGCTTTGAGAAGGTGAAGCGGGGTAGAGAAAACAGAAGTTACATTTCTGAAGGAGGGGTCGTTGGGTTGGCTGGTATATGGAAAAATAAAATCCTGGGTGGTAGCGGTGGATTTGGATGCTGTATGTAGGAGCATCCAAATGATGTCCCAGGACTTTATTTTGAGCTTAAGGAGACCAGTGTGGAGTAGAGAGGGAAGTCTGTGGGTCATGTGTGAGGAGAAGAGCTTGGTGTATGTTTTGATGGAGGTGAAGGGAAGGAAGAGAAGAATGTGACCATGGTCAAAACCCACGGAAGGGAGACCTGAAGTTGGGCTGGGGAATTACGAAGAGATGGGAAAGGAGCAAGGCAAGATTCTTGGGAATTCTGACCTTTGGTTAATAAGGCACTGCATTTTTCAACAAAACCGTGAGCAAACAAGTACTATTATTGCATCCAGACCCAGACTGGATCCTCTGCAGCTCAACCTATACAGATAGTGAAAAGGCTTGAGTGTAACATGATCAGAATTGGCATTGTGTGTGTGTGTCAGGGACCTGTGCTGCACAGCGAGGTGCCTCTGCACACTTCCATTCCATCGCTGCACACTTGTGATGGGATCCTATTCCCATAAAATAGTCATGTGCTGACGTCTCCGCCTGGTTACAGGAGCTGGCTCTGGAAAACCTCAGCTCCTAGATTACAAACATAGCAGGGCTCTGTCTGCAAAGGTGTAAGGTTACAAAACACACACACACACTCACGCAGCTTAACCAAAACCGCCTCATTTTTTGCAGTTGTGAGGGTTTATTCACTACAGTGCAGCGGAGGAATGCAGGAATGCAGGAATGTGAGTGGCGTTAAACCTATTCATTTGTCGGGGAGTCCTCTCCTCTCCCCTGCTCCAGCCTGCTTAGCTTTAATGGTAATTGCACCTCTTGGCTGGCTGAGCTGGCCGCCTGCCTGCCCTCCCAGTGCAGCTGGGGAGAAGGGCTGGAGCCAGGAGGAGCAAAGTAGCTGTCATTGTGGGGTGGCTGTGTCAGTGTGGGGCTGTCCCTTGTCCTGTGAGCCCACAGCCTCCCTGCTTTAACCTAGTGCATGGATGCTGAGAAGGATGTGAGCTTTTTAGCTGTGGAGTTCAGGCAGGGAGGAGGAGGACAGCTATTACCTAGCTCCTATGTATTGTGCTGCGGAATGTATTTTACTTTTCTATATTTTGTGCTTCCAATGAATTGTCCCCGGATGCATCTAACAGTACCTTGGCATTTAAAAATCAAATATTAATCCTAAAAGCCTTGTCACTTTAAAAAAGAAAGGAAGAAAAACAACAACAACAACAAAAGCAGTGTTTTTTGTTGGCTTGCTAAGAATGTGAAAGATGCAGTCAAATCGGCTTTTTGGTTTATGTGTGCTGCCTGTTCCCGGGGGAGGAATGCGGTCCTCAGCACGGCCAGCTGCCACCGTCACCACTTCCAGCTCTGCTGCGGAGGTTTCACGTGAAGCCAAAGGGCCTGGGAAGTTTGGGAAATGAGTGACACCAGATCTGTATCACGAAGGTGAATGCTGCATGCTAGCTGTGTATGTGTGCAGAGACGCGGTGGCTCCAGCTTTTGCCTCCAGGAGCAAGCTGCCCATGGACAGTCATGCCGACAGTGTAATAGAGGCAGCTGAGTCTGAGCCCCAGACATACGTGGAGGTTTTTATTTAAGGTCTGTCCTTAACAGATGCTGCCTTGAAGGGTCTTTAGTGAGGATGGATGCAGCCTAACCCCGTCAGTCTGCCCTGCCACTAGCTGGGAACACCAGTGCTCCCAGTGATGCATACTGCCGGGAGACTGTCATGCCTGAAGGGTTAAATTAGTGGTGCGTTCAAAGCTGGGATGCATTCAGAGCATAGCAATTGCACTCACTGATACCGGGAAATGTTAGTTAAACCCTCTTTCCCAGCAGGACTGTGTGATGGTGAATCGATGGTTGCGTACTTGCATTGGGATGGAGTTGAGGTGCTCAGGGGTAGTGCACCCAGCTTCTGGATTTTATTGCCTTGCTCCCATGCTCCATACAGCCAGAGCTGAAGCAGAGGTAGCTCTCCATACTACATGTCAGACACATTCATTTTTGGTCATGGGCATTGCTGGTGGATAGCTCCTGTCCAATTTCTACGTGGTTAGGTTGACAGGCTTCTCAGGAGGTGTGAACTTTGGACATGTCATCCTTAGTTGTTACAGTGATAATCCTTTAGGTGTTCATTTGCAAGATAGTTTAGGAGGTTAAGACAAGGCCAGAGGAATTAATATGAGGAATATGAGGGGATGGGGTGGACAACATGGGGTCAGTAGAGCAAGTGTATTAATTAAACAAGAGCAAACAGGAACCTCTTGTGTCTGTGGCAAAGTGAGAAACACTGTTCTCTCCACTTGACACATTTAGCGCCCTGGATTGAGAAGCAGCAGTTCTTCACAGCATGCAGGAGAACAGAAATACGTTGCTTCATCTTATGTCTTTAAACTAAAAGAAAGGAGATTTAAGAAAGATGTTAGGATGAAATCTTTCACTGAGAGGGCAGCGAGTCGCTGGCACAGGCTGCCCAGAGAAGCTGTGGATGCCCCATCCCTGTAGGTGTTCAAAGCCAGGTTGAAAGGGGCCCTGATCCATTCGGTGGGTGGCAACCCTGCCCATGGCAGGGGATTGGGACTGGGTGTGCTTTGAGGTCTCTTCCAACCCAAATCTTTCTATGGTTCTATAATCTTGGTGGTCCTCTGACTGGGGCCCTCCTCACTACGGGCATTTCTGTTTACCATGCCCCAGCCACATGCTGCCTTAGGCTGGACAGAGGTGGGGGAGTCTTTAGGATTTTGAGGAGCACTGCAGCCACATGAAGGCAGGATTGATGTGATGCACACAAGTGCCATGTCCAGGTTGTTGGTCTTCTGGCATGGCTGTCTTATCTGTTATTAACAAAAATCACAACTGTGGAGACTTCAGCAAAACCCCAATGAGTTTCTTGCTGTTGAATCTAAATCTTCCCCTCCTGCTTCCAGACTTTGTGTGTCAGGGCAGCTCTTCCATCTCTCTACTTTCACTTGCCTTCACAATTCCCATCATGACAGCATGAAATCAGAGCCAGCCCCTACCTTTGCTTCTGCCCCCACCCTCCTGTTCTTTACAGGGAGTTCCTTCAGCCCCTGCATTTCAGGAAAGATGAAGAGCTGGAGTTGATCGCTGGGTCACCCCAGTCCCAGAATGCTCGTCTGGGGAGGTATTTTCTGTGTTGTGATTCTGTGTTTGTTGTCTTTTCCTGCCCTGATGCTTACTGGTTTAACCATGATCCAGTCCCCTTGGACACAGAGAGTTTGAGACTGGACAGTGGGAGCAGAACAGTGGAGCAGAAATAAATCCTTACTGACCCAGATGGTGCTTTGTGCTTGCAGACACGTGCCGGCATTGATTTTATTTCATGGATAGGAAAACAGGCACCCCTGCTTCCTCCTATGAGAACTGTTGCTCCCTCCAGAAAGTCAGCATTCCTCAGGCTTTAAAGAGTTCATTTCTGATGGGGATGGAAAAAAAGGAAACAAGTCATGCAGTTTGGTCTTAGCAGGTTGTCTTAGAAAGGACAGCGGGCACCTCTCTGCATTGTGGCTTGTCCCTCAGGAAGGTGGTGGTCCCAGGGCTGGAGCAGGTTTAAAGAGCTTTGAGATCTCTGGAGGAGAGTTAAAGAGGAAGAACAGGAAGGATGCAAGTGTCAGGAATGGCACCAGGATATCTTTTCCATCATATCACCTTTATATTTATTCTGATCCCGTTGCTACTGTCGGCTTTCTAGAGGTAGATCAAGACTGTGGTTCATGCAAGGCCCTGAACCTTGCTGTCACTGCCGAATTATGCTTGACATCATTACTGAGCTAACAGCAGTGGCAATGCTGATAAAAAACATTAGTGCCTCCTGGAACATAACCTCTTTGGGATGAAAAGGGCACCCTCTGTGTCCTGGCACGGCGCTCTGCCCAGATTTAGGTGCCGATAATGATTTTTAGTTTCCTGCACATGTCTTTTGTTTTCTTTTGTAATAAGCCCTGTACCCACGTACCCGTTCAGAACAACTTGCCTCTGTGCAGCACCGCAGTGGCAGGAAATACAACATGGCTTGAGACCATGTGCCTGGAGAAACCTTCTCTTCCTCTGGATCCTGAATCCGTCAGTGTTACAACTGAAGTACAGATTCTACTGAGTTATAAAGCCAGAGCGTGCTTCTTGCCTCATGCCGATATGTTAGGGTGATGCAGAGCCACGTGATGCAGTCGGGTACCGGGTGCCGACCTTCCTCGCTGGCTCGTGAGTTTCAGAGCCATGGCCCACGTGGATCTGCACTGGGTCCTGTTGGGCTGTGATGGGTGGAGGAGCTTGGTGAGCCGGGTGACGCCAGGGACGGCCAGGGCTGCGAAATGGCAGGCACTTGCTCAGCGGTGACGCTGCTGTGCTCCTGTTCCCTCCCGTGATCTTCACCTGCCGTGAGCTCAGCCCTGCATGTCTGCACAGGCAGGAGCACGGGGGTGAGCCCTGGCAGCCCAGCCTTCCTCCTTCTCTTCCTCCTTTTCCTTCTCTTCCTCCCCACTGCAGGGCTTTGCTTCTGGAGCGGCAGAGCATCAAAGCAAACATTACCCGTTTGCTCCTCTTTCTTGCAGTCACCCTGGCTCCAGTGCAGGCTCTCAGTGGCATTAAACCTTCCTGGGAACGGGTGTGACTCTGTATGCCCGCCCGCCCTGTGGGTCGGCTCTGGTCTCGCAGGGCGGGTGCGGTGCAAAGGCTGGTTCGCCACCTAGCAGACAGGCAGTAAACCCAGGGCAGAGATGAGTTTCTTCCCCAGGGCTTGTTCTCACCAGATCTCACCCTGGCTGGCGGCCCCACGTTGTGCCCAGCGGTGAGGAACCCGTTATGGCTGCGGCCTGTTGGGGCACGACGGATGGTGAAAGCCTTCCTCCATGCAGGGTGACTCAGCCCAGCTGCTGGGCGAGGGCCTGGCTGGAACCTTCCTGAGGTTCAGGGCTGGGATTGCAGCCTCCTCCCTGCGCTTCTCACTAATAGTCTAATTTTAAATGGTGCCTAGGTGGAAGCAGAGGCTGGGGTTATTTATTTACATGGGTTCCCGTGGCCTCTTCATGGAACTTCAGGAGCTGCTAGAGCGAAGTAATGGGGCTCAGGGCTGAACTAAGGCTCGGTGGGGCTGGTCCCACCTGCAGGAGCTCTGGGCAGCTCTCGCTCTCAGGAGGGCTGGGGCTGTGGGGCAGGAGCCTGTGCCCTTCCCTTTTTTATCCTCATGGATATCTAAAGGATAAAAATATAAGGTAAGTAGATATATATCCATAACTATATGTAGAGAGAGGGAGAGTTATATATATAGCTTGGTGAGCAGCAAAGGGATTTATGTGTGCAAGGAGAGGAAGCAGAATATCTATTCAATTACTCCTGTTTTCAGTTAGGAGCAAATTACTCCCGAAATTTGTGTCTCTGAAGCCACTTTTAAAGGCCATCACTATCTCACACAGACCCAGGTTGTGGAGTCTCCCTCCTTAGAGATCTTCAAAATCCACCTGGACATGGTCCTGGGCACACTGTTCTGGGTGTCCCTCCTTGGAGCAAATAGGCGCAGAGGTCCCTTCCAACCTCAGCCACTCTGTTATTCATCCACTACTTCTTGGTTGGGGAAAGCAGTGAATTTGTCCAGCCTTATGATGCTGTAGCTCATTCACCTGTTGTCTCAAGTGCACACTGAACTTCAGCCAAGTGTTTTACTCTTTTGCAGAGCTGGTCAGAAATAACTGCTCTTAAGTTTGCAACTTGTATTTACAGTTGGTTTCTTGGGTTCTGTGGGATTGTACAGAAAGCCATCACTTAGTGGTGGAGGCGAATTCAGCAATTTTTGAATAATGCAAAAAAAAAATTTCTTGCCTGAGTTGTTGATTTGTAGAAGGAGTTCCCTGATGCAGTGCATGGTTTTGCATCACAAACTGGCATGTGTTGACATGGCTGAGATGGAGAAATGCATGGAAACAATGTCATCAGTTGGATCTGATGCCAGTAATCTTGTGCTGGGGGAGCCATGGGCATAATCACACAGAAACTTTGAGATCTGTAGCTGAATCGTGCACCTCCTTGGGCTTTCTGCCTCCCTGCTCTGGTTTGTTGGTGATGGTGAAGGGAAAGTCTGTGCACCCAGCTAACCTGCACATGCAGCATGTTCCTTGGGAGTTTTCGATGATATTTTTATATGCTCAAGTTTTTTCCTTCTTTGAATGCCATCATTATACCCTTCAACAATATCAGTCCAGAGCAAGACCAGAGCGTGGAAGTGTGAGGTTGAGAAGAGCTGAGCCAAGTGCCAGTGTCATAACAGGAAGCCCCTGCTGGCCTTTCTTGTCCTTCTTAGAGTCAGAGAGTCACCTAGGTTGGAAGAGACCTTCAAGATCACCATCACCACCGTGACCTACCGAGTCCCATCACTAAACCATGTCCCTTAGTGCCATGTTCACGTGTCTCTTAAATACCTTCTGGGATATGAACTCCACCATCTCCCTGGGTACCTCGTTCCAGTGCGTGACCAAAGCTTGACCATTCTTGTCCCAAGTTAGCTGAGGTTTCACTCCCAGCACCTGTATTTCTGTATAGCTTGCATGGACTGTGCTCACTGAACGTTACCACACGTAATGCCATGAAGGAGCTAGGCATCAAGCCTTCTGCTGACGCTCAGCCACAGTTCCTTCCCAGCATCATTGGTGTTCCCAGGCTCGGTGTGTGGTGACACCAAACCCCTTCTCTTCTTTTATCCAAGGGCTTTTAGGAGCACAGCACAGAGTTCCAGCATTGGTGAAGTGGCTTTAATTCTGCCATGCAGTGTGGTGTGCATGTGAACAGAGGTTATGAACTCCAGAGTTTCCCTGCTCTAGGATTGCAGAAGTTGAGAGTAAATGTAAATCTTGCTATTGCAGAGGATTAGTTTTTTGTTGCTTTTTTTCCACCGTTTTCCTAGTAATGAATATATTTTTAACACTACTCAGTGCAGTGGGATCCTGTGTCCGTATTGTGTTCACAGCTTATACCTGAGGTTCAAGACAGGATGGTAACAGGTCCCAAAAATATGTTTCCTTGTAAGCCCTGCAGACAAATCACTCTAATGGGAGGCGACTCGCCACGAACTTGTGGCCAGAGAAAGATGGATGGTTCTGAGCAGGAATTTTGTGACCTGAAACTTAAGCCTGTGCCTGGGTCACTGCCCTTCTTTCAAGTTGTTTTCACTGGGCTAGAAGCTTTCTTGTTACGCATGGGGTTGCATCCAGGGAGGATCTGAAAGGTCGCTTAACTCTTTGCAGTGAAAGAAGAAAGGAATGATAATACAATAAATCCAGGGCAAGCCAACCACCTATAAAAAGACCATGAAAGGCTGAAAAAGGGAGGATGATGGTTTTGTACTGCAAAAGCAGTGTGTTAGTGACCAGCTTGCCTGTGATTTTGGGTTGCACCAAAGGTTTGTACAGAAATTCATTGCTGCTTTGTATGTAACACAGGTAACAGCAAATTTTTTTTCCTCTTCTCTCCTCCTTCATCTTTGTTCTTACGTGCTTGACTGCATTATGGTGCAAATCCGTGGCTGTATAACTACCAAGTGGGAAAAAAAGGACAGAAACGATAGGCATTGTTTAGGTGGCTCTTTGATGTAGTTTGTCCATAAATAAAAGCTCAGTGAGCCATGTGGGGTGGTTCTGGGGTGGAAATCTGAACAGGGGCTTCAGACTAGTTTGTTGGGTGCCCTGTAAAATGCTTCACAGAATTTTCCCTTCCCATCTTTTTTCTCTTCATGCATGCAAGTATGGGTCCATGCATAAGAAGCATCTTTACTCAAGGCTCCCAAGATTAAATCCGGTTTTGTTGCACAAATCCCACTTGGAATCTGCTGTTTGCAAGAGTTAAATGCAGCACTGGAATCCTATAGATTGCCTTGTTCAAGCATCAGGACCACGGGTGGCTCAGGCAGGGCACAGGGACTCCTCACCTTCCTGGGGATAAATCTGGGCTGGTGCTTAAGTACCAGCTCCCAGGAAATTGCCATCAGAGTAATTAGCCTGCGCTGACTTATTTGTACAGTGATAACAGCAGAAAAGTATTGAAGCAGGAAAAGCAAACACATTATTCATCTGAACCTTCAATCCAAAGCCTTTACCTGACAGTTCACTATTTACAATATGCACGTCTATTTTTAGGCTTCGCCGTCAGGCGGACTCTTTTTTCTTTCTTCGTTTTGTGTTTTTCTTTTTATTTTGTTGACAGAAATTGGAAATTAATCCATGCTTAGAGATAAACAAAAATATTTTTAAATAAATGTTTTGAATACTGAAGATTGTTTTGTATGGAAATTCTAAAGCATTGGTACAGTGCCTCAGAAGCTCATGTCCTTGCATGTGGGATGGGATGAGAAAGCTGGGGCTGTTCAGCCTGAAGAAGAGAAGGCTCCCGAGGAGTCCTGGTAGCGAGCAGCCTTTCAGTATAAAAGGGGGGCTGTAAGAAAGAACGGGACAGACTCTTCAGCAGTGTCTGTTGTGACAGGGGATAGGACAAGGGGAAACGGTTTCAAACTAAAGTAAGGGAGATTTAGAATGGATATGAGGAAGAAGTTTCTTACGGTAAGAGTGGTGAGACACTGGAACAGGTTGTCTGGAGAGGCGATAGATGCCCCTTCCCTGGAGACACTCAAGATCATGCTGGATGAGGCTCTGAGCAACCTGATCTATCTGTAGGTGTCCCTGGTCATTACAGGGAAGTTGGACTAGATGGCCTTTGAAGGTCCCTTCCAGCTGAAACAGTTCTATGATTCTGTGAGGATGCTTCAGGCAAGGGGAGGTGCTGGAGTGAGATTGTTTCTGCTACTTTCTACTTTGTGTGGCCATGAACATCTCCTTTAGACCAGATTTCCTGGCTTCACCATGAGTGCAGCGCAGCTAGCCTGGGTAACTTACCCTTTGAGATGTGAGCAGCAAGGAGAAGGTTTGTAACTAAGGTAATGAAGGTTTTGTGACTAGGGTAATTATTATTGACAAGAGGCCAAGGGAGCTTGAGCAGCACGAGGTCGGTGGAGGTTGTGGTTGTGATGGTTGTGAGACCCCTGCCGAGGATGTTTGGGGAATGACATCTTTGGGTGAGTCCATGGGAGAGCAGGTGGAAACTGGGGAGATAAAGGTGGAATGGAGAAATGAGTGGGCTCATCTTGGGATGTTAAAAATGAGGATGAAATGTTTGTGCTGCCCTTCTTCCTTTTGGTCCCACTCCTTTTAATGTCACTGTTATCTTGTTGCAGCCCTTCCCTCTGAGACACTGGTGCTAAAACCTTTGAAAGCTCATCTTCTCCTTTAGCAATTAGAAAGAAATAAAAGGGTGTGGGCAGAAGACAGGCTGTCTCCAGGGGAGGAGAGCCGGGGCCCCATGGTTTCTCCTGAGGATGTGTTTTGTGAACAGCTGAGGAAATCACCAGGCAGAGCACCTCCCACTGCCAGCAGCTATATCACAGGAACCCCTATCTGCAAATGAAATAGAGATAAATCAGAGTTAAAGTGCCTTTTTTAAATACCAAAGGCTTTCAAGTATTTGAGCCAGCCATCAAAAAGGTGTATTAGGTTCTCCCTATCTTGAAATCTCTGCGTGGAGCCTGCACGCCTCTTTGGGAGGTGGGGCTTAGGCAAACACTAGCAGTGGGGCTCAAATCAAAGGGAGCGAATGGAGCTTGTGACCTCAGTTACACAAACGTCAGACCCACTGACAATGGCCCTTGAGGTGCTTCGGGAAGCCACATGGCTTGCCCGGGTCTCTGCTCTTGCCTGGTTCTGCCTCAGCTGAGCACGGTGTGCCAGCTGTGCCAGCTGTGTCCTGCCCAGGTTTGCAGTAGCTAGGTGCGTACGACAGCCACCAAGCAATACCTTGTGCAAATCATAGAATCATAGAATGAGCTAGGTTGGAAAAGACCTACAAGATCTCCTAGTCCAACCATCCACCTACCACCACCAACCCCACTAAACTATGTCTCCCAGCGTTATATCTAAACGTCTAAATGATGTGGAACACCTCACATAAGGCCAGCTGGGAGTGGGGATTTGCTTTACGTCCACATGAAGGACTGGATGGGGCATTTATATCCTTAGGGCTTTTTAGTTCTGTTTAAGCAAGGGTCTGGAGAGGGCCCTGGGTCACAGTCTTTGGAGGCTTAGGGGATCTGGGGAGATGTGAAAATCCTGGACTGCAGGGACACTAGAGCCTGGATGTCCAGTTGTAATTAATGTCTGTGAGTGTTGCAGCACATCAGAGCTGGGAGCTTGGTAGACTTCACTCTAAGTGCCTTTAGTCCATGGACATGGGCCTCATTCATGCTCATTGTGGGCTGGCAGAAGAATTGAGGTGTGACAATAACACAAGCAAAGCAAAATCATCAGTAGGGCATAAAAAGACAACAGATTAAAATAACTGTGCATACATTATGTTCTTTTCTGTGCATGCCTAATATGTATTTAAGTCTCCTGTCATATATCTGTGACTTTCAAGTGCTTTTTGTGATCTACAGATATTTCCCTAGCTATCTTCAAGATTTTGAAGTTTATGTTTTCACAGTGAAAAGTGCACCCAGTCTTTAACAGCTGACCGTACTTGGCAGTGTGGGTCTGGATGAGCTGCATGCTCTGAACCCTGAGTGTCCAGCCTTTAGGCTTGGCTTGGTCCATGCTGAATGAAAGGAAATTGTCTTGGGCCAATGCATGTGTGCCATGACACATAGCTAATAACCACTTTTTAAGTACAGCCGTGTCCTTCCTTCAGAGGGAAGGCGAGCACTTCCCAAAAACAGTCATGGGAGATCAAGTCAGCGCTATTGTCTGTGTCTTTCAGATCCCCCACTTGGCCTCCTGCCAGCTTTATCACGACATTGATCGGGCCTGTGATGATTTGCGTTTTGCTGATGATGTTTCATTATTGCTGCTACTAGTGAAAGTTTTGGCAGATCTCCATTCCTCAAAGAGGAAAATTAGCCCTCCCACTTCCACCTTTTCTTCCCCACCCTCTTCCTAAGCCATTAAGACCAAGCGTGGTCAGAAGTAATCCTCCTTCTTAAAATATTTAGAGCCTTTCTAATGCCAGATGCCTGAGAGACAGTTCCTGTAATCCTGTGGGCTTCATGTCGTTTGAGCTGAGTGACTTCAAAACACCCGTATTAACATAAGGTAAAACTAGCTTTGAGGAGCATGGATCAGCAGGAATTAATAGGTTTCCTGCTGTTAGAAATGCACCAAGCTCTGATTCACATCTTGGTTGTGGCTGGCATTGCTCCCTTGACTCACCGCATTTACGTCTTGGTGAGATGCCCAAATTTCCTGCTTCCATCCTTGAATTTTAAAAAGACACAAATTTTCCAAGAAGACATTCTACTAACAGCTTTTGAGTGACGGGCAACCTGCTTTGCTGTGTACAGCATTGGCTGTGCTCTTCTGCATGATCCTGCCAAACATTGTCTCTGGCCTGGAGGCATGACTTGATATTTATATTCATGTCCTCTGTGTGAGAGCAAGCCACTTGCAGACGGGGCATCGGAGCACAGCTTAATTGAATTGTGACCGCAGTGAGCTGGTCTATGGGGAAAGCAAGAAAAGGGCTCCCTGTCCAGTTTGTATTGTATGAAGTACATGGTCAGTCTGCAGGCGTCACAGCTTGAATCTAAATCACAGCTGTGTCTGGGAAGACATGCCAGCTGCACCCACAGCAGAGAGGCCCAGCAGCTCTCGGATAGCTTGTCCTGACAAACTAGCAATTGTAGAGTGGGTTGGGTTGCTAGGGACCTTGAAGACCATCCAGTTCAAACGCCCTACAATGGTCAGGGTTGCAGCCCACCAGGTCAGGCTGCCCAGGGCCCCATCCATCCATCCTGGCCTTCAACGCTTTCAGGGATGGAGCGTTGACTTGTCTGGGCAGCCTGTACCAGTGCCTCACCACCCTCTGAGTAAATAAATAATTTCTTCCTAACACCTAACCTAAATCTCCCCTCCTTCAGTTTAAAACCATCACTCCTTGTCCTGTCAATACAGACCCTGGTAAAAAAGTCTCTCCTCATCTATCTCACAAGTCCCTTTAAGAATTGAAGGGCTGCAATGTGATCTCCCCAGAGCCTTCTCTTCTCCAGGCTAACAATAAAGATATAACAATAAACGGTGACATCTCAAAAGGAAGAATTAAGGAACAATGTCAAAACACAGTTTCTCTCTGCTGGTTTTAACTGCTGCTCTGACAAGTTCAGAAAGTCACGCGCTCTGATAAATGTCCATCTTCCTGCCTGCAGTGGTGGAACACCCATGGAGATGTCCCTGCCACCCAAGGCAACCGGGCTGCACTCTGGCACAGAAGGCTTCTGACATCAGCACCTGGGTAGGGTGATTCCTTGCTCAAATTTATTTGCATTTCCTTGTCCACTGGTAAATTTGGCTGCCAAACATCTGCAGTCAGCTCTGCCGAGAAGCTAATTACAGGGACAGCCCTCCAAAATACAGCTAGCACTGGGGGGCCATGCTTGTCTCATCACCTCCTGCCTGGGAGCTGGAGGGAATTTGCCTGCTGAGAAGCCATTCGGGAAGAAATCTGACTGTGAGAGGAAATCTCTTCCTGAATTCACCTCTAAATGCCCTTTCTGTTTTGTGTGCCTTTTACCATGCTTTGTTTCTGCCTGGTCAGGGTAATTTTTTTACTTGTTTCTGTCTGGTTGTGGTTTTTCCCAATTCTTTGGGAAGTTTACTTGGAATTGGAAAAAATCAGTGTGGGTTGTCTTGGTTTAATTGTGGCTTGCGTTATCACTTGTGTTCGAGATCTGGCACTTCTGCAAAGTCCCTTGCTGTGGTGCTGGAAGGGTGCAGAGGACCTGCAAGTGGGATTGGGATTCCTGAGGGCTCGTGCGGCCCAAGCTGCTGATAACTGGGCTACTTGTTCTCTGTAGTTCATTGACTTTGAGGTTTTAAGGCCATTGTATTTGTTTAATCTGACCAGCAAAGATTGTACCACTTCCTTGAATTGGTTTCCGCTCTGGGTTCAGTAGCTGTGGATGGACCAAGGTGTGCATTTTTGCAGGGAGAGGTGAAGGTGGAATCTGATCTTAATTTAAAAACTGCCAGTGCTGGAGCTTTGACCATACCAATTGGAGGACTTTTCCCTCTGTTCATTCACTGCAGCATTGAAAAGTGATATCTTTGTTTCTGGTTTGTTTTCTGTCGAGCTTCAACTTTCAACCTTTGGTCTTGCTTGCCTTTGTCTGGTAGGCTGGAGAGCACTCTTACTGACAGGTACTTACAGGTTGTGAGGTACCTTTTAACTTTCCCTTTGATTGACTTCCTTGAGCACCTTGGTACAAGCCTGGTTTTGTTCTTGCAGCTTTTCTCTGAGCTGTCTCCAGTTTTTCCAGCATTATTCTTGAAGTGTGGGTACAAGTATGAAACCTTGCACTCCACTGACTGCCAACCCATGGCCCAAAGATAACAGGGCCTCTCTGCTGGTACGTGACATCCCTCATTTGTGCATCCAAGCATTGTGGACCTGCCTTGTGAGCTCATGTTGGGCTAATTATGCCTCTTGCCTCAGCCAGTCCTGTAGGTCTCACATGTTTGAAAAGTTTTCATATAGCCATTTCTTTAATACACTAAGCGTCTCATTAGTCTTTTTCATTTTTTCCCCTTGATTTGTATTCTGAAAGAAGGTCTAGTTCAGCCTTTCTCTCTGCACCAGCCTCATGTCAAAAAATCTATATGGCCAAGAGTTGCTGGTATGTATTTTCCAAAGCTGAGGGAAGGTAGGTGGTTCACAGGAGGGATTTCACAGTTATATTACCAGGGGATCACACTGGTGCAGGGAAAACCATGTACCACTGAACCCCAGAGTCCAGTGATTTCTTTTACCACATAAGTTGTTGTTGGATCACTTTATCTCGTGAAAATTAACCACAGAGAGGGTTAACCTGCAAGCCCCTTGCTGGCACAATCTGTCATCGCGTCACCAGGCTCCTTGCCTTGGAGTCATGGAATGACAGCCCTGCTGAGGGTACTTGGTCAGTGCTAGCTTATTTCTAGGCATTAGACACAATGGGCTGACAGTATTTCCAACTGACATGCTTTTATTATCAGTTTTATTTTGTTTCTTACGTGTATTGACTCAGAGGAAACAAGGGTGTTGATCTGATGAGGAACCTAGAAAGCCTTTTGCTAATAATATCCAGATGTTTCCTTAGCACATCTGCTAAGCTGGTTGAAGACAGTGCATTCAGCAGCCCTGCCAGTGCATTTGGTGCATTTTACTGCCTGGTGCTGTGTGTGATGCTAATCTATTAGTAATGCAGGAATGGAGGAGGCAGTGGTTCAGACAGCTACTTGCTGAGGAAATGCAAGAGAGGAAGGCAATACAGATCATAACACAAATTATTCTTGCTTTTAGCATTCAGGTCGCATGTTTGAAGGTAGTCTTGCATATAAGTGTTGCCTGTTGTAAGCACTGTGCCCAGTGGATTTGCCTGGTTACGGGTGACTGTCTACCTTCTGCAGCTCAGTGATGTGTGTAAAGTGTTTGTCTGTCTGAAGTGGCAGTACTTCATTTCAGCTGAGAACAGAGTAAGCTCCGCTTTCGTAGATATCCTCGTCAGTCCCCCTATTTGTGGGAAACTGTTTGGCTCCCTGGCTTGTATCTGTGTTTAGCACTTCGACACTGCATTGCTCATCCCCTTGCCAGGATTGTCAGCATGCGCTGCACCCCCTGGGGAGAGTCTGCTTCAGGACAGCTCAGCTGCCCCTGGCAGGGGTTCGTGCAGGAGGTACTGCTGGAAGCTGTGCTTTCCATGTCACTGGGTCAGCGCAGTGCCCTGCTGACGGGAGTACTCCTGGCAGCTGGAGGATAACACGCTGTTATTCCAGATGCCCTGAGCCATGCAGTCTCTTTATAGGCTATGTACTGCAAACTCTGAACTTACAGTCACATTTCTTTTGATACACACCTGGCCTCAGCATTCACTGAATCTCCTCACACCACATTGCTCTTACTCCCCGCTCTCTGCCTTCCTCAAAGACTTCTACTGGTGGATAATTTTCAGTGTCACAGCACATCTTCAGAGCAGACCAGTTTGTGGAGCTCATCAAAAAGCAGTGATGTAGACACCCAGTCTTGAAAGGTGCTCAGCAGCTACAAACGTTTGAATAAAGGAGAATCTCCATCACTCAAAATTAAGCTAGTGTGTCATCTCCTTCCAGGGATGGTGAGGTGACAGTGGAAGTTGTTTAAGTGGGAGAAGAAGGTGGAAGCTTGTGGTTGATGTGTAACGAACGCTTCAGTGGGGAGGAGACGTGCATGTAGAAAATGCATGCGAGATGGACGGCCTGAAGGTCCGTGTTTCTTTCTGTAACACATGACACAGCATCATGACCCGGCCAAGAGTCAGCCATCTGGTGCTTTTGGTTACATGGCAGGAGCAGACCTGGCTCAGTGATTCATAGGACAAATGCTAGGAATATTTTTATAAAGCTTTTTCAGCTCCTGTCTTCCTAGCTGTGATCCCCGTGGTCCCAGTAAGAGCTAGAGCTGTTTACTTCCAGCACACCGGTCATAGAATCATAGAATCAAAGAGTGGTTGGGTTGGAAAGGAACCTTAAAGATCCCCTGGTTTCATTCCCCTGCCATGGGCAGGGTCATTTTCCACCAGATTAAGTTACCCAAAGCCCCGTCCAACCTGGCCTTGAACGCCTCCAGAGATGGGGCATCCGCAGCTTCTCTGAGCCTGTGCCAGTGTCTCACTGCCTTCAGAGTAAAGAATTTCATCCTAACATCTCATCTAAATCTCCCCTCTTAGTTTAAAAGAATTATCCCTTGTCCTATCACTGTCAGACCATGTAAAAAGTTGGTCTCACTTCTGTTTTTTAAGCTCCCTTTAAATACTGAAAGGCCACAGTGAGGTCTCCCGGAGCCTTCTCTTCTCCAAACTAAACAAGCCCAGCTCCCTCAACCTTTCCTCATAGGAGAGGTGCTCCAGCCCTCTGGTCATCCTTGCAGCCCTCCTCTGGACCTGCTCCAGCAGCCCCACACTTTTCTGGAAAAAGTTTAGTAATCTTTTAGAGAAGGTTGGCTAGTGATTTGTCCATTTGAATTTTTGTATAGTTTGTTTTGTGTTTGAAGAGACTCTATTTCTAATGCAAGTTACAGTGAAAAATGTAGAAGTTTGTAACAACGAAGGCAAAATTTACAACTGTTGAAACAAAGCATTTCCAATCAAAATTATTTTGAGTTTTAGCAACCTCCAGAATTTCAGAGTTGTTTTTTTTTTTCCTCACTCATTTAAAATGGAAAAAAAAATCAAGATCTTGAAACCTTCCAAAGACGATGGAATCATTCTGTTGTTTTTTTCCAGCTCTGTTTGACATCTCATGTTCACCTCTGTTGTCTGAATTTGTGAGTAAAAACAAGGTGTTCTTCTGTCAGTACTATAAGGTCAAGATATCCTTGAAGGGTGGACCAAACATTACACTCTCATGGGAGTAAACATTCCAGCTCTTCTAATACTAACAAAAAAACTTGTATGAATCCTGAAAGTTTGTAAGTCTGTCCCAATCCAGGTGTTACAATTGTGTTTTCTTTGTAGGTTCATCCACTATTTGGATGATGAAGTTTGATGGGCCATGATTTGGCTTGGATTTACAGCATTTGGAAAGATATTCTGAACTCTCCAGACAGCCCCCTCTGCAGACTTTCGGAACTGGCTAGTGTTAAGTTTTTATTTCCACTCACACAAGGAGAAGGGATGGAGTTGGCTGCTTTCTACAAGTAATCAAAATCAATACTGTGTTGCTGTCAGAAGTACTCAAAGGGAGAAAAGCCTGGAGTGTAGCTCTCATTTTGGAGAGATGGATTTTGCTCAGAAGAGTGCACAAGATATAGGAGGATAGAGAAGAGGTGATCCCGCAGATGTGCATCCTCACCTCTGCAGTGGGACTAATGCTTCACAAGGTAGAAAAACCCCAAAAGAGACAAATGTTTTCCAAATGTTGAAGTAACTGGCTTTATTGCGTTGCCTTGTCCAAAGGCACATAAGGAGAAGCATGGGAGCTGGGATACGTAGAGCACAGTTACCTGGTTTTGATTTGCCAGTTCTGGAGGACTGAAAAGTGTTAGTTGCAGAAAAGAAAGTTGATACTGCTGCAAACGTTGTTGCTCATAGACACGTGTCTTCTTGTTTTGTGCCCTGGGGTCTAGCATGTTGGGAGGGTTCCTTAGAGGGAAAGGGTGGCTGGGATTGCAGTGGGGCCTTGGGCTTGCTTGGTCGTGGTGGCAGAGTTCCATGACTGGGAGGATGCATGACTTTCCTCTGATGTGCGTTAGGTGGTCCAACTGGTTCACATGAAGGCTGTGTAGTAGTAAGAATGGAAAGACAGTAAGGCTCCAAGTGGCAATGTAACCCACAAAATAAGAAAAAGATGAATCATGCTTTTCATCAGACTCGTCTTTTGAGGTTGCTGTGTGTGATGTTGCAGTCAAAGCCTTGCCAGCAAGTGCACCTAGACCCATATCGTCATGTTAATGTTGTCTGATAAATTCGATGGGGATGAACGGTGTTGGATTGAACACCCTGTGAGATGATAACCCTTTCATTCTTGGCAGATCAGAGTTTTCCCGCTGTCCTTCACCACTGTGTCTCAGCACTGAGCTGGAAGGGCCATCTTTTAGTATTAGTGAGAAATTGTTAATCTTCATGACTCAGTCTCTGGCTTAACTGCTGATATTTCTAGTGACAATGGTGATGATTGATAGATCTGGTGATAGGAAGATACTGCTGGTCAAGAGACAACATTGATTTCACATCAATGAATAGACCTATCTGTGACCAAGCGTGTAGCCACTGTGTTTCTACAGTGGCTTTGAATCAGAGGGAGGAAGGGCACTTTGAAAGTCTGAGGCCACTCAGTTCCTTGGAAGAACCAAACTGAAATGTTTGCCATTTAACTGTTAGTTTCTGTTTTGGAGTGGAAGTTCACATGTTAATCTTCAGTTTGAGAGTGAAATTCCCCCAGCTGAAGGTGATGGTGGGGGAGTACATGTTACATGTTGAGTAACAGCCACGCTGATAAAGATGAGAGGGAATAGAAATGGCCATACAGATTGAAACCATCCAGTTTGGTATCAGCCTGGGTTAGGCAGCCAAGCCTGGCAGTGCCTGGCCCAATATTGTGTTCCTGCGGATTAGCCCAAATCACCTAAATCATAGGTGCTAAGTTGAACTGGGAGATGGTAATACTGACTGCATCGGTAGTGCTGCCTGCCATAAATTTTAAACTTCTGTAATGACCAGTGCTTATCTCCTGAAGCTGGAGTTCAACCCTTGGCTCAGCCAGCACTGCATAGTTGTCACTTAACTCCTCAGCTTCCTCCTCTGCACAGTAATTACTGACACTTCATACAGAACACCCAGCATGTCTTTGGGTCTAAGTTGCTGTGTAATGAGTAGGACTTAACGAGAGGAACAAATCTTAGAAAATCCCATGCAGCCCAACATTCATTGGTCATAGTACTGGTATCTGTGATAGCTTGATGTTCAGAAGAGAGACAGGGATGCCTTGGGGAGCATAGATGAGCCTCTTGTATCTCTCAGGAGCCTCCTTCAAGTCTCCGAAGAAGAATGGAGTGTAATTTGGCACTTATTGTTTCTTTGCATCAGCTTTTCTGAGCCTGGAAGTGCTCTTAGCACAAGCAAATAAATTACCCGTCTCATTTTGCTGCGTGCTCTGCAGCCAGCCATATGTTTGAGCCTGATAGAGATTCTTATCTCACAGGCTAAAATTACTCAATGGAGGATGACATTTCTTATCAAGGGCTTTGCTGAATCAGAGAGTGGCCCTGGCACCCAGCTCAGAGACACCGCTCCTCTTTGTCCCAGCCTGGCGATAAATGGATTTGTGTCTGTAGGTCAGAGGAGTTTGCATCAAGATTCGGTTGCAGATGGATACTCTGAGAACTCTCTGTGTGCCTGGAAGGTTGCAAACAACCATCTCCTTCTACCAGAAGCTTTTCTCCATACTTAGAGCTTGCATACAGTTTCATTTCTCCATCCTTCTTCCTCCTAATTAACAGTTATTTTCCTTCTCTTTTTCCCTTTCTCTCTTGTGTTACTTACAGTTTATCTGGTAGTTGCCAATGATTCAGGGTACTCTCCAGGTGTGTAGCAGGGAGGGGAGAGACAGGGAGAAACTTGTACTCCCCCACCATCACCTTTAAATGGGGGAATTTCACTCTCAAACTGAAGGTTAACATGTGAACTTCCATTCCAAAACAGAAACTTACACTTCCCTATGGCTTCTTCTTTTACAGTGTCTTCCCTTCAGCTTTTCTGCACCTGGTCCAAGGAAGTTTTACCTTGTGGAGCTTTCCTGGGTAGTAAATGAAACCATGCATTACTGGGAAGGACCACTTAAATGTTCTCTGTGGATTTCTTCTCCCAGGTGGTCTCATACTTTGGTGCTGCTCATGGACAACTCATAGGCTGTTTTCTGTGTCCTGCCTCCCGCTTTCTATCCTGCACTGAGTCACAGCAAGCAGCACAGAAGTCCCAGCTCCTTTGTGCCATCACCTGCTGGCTGGCTTGTCTTCCACAGAGTTCCTCTCTCTGCTGTGTTTTCCTCCTTGAATGATGGTGAGTCATCCTGGCCCCACACAGCGTCCTCGGCCAGGGCTGTCGCTCCTTGGCCACGTGCCACTGCTTAAGCAATGGTGCGATGCCTGTCCCCTGAGATCACTGTTGGACAGAGGGCTGTGGTGGTGGATGGCCATCTGGCCCTTGGACTTTGCTCCAGGTTGGGTCCATGCAGTGCAGTCAGGTGTTGTCCCAGTACCTGACATCCTGTGGCAAGCCATGGTTAGAATCCTAGAATCACGGAATATCCTGAGCTGGAAGAGGTGCACAGGATCATCGAGTCCAGTTCCTGGCTCCGTAGAGAACTACTCAGAAATGAAACCCCTTGTCTGAAAGCATTATCCAAATGTTTCTTGAACTTTGGCACCTTGGGTCTCTGCCCACTGCCCTGGGGCACCTGTTCCATGCCCACCATCCTCTGGTGCAGACCCTTTCCCTAACCCCCAGCTGCGCCTCCCCTGACACAGCTCCATGCCGTTCCCTCGGGCCCTGTCGCTGTCACAGAGAGCAGAGCTCAGCGCTGCCCCTCCGCTCCCTGTGAGGAAATGCAGCCGCCATGAGGCCTCTCCTCATCTCCTCTGCTCTGGGCTTAGCAAACCCAGGGACCTCAGCTGCTCCTCATACGTCTTGTCTTCCATACCCTTCTCCATCTTCTTAGTCCTCCTTTGGACACTCTCTAATATGATGCCCTTATACTGTGGCACCCAAACCTGCACCTGGTTCTCAAGGTGTGGCCACACAGCGCAGAGCAGAGCAGGACGTCCCCTTCCCTCATCTGGCTGACAGTGGTGGGCCTGGTGCCACCCCAGGGTACAGTGGGGGTGTTGGGCCTCATGTCCCTGTGAGGCTGCCTCAGGTGGAGGTGATGGGCCATCATGGAAAGCACCGTGCTCAGGGTGAGGTAACCCACCAGCACAGTCAGCCCAATGGTGGCTGAGTCAGTCTGGCAGCTGCCCAGAGTCGCTGGCTGCAGCCGCCAGAGCACGGTGGGATGTGGGATGGAGCTGTGCTGGAGTCACTCTTTTGCTTTGGTGCTGCAGGAGTAACTTCATAGAGTGGTCAGACCCAAGCACAGGAAATATTTGCGTGCTGAGCACATCGCCAGCCAACTGTTGCCCTCTGCTTCTAGGAGGCGAAGGAAGGAAGACTGAATTTCTGTTGAAAGGTCCTCAGTCTTCAAAATCAGCGTGAATTCTTTTTTAATATGTGATCTTTGGATTATCCTTTAACGTGTCTTTCATTGGGATCCACAGGATGATTAGTTTCCTTTGAAAACCTTCATTTTAAATAGCTTTAAAGAGGGAAGCATGCCAGTGATGCTGTGTGACTGCAGAGGACGCAGGCAGAAGGCAGTAATTCCAGGCGAAAGGAATGAGGAGTTAAAGCAAAAGCAATTTATGTAAAGTTATCATGAAGAAATTCAGCCTGGGAGGGGCACTGAGCAGCAAAACAGCTTTCCAAAGAAAAACTGAGCATCACTGATTTGCTAGTGTGACATAGGGATGCATCCAGCTCTCTTCCCTGGGGGAAGGACTAGTGCATCTTTTCCATCTCTAACATCTCCAATTCCTCATATGTGATGTAAATAATTTATAAGATTGAAATGCGATCACTGGCTGTCTGTGCAGAAGGCAGACCACAGCCCAGTGCCAGAGGTGTGGGGGAACTGGCACCTGATGCGATACCTGTTTCTTGGCGGGCAGGGTGCCAGATGACCAGTGCCTTCAGGCTGGATTGGTGCCTGAGCCTTGCTAAAGTCAACCAACTCTATCTTTTTCTTCCTTCCAGCCTTGGTCTTTTCTTCTTTTTCCATACTTTTTCCATTCTCCCCCACCCTTTTTACTTTCCCTTCTGTTTTTCTCCTTTCTCCAAGTTTGCTGCTGTGTTCTGCTTTTGAAACATTCGCAGCTCTTTCTGCTGGGTAGTACAAGTGTTCTCTGTAATGTGAGCTGCTGACTGTTTTGGCTGTGTAGAAACCCAGCAGTGAGTGCTGTCACCTCTGCACAGGCCTGGCTCAGTCTGGAACTCAGCAATCACCTGCCAGTGCAGAAGAGGGAAAAAAGGCTGCAGAAAGTGTGAGAAGAGGTGGCTTCAGATGGCGATGGTTGGGAAGCTGTTTCTCTGTGTATTAGTATTCAGGGAATGCAAAACTCATCTGGAGGCAGTGGGTTGTGGTCTAGAGAGAGCTGACCTTGGTGCAGCTTTCAAAAAGTGGGTTCCAGGATTGCTTTGCAGAGAGCTGCAGAAAACAGAGCCAAATCTTGCTGGTTCCACTGCTTCAGTGCTTTGCAGTCTTCTCAGCTGGAGCAGGTGCCCCTGAGGTTTGGGGAAAAACAAAATACGGGATCAGTGTACAACACTGAAGTGTGTACAAGCATCCATGAACCTACAGAAATTCCCTTGGAATATCCCTCCTCTACCAGTCCCTGGGAAACTGCTCCGCCTGCCAAATAGGGTGGGAGTTGAGCATCATTACGTAGAAAAGTGGTGTATTCCAGCTTATCTCTGCAGGCTTTCTCATGGCGTCTGTCGCTATGTTTGCTCATTTCAGTAGGTGGTTGCTCATCCTTGTGCTGGGAGGCTGCTTGTCAGTCTTCCTAGTGTCACTCATGCAAATAAATTGCTGCT
Organism: Numida meleagris; assembly: GCF_002078875.1. NCBI lineage: Eukaryota > Metazoa > Chordata > Aves > Galliformes > Numididae > Numida > Numida meleagris. The sequence continues at coordinate 138,254,092 of NC_034410.1, forward strand.
ATGTATATTTTTAAAATCAATTATATGACTTTAGATTGTGTGTATTTCATTACATGAGATACAGTGTCACCATCTCATTTTTGTGCTATTGTAAATGTATTCTTCACAGAACCATTTCAAAGCATCATAATAACAACATTGTAGACTCAAGTCTTGTATTACTCATAAGAGTAGGATGCTTGCTATTTCCTGGGATTCTACATTTGTTTTTTTTCTCTTTGAGAATCATGCAAACCACTCTATTTTCAACAAAGCATACATTTTAGCAAGTGACTGAAGCTGTGGCCTTTCCTTCTTCTCAGGTGCTTGGAGCCAGAGGAGTTTCCCGATTTGTCCCTGCTTTGTCCCTTCTGCTTTGTCCCTTATACAGCAAAAGGTTCCACAAGCACCTGAACCCTCTCCCTCCCCCCACCCCTGGCAGGAAGGGGCATGAGGTTGTTAAAGATTTCCTGACATCTAGCTTGAATTTCCCTTTTCTTAATGAAATTTCACTTTGTTATGAGTTACGTGATTATTTTTTAAGACACTACATTTTTTTTTTTACAGTTTCCTTGTCTTTTCAAAGATGGTTTGCTTTGAAGGGTGTCATTCTGCCTTAAAATAGACCTGGGTGCTTTGCTCTGCAGTCCTCATGCACCTGCTGAGGTCCTGGGCTGATGTGATCCTAGAGCTGAATTACAGTGAACAAGGTGCAGAAGAGAGGAATGACTGCCCCTCCTGCTGTACAATCCTTGGACAGGTTCAGCAGCTCACGTCTCTTCAGACTCAGGGTGTTCTGTGATTCTGTAGTTCTGTGAAGTCCAGGAGGATGGCTGAGGTTGGTGGGGACCTCTGGGTCCATCTGGCCCAACCACTGCTCGAGGAAGACCACCTGGAGCAAGGTGCCCAGGACCATGTCCAGACAGCTTTTGGAGATCTCCAAGGAGGAAGGCTCCTGCTGTACATAATGTTTTTGTCTGGCAGCGTGGCTGTGGTCCTGGGATCCTTATTAATGAGCTCTCCTCTACTTTTTCCCAATTTTTATTTTCATAAGTTGTGACACAAGGAATAACCTTATTCTGTGATGTGACTGTCCTTGATGGTTTTGCTCATCTGCTAGAAAACATGATGGGCAGCAGGAGCTCTGGGTTGCCCGGCGTCATGAAGGGCAGGGAGGGGAAAAGTGGAGGAAAAAGGAGGCTGCTCTTTCTGTGCCATGTCCATCGCTCTCTCCTGCTCCCTACCCCAGCCTCAGCCTCCCATTTGAGGAGGGTCCTACCACTGCTCCAGGTTAGAAAGCTGCTGATGTGGCCATCATATGCTGGTATTTTGAAGCCCCGCTTGGTGTTTTGTTTTGCTTCTGTTAGAGATGAAATGTGGGAACAGCCGCAGCCCAAGATGGTGGTAGCTGACGGTTACAGCTAACCAGTAACTTCACTGGTTTTGTTATCTTCCTGCAGCTATTTTCACCATACTCACGTGAATGGCCTGCTTCTTACTTCTGCCATGGTACAAATGGCTAAAGAAAAACATCCCTGTTTGTTTGTAATGAAACTGGCATGATTTGTGGCTTTCATGGCTTCTATGTTTTTTGCTGGTTTTTTTTTTTTTTTAATATTATGTTGAACTCTCGAGGAGAAGGTAACAAAACACTCAAGGGCAGATTCTTATCTCTTTTACATCAGTGCAAAGGTAGGATAGCTTCTCACTGTGGGTTTGCATCATCTCATTTTCAGAGGCAGTCTCTCTATGTTTTAAATATAAATGACGCACTCTGAAGATGCAGGAGTGCATGACTTTTCTGCTCCTTTTCTCATTCATTAAAGTATATTGCAGTGAAGTTTTTAAGGCATAGGTCTCCTAGCACAGCAGTTTGCATCATCATTAAAGATAATTTCTTAAGTACTGTTGCGATCTTCACACAGCTGCATCAAAGGGAGAAAAACTAGGGAAACTGCGATGGTGACTCTAGAGCTGCATCCATGCAACTGCTGCTTGCATGGGCAGGCCAGATGCTGCTCACAGCTGGGTACACTGCAGTGACTGCATGTAGCCATCAGTGGGTTGAATTTTTGAAGTGAGAGGATGCATTGGTCCCCCCACAAGTCTGGTCAGAGATTGGCCATCGGAGCTTCTCTGGGATACCAGGAATTTGGAACAGGAGCGGTGGGTCCTCACATTTCTTGGACACCCTGCTCCAGATGTCCCTGCTTGAGCTGGGGTTGGAGCAGATGGACATCCAGGTCCCTGCCAGCCTCACCACTCTAGGCTGAGAACGTGCTTGTCTGGTAGAGAAACAGAGGTTGTTACGATGTCTTTAAAAGTCTTTGTGCCTCTGCCTCTGGCCATTAGCTAGATGCAAATCAGAAGATGTTTAAAGGGACTGTAGTTTACACGGAGTGAATGAGTCACATGTTTCCCCCCTGCAGAGCTCTTCCTGCAGATGGGGGCGGTGTGAGGGCCGGTGCATGGGAGGCTTTGCCTGCTGCTCTGCTCCAGCAGTGCCTGGCCATCTGGAAACTGGCCCCAGAGCTGCTGCTTCTCTAATAAGCAATTAGTGACTTCAGCTACTTAAGGTAAATGCCACAGCCTTCCTGGAACTGTCACCTGTGTTGCACATAAATGACGTGAAGTTATTGTCACAGAGCCAGTTCAGCCACCACTGTCATGCGGTTACACGGAGATGTCATCCCCACTTGTGTGGAGATTTCAGAGTGCTCCTGGACCTTTAGGAATTCAGCCTTGCATCCTTGCTGAGAAGTCATTTTTCTGAGTGCTTTGCAGCTTGAGAAAATGAAACATGCAGATTAAGAGATTTACCCAAGATTGTGTAGGATGTTGATGTGCTTGAGATGAGAATCTTCATCTTCAGTGTCCCAGTTTTGCGCTCCGTCTATTAAAGCACCACCTCTATTTTTAGCACTTTTTAGTGCCACATTGTTTGCAGTTTGCTTTACTGAAAACAGCTCTTCCACAGGCTTTGGTTTCCACCAACAGAGGAGTACTCTCTTCAGAACCAAGCTGTACAAAATAAACGTTTGGCTAACAAAAGGCATCCATGCTTCGAGTTGCTGTTGAGCAAATGTGTCCATGTAGCTCTTGCAATTAGGCAGCTGCATAAATACAGCTCCTCCACGTTCATTCGGAATGAGGTGTTACAGCACTGTTTCTGGGGCGTTACTTTGCTGACCTTTGAAGAAACTGAGCACCGTCCCTCCCTCTGCTCCTTTTGCTGAGTCAAGGCTGCTGCTTTCGAGGAGAGATAGCCTTTCTCATTACCTCAAGGCGGAAGTTTAATTAGTGGCTGCAGACATCTTAGAAGATGGCTGTATTTACACCCACAGCACACTGCTGTGGAGGTTGAGTGTTGTGCTTGGAGTACCTGAATGGTGCTGAACAGCCGAAGCAGATGCAGATCCAGACTTGGAATTACTGTAGAGGAGATGCCAAGCTATAGTTGTCTCAAATGCCACTGGTGGCTGTGATTTTCTCCATGAAAAGTGCAGACTCTTCACCAATTGCTAGCTAAAGTTGCTATGTAAACAAATGGTCAATTGAGGGCTTTAGAGGAACGGACTATTTTTGCATGTTTTTCTTAAGAATCCAGACTCCAAACTTAAGAGAGTAAAATTAGAGATTCAGAAATGTTTTCCAGCTTGTAGGAAACAAGGAGCTAAGTGACCGCAATGCTGTGTCACATCACTGCGTGCTTGCTATGTGACTTTTGAACCCAGGATGTCTGAAGCAGAAGTTGTAGGGCAGCCAAAATAGCTCCCCGTTCAGAAAATGCCAACGTCAGAGAGGTTGTCATCTCTGGAGCCATGACCTCTGGTGAGAGCATTGTGTGTTCTCCTCCTCATCTTCAAGATCTGTGCAAACGTCACCCTGTTTTGCATGCAAGAAATTTTCTCTCCCTCTTTGATATAAATAAGCATCTCTGATATAAATATGTAGAGATAGTTATCTTTAACTGTGCACACATGCCTGCAAACCGAGCTGGTTCACCGCACATCAGCACGAGCCGTGTATGCTTAAACCCACTGTCTTTATTCAGACAAAGCTCCTGTTGATTTTTCCTTGCTTCTGTAAATTCCAGAGCCACAGTCCGAAGCTGGTTGCGCACAGTTGTTTGCCCTTGTGGCATAATACAGATGAGAGATCCCCGTAATATGACTAACTTTATTTGCTGATAGAAATGTGTAGAGCTGTGAGAGGTTGCTACATAGATAATCATTGATTTCCTTTTTTTTTTTTTTTTCCTTTTTCTATGTAAAACTGACTAGGCTAAATGCTGCAGTAGACCAAGTTTTCAATTGATTTGGGTCTGATAGTCCTCTTTTAATTAAAAATTGTTTGTTGCTGACAAGATGGTCCTATTTTGTTTTTCAGGAGTTTCCTAATCCCTGTCTAATTTTGTATCACACGTGCTGCTGGGGCTAGGTGACAACTGTGGCCAGTTCAGTTCCTACCCAGAGCTTTATTTGCATCTTGACAGAAGGATGTGGTGGTTTTTCCCCTCTTCCCCTCTGTACTGATTTCCTATGAATAGTATATTTAGCAATTTACAAAGCGTATGCAATTTTGAGCATACCACTAAAAAAAAAGTCCAAAAACCAGAGTAAAAGTATTCACTAGAAAGATCTCAGAGCAGCAGATGTGTGCCTAGAAAAGCTGGAGAGATTTCAAAGAGGACTGGGGACATGGGTCATGCTGCTCCAACAGGCTGTTGACTAAGGCCAGGTCTTGTGTCCTCCAGGTAGAACAGAATCACAGAGTCATTTCAGTTGGAAAAGACCCTTTATATCATCAGATCCAGTCATCCACCTGACACTGCCACATCCACCACTAGATCATGTCCCTGAGCGTCACATCCACAATGATTGATTCAAATGGGAAAAGGTGGAAGGGACATTCTGTACTAGCGAGGCTCTTCTCAATGTTATGTTAAAAAAAAAACAAAACACAAAAAACAAACAGAACATACATAATACAAAAGAGCGTGAGAATTCAGGAGAGAACAGCTTGGCCTGGTTTTATTTCTAGGTGGCTGTCCGCATACAGAGCCTGTGCTAATAAAGAGGAATCAGTTTTGGTTAAAGGATGGTGGTTGAGTGGTGGGAGCGCAAGTCTAAGGCTGTGGTTACGTGGCCATTTTCACCTGGCATGAGTATGCTGATGCCAGAGGCAGGACCCACTTTCTTGCTCCTCTCTTCTTGTGATAGGACAAGGAGTAATGTTTTAAAAGTAAAAGAGAGAAGATTTAGGTTAGATGTTAGGAAGCAATTCTTTACTCAGGGGGAGGTGAGGCACTGGCACAGGCTGACCAGAGCAGCTGTGAATGCCCCATCCCTGGAGGTGTTCAGGGCCTGGCTGGATGGGGCTCTGGGCAGCCTGATCGGGTGGGGGGCAACCAGCCCATGGTCCTGAAGCACATGCAGTTCTTGATAGAAAGAAAGATCCTTGGATCCAAGAGCCTGACATTCATCCCATCAGGATTATCCCCTGGTCAAAGCAAACTTAAATTCTGTTGGCTTTTTGCCTGCTGGATTTGATTATGTATAGGAAGTTAGTCAAGGATTCTCATAAATCTTGACCACAGCAGAGCTTCTGTTCTCTGTTCCCAGCAAGCAGGAGGAGATGGAGGAGGACATCTCAGGGCTTGGTGCTACCTGCTGGATTTGTCCCCCTGGCCCATGCAGGAGTGGTGTAGGCTGGCAGCAAGCTTCACTCATGGGAAGAGGGACACCCTAACCCACATTGTGCACTCTACTGGGAGCTGGAATGTTTATGACTGCACACATGCAGATATCTGCTCAGCAGATGAGCATTTTGCCCACCTTTGGAGCGCCTTGCCCTGCAAACCACTGCAGGAGAGCTGGCATGCTGGGAGACCTGGTGGCATCCTGTGTAAGATGCTTTGGTAGCTTTTAGCAAAAGATGTTGAGGCAGCGTGCAAGTGATTCATAGTTGGGGTTTTCTCTTCCTTTTTGCTGTGTGAAGCTGCAGAGGTGTTTTCTCCCTACTGCCCACCTTGTCCTCAGCCACCCCTAAGAAATCTCTACATGGGGCCCATGTGATGACTCAGCCCCCTCAGGAGACCCGGGGGTATTTCCCCCACCTTCCCATCAGTGATTTCTCTGGTGAGAAAGTCCTCCAAGGCTGTGCCTCGGCTCTTGCGGCTCACCAGAATGCAAAGGTCATGTCCTGCTGGGTGTGATCAAGCCAGCGCGCTTGTTCATCGTTATTTTGATCAAGCAGAGACCTGAAACAAGATGACTTGTCTTTTTCTTTCATTATTTGCCCAATGAAAAATGTTCACAGCTTAGCTGCTATCTAAGCATTCCTAAGAACAAGGGTAGAAGGGAAGCATGGCCGCTGTTATGATCTCTGTGCACCATGCACAGGGGCTGGGTGGGGATTTTATAGGCAGTGACCCCAGCTGGCTCCGGGGCCTCCTCACTAGGCTGCCTGTGCATCCTTTGCCAGTGCTACAGGGCTCCTTTCTGCTTGTGAGATGGAAGCTGTGTCAGTTTGAGTCCTGATCCTAGACAAAGCAGGTGTCACAGGCTATGCTGTAGCCGTTGGCTGTAGCATTCGCCAGCAGGAAAGGGCATGGTATAGATTGTTAGTGGTACATCACCGGGACCCAGATGGGTCTTAGAGCTGTCTTGCTCCTCTTGGTGCCTGTGTTCTTCAACTAGCCTTGAGCTGAGTTTCTCCTCGCTGCTTTGAATACTGTCTTGCTAATGCAGGTCCCATCCCAGCTGTGCTGCCAGTGCCCTTCCTTTTACTTCTTTAGTAACATGTTCTGATGTTTTTTTCCCCTTTTGTTTTCTTCACAGATTTATCTGGAAAGTATGAGCAGCGAGAGAAGCTTAATCACCATTAGATAAGTATTACAGATGACTCATGCTAGAATACTGATAGCTGTGCAGCTGACATGAATATGTTCGCATCAAGAGCCAGGAACCTTAACCCACCCTGTGCTTTCCCACTAACATGTTTTGGTTCTCTAGCACCTTTTACCCCCCGATTTGTCCACCTGAACAGCTCACAGAAGTGTTTTTGCCTCCTTGAGGGGTTACAGGGTACATGTCACTTGAAACCAAATTGAAAGATGTCATCTTAAAATGAGAGCTGCTGATGAATGGCTTCAGTCTTGTAGGTATTCTCCAGGACAACCTGCAGTTTGTCTTTTTAATAGAGGCAGTTAATGGCTTTCCTCGATTCTTTGTGTTTTTCTTCTGTTTTCTTTCCAGAGCCATTGACTGCTTTTCCAGCAGAACAGCCCCAAGAATCCAGAACAGGTAAGACAGCTGCTGCTTTGGGGTGCTCATGTGACTCACTAAAGACAAAATGCTGGCTGCAGTGTAGGCAGCAGAAAAAAAAAAAAACATTGGCTTGACTGTGGTAAGAATGGCATCCGCCATGCTTGGACCCATCAGAGCACAGGGAGTGGGGCAGAATGAGCAGACTTCCAGGAGGCATGGTCCTGGGCCCCCTACTCTGAGTGTCCCTGCTTGAGCAGAGGTCAGACCAGAAGGAACCACAGGTCCCTGCCAACTTCACCCATTCTGCGATTCTGTGGAGGTAGCACATGGCAGGAGCTACTGGGGAGGTGTCAGTCCCTGTCTCCATTAGCTGGAGGTGGGTAGACAACTTGGAGGGGTGCAAAGAGAAGTCAAAAGGAGACATTTGGATGAGGAGTGCTGCAGAGAGGGATGTGCCTCTGATGGCAAAGTGAGCAAGGCTCTGCGTCAACTCCTGTATTCATGGCTCAGCCTGCTGAAGAAGCTCATTTTCCATGAGGATGCTGGGCCGTGACCCTGCGCAGCCCATACAAGCAAAGTGTTCCCTTGTGCCATCAGCAAGCTGAGACCGGAGCTGCAGCAAAGTCATGATAGCGCATCAGGTGCTGCAATTGTTTTCACAGTGACAGAGAATAGGAGCACACTGTGTAGAGAAATCTTGCTTGAGGATCTGTCCCGATGACATGACTCTGATGCTTCCCTACACTGATTGCAAGCACTGATGCAGGATCCACATTTCAAGGTAAGTTTTGCTGAGCTCTGTGTGGAAGCTTTCATTTGTGCACGCTGCAGTAAAGAGCTGCATCCTGCGTATGTGGCAAAAATAAACTGTGTTGCAGCTGGCTCTGGGAACAACTGTTGTCACAGAAGCCCTTGTTTGACAGCTTATCTGTCATCACTGGGTCAGCTAGGTCCCTTGCCAGAAAGGCAGAAAATGCCCTGAAGACCTTCTCCATTTAGACTCTGTATCAGAGATTCGCTTGGCATGAACTGATCTCATGACAAAATTGTCCTTAGTGGTAACCTGGCATTGCTCTGTGGGGAAGGAATGGGAATTTGGCTCACAGGGATTGTGTGTCATCCACCAGGAAAGGTTCTGCGGGAGTTTTAATGGCATGGTCTTCCACTTAAGGCACGTGCTCCTACTATACCATGCTTTAAAAAAAAAAAGAGAAAAAAAAAAACCACCCTGATGAAAGCTCTTAATCCGCACTCTGTTGAATGCTCAGTGGAAATACTTCTGAGGCAGAGAAATGAAAGTGCCAGCCCTGCCCTGCTCACCTTGAGCTGCTCCCTGGGGTGAGGCTCACAGCTCAGCCGTGGGACCCGGTGTTTCCCCCACACAGCCTTGGCTGTGTGCATTCAAAGTGAGCACCCGGCCGTGTCGCCTTGCTGCAAGCAGGGCTGGGAGGTGCACGGGGCTTTCCAGCCACACGGGCCAATATTAGTAAGTGGGTTTGTGCATGTGCCTCTTGATTCAAGTTGTGAGCTGCCTGCAGGCTCTAAAAATTGCTGCTCAGCCTCATAAATAATACACTTGCAAAGAGTTTCCGAGAAGCGTAATAACTTCCCTAAATATATTTATTTTACGTCTTCATGTCCTCAGATGTGTGTGTGTGCTGAGTGTTTTCTGTACTCTAAAGAGGATGCTTCCCTTGCTCTTGTTTGGTAAATGCAGGCAGGCAGCAGATTAGGATAAGAAGTTTGCTGCTGGAGTTATGCCTCTTTCTCTGGTTGAAGGATAATTTTGGGGTATCTTCCTGTGGGTTTGGTAGGTAGGTAGGTAGGAAGGGCCATTCAAGCAGTGTGAATGAATTGCGTGGTAACTTCCAGATCGTGCCAGCTATGCAACTTGATTGGGAAGTGTGTATCCCAGGGCACCTGTAGTCCAAATAGGCTTTTAAATCACACAGGTAATTTTGAAGAAAGATAATTAAGTTCCTGAGCTACTCAGTAATGTCTACAAGTGTTACTGCAAATGGCTTGTGAAGCACTCGCAGTCTCTAACATCTGCCAGTGGTAAATGCGCTATAAGGAGAAAATTAGCTATCCATGCGGCATGAGTCTTGGGCTGTTTTACTGAGATGTTGTAGCACAGCTCTGCTGAACTGACCTCACCAACCTCCATGCTCTGATAACCCTCCTTGGGTGAAATGCATCTCGATGGAGTGATGTAGGATACTGCTGCTCCCATTTCCTTCTGCACAAAGCTGCTACCCTCAGAGACGGGGGCATTTACACCTTATCTATTGCTTCCTATTAGCACAAAGCCATCTTCTGTTACTAGGAAAGCTGAAGCACAAGGAGAGGATGCTAACATGTGACAGGTCTACTCTGCCTCCCCTTGCTGTGGATGGGCGATTGACCTCTGGCAACACAGCAAGGACAGTGACATTTCCATGGCTGGATGCAGAGCACAAGGATCATGGGGGGCTTCTAAGGAGACATGTTATTTGAGGCAGTGTGGGGGGTTCAAGAGGTGAACAGCACTCTGTTTCCATAAGATTGAATTAGTTTTGAGTCACAGGTTTCTTTGGATCTTGGCTCAATGCTTCCATAATTTAAAATGTTGTCATTTTTGTCTGATTTAACAACAGGTAGTACCTAAGATTAGATTCCCGTGTGTTTTATCATGTCTGTGTTTTATCACAGCACAATCGTGCTGTGCAGTTGTCACAAGGTGCTTTGTTGAAGCCACAGTGATCTGCTGTGAACATGCTGCTCGGTGGCCATCTACTTTGAGAAGCAGACCACAATACACCTGAAGTATATCTTAAAGTGTCAGCTGGGAATACCTTGCAATGTGGAAAGCCAGCAGAGGAATATTGGGCACTTTATTCAAAGAAAAGTGATGGGCTCAAAGTCTGCCCCAAACAGCACATGTCATCCTCTAGGTAGAAGACCAGTGTGATAACCCCATTATCACTTCTGCTCCTTCTTCTTGCAGTATCTCCAAGGTTTTTGCTGTGTTGCTGTCAATGTGGCATAGAAATGATTGTTGTCTACAGTCACTCACTATGGAAGGGGCCTTGTGGAATTCAAGATGCTCCTTGCAGTGAAGGAGCACATTGAGAGGATGCTGTGAGGTTTCTTGTCTACTTGTTTGTTGAGAGTGTTTTCACCAAGGGCAAAATCACAAGCTCCCCTGCTCATGTGTTCCTCTTTGACATGAGGCTCCTGGTAGGTAAACCACCGTTCTCAGATGGTTGGTCAGTTAGTGGACAAACTCAGGGTCCCTCGTAAGTTGTTAGTGGAACTCCCATTGCTTCCTGGAGGAACTGATAGTTCCCAAACAGGACATCTTAGTGTAGGGCTCTGGAATGTGCACATGTGAACAGGAGGGGAGCATAGATGTATACCTCCATCCTGCTAGTGAAAATTAACAGGAAATACTTTAGTCAACTTCTAGCATCACATGGCTGGGATGCATTTAACTGCAGCCAGCTCGGGGGAAGGTGACACTGAACCAACAACGATGGTCCTGATATGAGTTTCTCCTCACTGAGAAACGTGTCCTTCTGGGGCAAGTACAGAGCAGTCATAGGGAGCAGCCAGCTCATATCCAGTCTGGCATAACCTTTGAAGAGCTGACATGGGCCAACACCAGGCCTGGCTATGGGGATGTTGGGTGCCAGCAGAGTGCTGGGATGCCATTGGTGTGCAGTGAAGGAAGGGAGGAAGGACATCATCATAGAATCATAGAATGGCCTGGGTTGAAAAGGACCTCAAAGATCATCCAATTTCAGCCCCTCTGCTGTGAGCAGGGTTGCCAGCCACTAGACCAGGCTGCCCAGAGCCACATCCAGCCTGGCCTTGAATGCCTCCAGGGATGGGGCATCCACAACCTCCTTGGGCAACCTGTTCCAGGGCATCACCACCCTCTGAGTGAAAAACTTCCTCCTAATATCTAACCTAAATCTCCCCTGTCTCAGTTTAAAACCATTCCCCCTTGTCCTTTCGCTATCCACCCTCAAGAACAATTGTTCCCCCTCCTGTTTATATGCTCCCTTCAAGTGTTGGAAGGTCACAGTGAGGTCTCCCCAGAGCCTTCTCTTTTCCAAGCTAAACAAGCCCGGTTCCTTCAACCTTTCCTTGTAGGAGAGGTACTCCAGCCCTCTGATCACCTTGGTCGCCCTCCTCTGAACTCGCTCCAAGAGCTCCACATCTTTCTCGTGCTAGGGCCCCCAGGCTTGGACGCAGTACTCCAGATGGAGCCTCACAAGAGCCGAGTAGAGGGTGACAATCACCTCCCTCTCCCTGCTGGCCACTCCTCTTTTAATGCAGCCCAGAACATAGTTGGCCTTCCGAGCTGCCAGCGCACGCTGCACATCATCAGACGCCAACAGCTCAGTGGGGGGCCAGGAGGGAGCTGGTACTCCCTGCTGGCACTTCCTGTCTCAGTCTGCCCATCACATGTCCTGGAAAGGCTTTTGGGTGCATTGGGAAACAGAATGCTAGAATCCCAGGTTGGCAGGTAAGTCTGGGTCCCTCTGGCCCAACCCCTGCTCAAGCAGGAACATGCAGTGCAGGATGCCCAGGACCTTTCCAAGAAGTTTTTGGAGATCTCCATGGAGACTCCATAGCCTTTCTAGACATCCAGAGCTCAGTCACCCGCATAACAAGAATTGTTTCCTGCAGCTGCTGCAGCAATGCTGTGCTGCTGTGGGGAGGCTGCAGAAGGAGAAGGCAACTGAAGTTGAGCACTGAAATCCAGCCTCTGTGTTCCTGGGTTGGCTGCTGCCTCTGGAGGTGAATGGGACATGAGAGCACATGCTGATTGTGAGTGACCCTGCCCTGCTGCACAGGGTTAAATTTGTCAGTGTGCTCTGGCTAAGCTCCTTCCTGGATCCCAGCACCCTCTTTCCCTTTCTGACAGTGCAGGTGTCCAGGGGCAGCTCTGCCATCTGCATGGGTTATGATGGCAGCAGACTTCCCCTTTGCTAGGGGAATTTTGCTGGGCTCCGCAGAGGCTGAGCAGTTAGTTACACTGATAGTGAGTGGCCTCACTACCGCAACAGGTCAGTAGCTGTATCACAAAGAAGGAGAAGGGGAAACACCTGGAGACACATCTGCGAAACATGTCCATGTTGCATGGTGAGGCAGCAACTCCATGCAGTGCCCATGTCCTGCCTGCGTGCATCTGCCAGCATGGGTGCTGGGTTTGGATGGAGCAGGGACGAGGCCGCTTCCAAATGTCCCTCAGATGCCTCTGTGCTGCACCTAGAGAACTTCAGCTCTCTTGCAGAGGAGAGGAATGGCAAAGCAAAGAATAACCAGTGTTTTCCTACTGGACTTGGTGAGCTTGTGGTGAGACCTCAGGAAATCTATACATGGCAAAGATGGATGTATAACGTCAGCCTGGTCTCCAAGCCACGGTCAACAGATTTCTCCCCACACCTCCCCAGCTTCACGTTTCTTTTTGCTTTTGGAGCTGCAGTCTGAAAGCACTCAAGCTAAATGCCACGTTGTAACCGTTGCTCATCTGAAAGTGTGGAGCCAGCTCTCAGCAGCTGCTAAAGTAGCAGAACTGAAGTGGAGAATGAAAAGTGAGATGGTGATTAAGACCGATTTCCTGTTGCAGCCTCGTATGGCTCCCGCCGGCTGTGGAGTCGTTGGTGGCGTCGATAGCAGCAGTATGAAATGGTCCTTGTGCTGCCCTTGGGGTAGCTGAGTCATGGTGGGCTGTCCTCTGTGCTCAGTTACTGCAGTCCTTGCAGACACTGGTGAGCATGCTGTGCTGTGCTGCAATATATGAAGGAAAAAAATACTATTGATATCCAAAGGAGGGAATTTTGTGTGGACCTGTGTGGAGCAACTCCCTGAAAGGAGGCTATGGTGAGGTGGAATTCAGCCTCATCTCCCAGCTATCAGCATTAGGATGGGAGAAATTGGCCTCCAGTTGTGCCAGGGGTGGTTCAGGTTGGATATTAGGAAGAATTTCTTCTCCAAAAGAGTAGTGAGGTATTGGAACAGGCTGCCCAGGGAAGTGGTGGATTCACTGTCCCTGGAGGTGTTTACGGGAAGAGTGTATATAGTACTTACGGACATGGTTTAGTGGGCAATATTGGTGGTAGGTGGACAGTTGGACTAGATGACCTTAGTGGTCTTTTCCAACCTTAATGATTCTATGATTTTATGATCCTTGTGGATCCTTTGCAACTTGAGATATCCTATGATTGTATGCTTGAGGAACATCCCTTGTATGAAGGCTGGAAGGGTGGGGAGGCCATGTGGGATTAGAAGCAGCCACAGTGAAGTCTGGACAGTCCTGGGGCTGATGTTAGTTTCTGGTTTCTTTCTCACCCTGGAAATGCTAATCATTGCCCTCCTGTGTGTACTGAAACAATTCCTAGGTCTGCTCTTGCAGAGGTTTGAACCTTGTGTTTCAGTGATCCAGGTCCAGCAATCCAGCACACAGGAAGTTCCTTCTGAACATAAGGAAAAATTTCTGTGCTATGCGGGTGGCTCACCTCTGACACAGGTTGCCCAGTGAGCTTATGGGGTCTCCTTCGAGATGTTCAGAAGCTGGACATGGTCCTGGGCCCCTTGCTGTGGATGTCCCATCTCTGATAACCTTGCATGAACTTTCATACTACTTAGCAAGCCACTTCATATTTCTGAGAAAGCCACAGCAGCTCCGCATCAACCCCGGTGCTAAAACCACCAGATTCTCTCGCTACTCTTTGCTTAATTCAGCTTTGCAAGCCACCTCTGTATGAAACTCAGTCCAATGTGCAGTCAGGCCTTTTTGACCTCTTAGCTCCTGGGGTCACCAGCATCACCCCCAAAGTTGCATTCATGCAACACTGCTGGGACAGGCTGGTGTAGAATGGATGGCACATAAATGGCTCATCCTATCTGATCAGTGTTTAGTAAGGAAATGTAAAGAAAAACACAGATGTGTTTTTCGCTGAGTGGGTCAGCATATGAGAAAGGCTCTGGCAATGGTATCAGGGAAAACTCACAGCAGCCAAGGTAATTAGCTTAAATTGGTATCCTCTGGTCCCATTTCTTTCCTCTGATCTGGGAATATTTCTTGACTGGTGTACAGCTTGAAGTGTATATGCAGAAGGGAAAGAAGCAAAAGGGAGAGATGGCCATGAGCCTGGTGAGAACTGTCATCAGCAGAAGAGGAGGGGAAGCCTGCTTGCAGAGAAATTACTTTCTGCATTCACAGAGGGAGTTGTGTAACATCCCCTGCCATGAAGGAGAGTGACATCCTACACTTCACTGGTGCCTTTCATCCCAGAGGAGTTCATAGTACTTTTTAGGCTGCTTTCATACTGCTGAATAAGGGATGATCAAGAGGTTTTGTGTGAAACGCCCTCCCCTTCCCAGCGAGCAGAGGCTGTTGCTGGGTGCCCAGTGCTCCTCAAATGCTGGCCAAGAAAGCAGAGAGACAGCATGGCAGGGTTTGGGGAGCCTGAACTGCACAGAATTGTTGTGCTTCAAGAATGATTTCTTGGATTGAAAGAGAGGAAATAGCACAGATAGGGAAAGGTAAACAACTGCTTTTGAGCTGAGAGGCCAAGGATGTCTTTGAGGTGGTAGCTGAGAACAGACCAGAGATGTCCTGAGTGTCATCATCTAAATGTAATGTTCTGCTTTACCGGAGAGGTCTTTCTTATCAAACTAAGGAAGAAACAACACTTCAAACATAGCCTTGCTCTAGTGACACCTGGAATATTTTCTACTCCTGCTTCTGTAGCCCGGGAAGGATAAAGAAGACTTAAAGGATTTGGAAAAGACAGTAAATTAGGTACAGAGATCAGAGAATATGACATGTGGGTTCTTAGAATCATTGAATCATAAAATCATTAAGTTTGGAAAAGACCTCTAAGGTCACCTAGCATCCAGCCATCGACTGACCACCAATATTGCCCACTAAGCCATGTCATTAAGTACCACATCTCCATGGTTCTTGAACACCTCCAGTGATGGTGACTCTACCACCTCCCTGAGCAGCCTGTTCTAGTGCCCAACCAACTTCTTTTGGAGAAGAAGTTTTTTCTGATTTCCAGCTTGAACCTCTCCTGGTGCAACTTGAGGCCGTCCCCTCTCTTCCTCTCACTGTTACCAGGGAGAAGAGGCTGTCCCCCACCTTGTCACAACTTCCTTCCTGGTAGTTGTAGAGAGCAATAATGTCTCCCCTGAGCCTCCTCTTCTCCAGACTGAACAATCTCAGTTCCCTCAGCCACTCCTCATAAGACTTGTGCTTCAGACCCTTCACAGCTTCACTGCCCTTCTCTGCACATGTTCCAGGGCCTCAATGTCTTTCTTGTAGTGAGAGGCCCAAAGCTGAACACAGTACTCGAGGTGCAGCCCACCAGTGCTGAGTACAGGGGGATGGATCACTTGGTCCTGCTGGCTGCACTATTTCTGATCCAAGCCAGGATGCAAGCCATTTGATTCTTCGGAGATTATCCAAGCTCCTGCAGTCCCACCTGAGGATGAGCTGGTGAATGAGACAAGACTCTGTTGGTGACCACATCCATCTTGCAGAGCCAGTGTGCGGAGGTGCTCTGGAGCTACACTGGATTGCAGCTGGAGGACACCCAGGCTGGGCAGCCATCCCAGTGCCTCCTGCTGGTCTCTGCCTTTGCTCATGGTGATTTTGGAAGATCATGGTCATGTCTTGAAGTGTCCAGCACAGCCCAGGTGCAGCAGGTTGGGCTTTGATGTGCTTTCCTTTGCCAGCCATGTCCTTGGCTCACTCTTAGTGTCTCTTGTTCCAGTACTTTGCAAGACCCTAACTGGGGAGTACAATCCAGCTTGAGAGTAGTACACATGGTGCAAGCTGATCCTGACATCAGGAGCTGTCCCCAGGAAGGGACAGTGCTGGGTGGGAGGACAGGGAGGACATACAGACCCACCAGGCACATGTTCAGGGCAGTGAGTGTCAGTGGCAGAGCCAAAAGCTCTCTGGTGAGAGTGTGTCCCTGTTTACAAAGCCCATGAGAAGACAGAAAAAGGTCATTTTGTCTGATGAGTGGCAGGAGGATGGAGACATAAGCAGTGATGCCATGTGGGCTTGTCGCTTTCCAGCGAGGAAGACAAAGCATCTCCGTGATGTCAGGAGAGCAGTGGGGAAACAGCCAAAAGATGAAAACTAGCTCGCCCCTTAGCAACCCTCCTTCATCTCTCCTCTCTTGCATCTCGCATCTCTGCCACTGAGAGTAGGGAATAAAAAAAAGAATGGCACACACAACAGCCAAATGACAAAGGAAAAAAAAAAAAGCAGTGAGAAGAGTTTTGAATAAATGCCAAGGTTGATTTAATTAGATGTATTGAATACGTTAACTTTTGAACGACATGTCTGCTGTGCAGCACAAATTATCAGCTGTGAGCGGCAGCGGCAGCATGGCACCGACCTGCCAAAAGGCTCAGCAAGGCAGAAACATTGACCTACTTTCATCAGCTCTGTGGGGAGCGCAGACAAGCGCGTTCCTCTCACCGGCATCGTGCCTCCGTTCTGTCTGCCTGACCTGGGTACATCCATCCAGGAAGAGCTGGGAGCTGCTGGGGTACCCTGCATCACCCCTGTGCTCTGGCACAAATTCAGTGCTGGATCAATGGCTGTCTGCCCGTGGGCAGCTTGCTCAGCTCTGGCTTTGTGTTCTGGCTGCTGGCTTCTGCCTAGTGCTGGTTTTCTGATTCTTCCACCTTTTGCAACTTTAAAAAATTATGCTGGTATTCTCTGATTATAGGCCGAAATGCTGTTGCAGCTGATAAGGATGATAAAATCAGCCATGCACACTACCATGGCAACCTACGGCAATTGCTCTGCTCTAGACATATCTCTTCTCTGCTCTTTGATGATTGCATGGATGTGTGGTTTTGGCGGGGTCTTGCCTTGGAATTACCACCTCAAAAGGATTGTTGGGGCTAGGAGCTGGGAGATCTGGTATTGGGTGTGTGTTGTGTTATGGTAGTGCAGATTGCATCTTGAAAGAAATGCTAGAATCACAGAATAGAATCGTAGAGTCATAAAGTCATTAAGGTTGGAAAAGACCTCTAAGATCATCTAGTCCAGCTGTCCACCTACCACTAATATTTCCCCACAAAGCCATGTCTCTAAGTACTACATCTCCATGGTTCTTAACACCTCCAGAGATGGTAACGCCACCACCTCCCTGGGCAGCCTGTTCCAATGCCCAACCAATCTTTCAGAGAAGTTTTTCCTGATATCCAACCTGAACCTTCCCTGGTGCAACTTGAAGCCATCCCCTCTTGTCCTATTGTTTGTTACCCGGGAGAAGAGGCTGACCCCCACCTCGTCCCAATCTCTTTTCAGGTAGTTGTAGAGAGCTACAAGGTCTCCCCTGAGCCTCCTCTTCCCCAGACTGAACAATCCCAGTTCCCTCAGCCACTCCATGTAAGACTTGTGCTGCAGACCCTTCACAGCTTCATTGCCTGTCTGGACAAGTTCCAGGGCCATGATGTCTTTCTTGTAATGAGAGGCCCAAAACTGAATGCAGTACTGAGGTGCAGCCTCACCAGAGTTGAGTACAGAAGGACGATCACTTCCCTGCTCCTGTGTTCCTGCTGAGTGCCAGCATCCTCCCCACAAATGGCAGCCATGGGGATCCAGGTGAGGTCTGGGCTGTACCACAAGGCCAAATGACCTCTGGGAAGTCCAAAAGCTGTACTGCATCCAGATGTTCTGACTCTGGTACCGGTCATGAGCCAAATTCCTTCCTCTTGTTTCACAGTCATCTTTATTGTTCATTAGTGTGAATGCAGCATCCTGTGAAGCTGGAACTGTCTGCCAAGTGGGGAAGAGAACATGGATCTCCTGGGCTTGGCAGTGGTGTAATTATTGTAGGGATTGTTGGTCAAGACCTTCAGAGCTAGAAGAGACCAGAGGGAGTTTTTTAAGTCCTAGAGCATAGAAGTGCTGTATGGAACTGTGGTCTAGGTTGCAGTGAAGATTTCCATGCTATCAGGCAAGGAGGTGACACATCAGCAGTCTCTAATTTTCCCATTATCAGTGTTAACCCCAGGATGGCAATACCAGGGCTACCACACACATCCTAATGGCAGTCACTCAATGAAGTGGGCAACTTGCTATTTCAATAGGGAAATGAGGCCAGGCAGTGTTGGGAGACTTGTCCAAGGTCATGCAGATGAGACAACTGGGACATTATTCTCCAGCACTGAAGCTCTGGCCTTTTCTACTTCCTGCCTTGAGCATGGCTTCTTCTGACCCCACAGTACCTCTCAGCTGAAGCAGAGAAGGGTTGCTCTAGTGGAGAGATGAGGAAAGAAATGTTATTTCAGTGAGCAATGTCAGGAAATGATAGGGGAAGAAGAAATACAGGACAGACAGAAGGAACCCAGCTGTCTGCTTCTGTGGAGGAAGAATCTCTTCATAGTTTTGAGGCTGCTTTCAGGATTCGTGATTCATGATTCAGCTTTCAAGTTGGTTGTTGATAGTTAGGATGTTTTCATTTTGACTTCAGCTGTTGACGAGATGGTAAGAGCCTTGGGAGGACTCGTATCTCTCCATCATGTATGACTAATTGTGTTCAGACAGCCATAGGTGCGATAACAATTCTGTTTTTCTCTAGAACAACTCCATTACAGACCTCCTGGTAGCGGAGCCCCAGCAAGTGTTTTGCAGGAGTTTTGCTGATTGTGCAGCACAGATAACCTGTGAGTGAGTAAACATGGAAAGCGTTGAATATTCTGCCCAGCATGAGACACTCAGAAACCAGAAGCAGACTTGTTTTACAGCTCGTCTCAACCTGAGCTTTTAACTGTGTTTTCAGTGCTTTTCAGGAAGCTGCCTTGTCTGAGACACATCACTGGGCAGTGCAGTGCTCTGCTTTACGGTCAGCCACCAGGAGCACTGTGAAAGGCCAGAACTCAAGTCTAGACAAGGGCAGGATTTCTGGTCACTTTGCTTTCCCCGTGTTCTTCCACATGTCAATCCACACAAAATAAGTATGTTTTTAAACAAGGGCAAACTGTGATTCCTCATAGCCTTGTACTAAAAAAAAAAAAATCTCCAAAAAAAAGCCAGTGTGTGGCAGATGTTTGGTGCTGTTAGATCCTGTTCCTGCAGAAACCCCAAGAGTTTTGGTGCAACCTGTGGGGGCTGCACTTCTTATAGTTAAACTGGTTGCCTGCTGCTCCTTGGAGTAACACTTATATGTGTGCATGAAAGCTATTTTTATGTGCCTGAAGAATTGTGTTGGCACAGATGTTCAGCTGACCACAATATACCAGCTCAGTGGTCAGTGTCCTTCAGAAAGAGCTTCAATATACAGCTCTTCCACTTGTCAGATTTAATCTATTGATTACAGAAGAAAGTTCTGTACAAGAGGGTCCACAGACTTAGAGCCATGTTGATGGAAATAACTGTTTACTTCTCAGGAACATGAGTTGTCAGATGACAACACAAACCTTCCTGAAAGGCCCACTTGCCCACTTGCATGCCACCATGATGTCACCTGAAAGCATGCAAGTGGGCAAGTGGGCAGTCCATCAAGCAGAGGTAGAAGAGATTTTCTTAAATCCTTTCCCCCACAGTGGGAAGGCATGTTGCCTGCAGCAAGGCGCCCTTGCTGTGTGCTGAAGTGTGAGAAAACTCTGGATATGGAGAGAAGGCACATGACATCATGGCCTTATGACCATGATTTGTCCAGGACAAGCTTGCCACAGATGAGGCACTCCTTGCAAGAGCTACTTTACGTATCTGCAGTTCTTTAAAATAAGGATGTATCATAGAATCATAGAATCATTAAGGTTGGAGAAGACCACTAAGGTCATCTAGCCCAATCATCAACCCATCACTACCATGCCCACTACACCATGTCCTCATGTATCGGCTCACCTTGCATAGGCCACCTGTTCTGGTGCATGTGATGTCATTTGCTGATGTGCCTCCATCCTGAAGGACCGCAGCAGGAGTGAGCTGTAGGCCTTGGGGGTGACTCCCTTCACTCTTACTGGCCATGTGTGATGCACCGCAGCAGGAAGAGGAGGCATGCTGGCTGCTGATTATACTCTAAAAACGATGGCTGTGCAAAGTCTGTCCCTGTCTGGACTCCAAGGGGCTGCTGTGCACAAGGCCTTCACACAGTTTCCTTAACAGGCACCTTTTCACTTTTTCCAGAGACTCGCACTGTGCTTCGTTTCAGAGGGATCCAGTGAATTAACATATTGTTGCTGCTACTTCGGTAATTGCATGCCCAGGGTCTACTCTGCTCCGACTCAGTCTGCCTGGCTTCCCAGACAGAAACCATCCTTCTCCTCTATCAAACAAGGCTGCAAAGTGTTGCCCGGAGACGTTGCTTGAGTGAAGGAGGAGAGGGTGGGAGGAGGAGGGGGAGGCTGTTTCCAGAGGCACATCTGGCTCCAAGACCTCGCCTCTCCAAGAGGAAGAGGAGGTAGGGGTTTTAATCTTATTTTTGTACCAAGGTACTAATTTTGACTTAAGCTGTGGTTTCTCTTTCTGTTTTGTACAGACCTCCATGTGGGTACAGTTGCAGAAATTTAGGCCAGCACAAGTCACTACAGGGGCTCAATATGTAGGAAGCTGCTTTAAATTAGCTAGCCTGGGTTACACAGGAGTTTCAGCAGAAGTTGAAACTGAGTGATCTGATACCCTTTTCTGTACTAAAAATAAAAATCTCTGAGCAGATAGGTATAAAAATGCTTATTGGTCTCACTTCCAAGTATAAAAACCTATATGTGGAACCCTTAGAGCCCTCTAGGGCCTTGTAAGAATAGGCCGCTTCACAAAACACGGTAGCGAGTGTGTTTTCAAAGTCAGACCAGTGTCAATGTAGATGCAGTTTTGCATTTTTAAAAGGTGTTATTTGGTCATGAATGACTTCTGGTGGGGGAACTGGCATCTCTTCAGCGTTGTCTCTTAAAGGAAGTGTGGTTACATGCAGCATTATTAGGGCAGCTTTGCCCCCTAACACAGAAGGCATGAAGAGGGCAGAGGGCATCAGGACACTGGGAAAAAAGGGAAGCTTGACTTTGTTGCTGACCTCGTGGATGACCTCTGGCAAGCAGATGAACCCTTCCTCATCCATTCCTTCCTCTCCTGCCTACCCCTCCATGTGATGGTTGCTTCATTGTTGATATGGATTCTTCTAAGAAGTGAGAGCTCAGCAGCTCTGTCAGTAAGGTCCCTTTTCATCTCCTTGATTGTGACATTTCCTGTCCCTTAGCCGCATGCGTTATTTTGACTGGAAGCAAAGGATTGCTCCAACACCTTTGACTAAACGAGGGCTGGAGAATGGGGGAGGGTCATTCTAGTGGTTTAGCTGGCTCATCCCACACCAGAGTATTGCAACTGGTGGAGCAGAGGGAAGGGTTTTTGAGGCATCTTGATCACATGGATTAGAGGTTGCAGTCTCAGGCAGTACTGAGAGTCTTTTTACAGCTGATGCCATATACTGGGCTTAGGAAATCCTGTTTGTTCTGTAAATATGTGTGTT
Organism: Numida meleagris; assembly: GCF_002078875.1. Classification (NCBI taxonomy): domain Eukaryota; kingdom Metazoa; phylum Chordata; class Aves; order Galliformes; family Numididae; genus Numida; species Numida meleagris. The sequence goes on from NC_034410.1 coordinate 138,275,837, forward strand.
TATGGAAGCAGGAGGAGCTGTGACTGCTCTCTAACACTGCTGTTTGTATGCTACAGATGGGACATCGACAGAGGTTCCTTGACCACTGCTTCCCAAACTGCTCCTTCCAAATGGAGATGGACAGTTTGCAGGTCATGGGCTGGAGGCAGAAGTGGCATTTATTATGTCCTGAGAGGAATATAAGTTATGGTGCTGAGGATGTACCTTTTGGGGCCTTCAAGAAGGGAACCTGATCTATCCTGAAGATCTTAGAGCTTATGCCCAGCAAAAGGGTGAGGAAAGAGCAGACCGGAAGTAATTGTCATGCCCTTTGATTAACAGTCTGCAGCACGGCTGGGCTATCCTCAAGGTAGACCTCCTGGACTTGAGATGTGGTCGTTTTGCTCAACTGTTTTGCTTGGGTAGTATCTTAGTACTTGAGTACAGACTGATCCCCATCCTTTCTTCCAAAGTCTCTACACTGGTAGCATTTTTAAGATGAATTGTAGGACTGTAGGATAACTCAGTCTGGAAGGGACCTAGGAGGTTTCTAGCCCAACCTGTGCAGAGCAGGGTCAAGTGTGACATTAGATCAAGTTACTTATGACTTCAGTCCAGTCTTGAAAACCTCCAGAAATGGGAAGTGCACAGCAAGCTCCATGTAAAAAAGGCTTTTCCCAACTTGCAGTCTGAACCTCTTGTTTCAAATATATTGTTTCTCATTCTTCTGCCAGACACCACAGTGAAGAGCCTAGCTCTGTCTTCTCAGTAACCACTCCAGAAGCACTGGGAGCTGCTGCTGGATCCCTCAAAGCCATCCCTTCTCCTGACTCAACAAGCCCAGTACCCTCAGCCTGGGCAAGTCCTCCTACCTGAGACAGCCTGGTGCTTCTCAGCTGAACTCTTCTGGACTGCATTAAAAGAGGAGTGGCCAGCAGGGAGAGAGAGGTGATTGTCACCCTCTACTCGGCTCTTGTGAGGCTCCATCTGGAGTACTGCGTCCAAGCCTGGGGCCCCCAGCACGAGAAAGATGCAGAGCTCTTGAAACGGGTCCAGAGGAGGGCCACCAAGATGATCAGAGGGCTGGAGCACCTCTCCTATGAAGAAAGATTGGGGGAACTGGGCTTGTTTAGCTTGGAAAAGAGAAGGCTCTGGGGAGACCTCACTGTGGCCTTCCAACACTTGAAGGGAGCATATAAACAGGAGGGGGAACAATTGTTCTTGAGGGTGGATAGCGAAAGGACAAGGGGGAATGGTTTTAAACTGAGACAGGGGAGATTTAGGTTAGATATTAGGAGGAAGTTTTTCACTCGGAGGGTGGTGATGCACTGGAACAGGTTGCCCAAGGAGGCTATGGATGCCCCATCCCTGGAGGCATTCAAGGCCAGACTGGACGTGGCTCTGGGCAGCCTGGTCTAGTGGTTGGCGACCCTGCCCACAGCAGAGGGGTTGAGACTCGATGATCTTTGAGGTCCTTTTCAACCCAGGCCATTCTATGATTCTATGATCCTAATTTGTCCATCTGTTTTTTCTGGCTTCTAATGACATAGACTTTCTCTGAGGCAGGGGTCAAACCCTGGAAGATAAAATGATGAACTGAGTTCTGCAGAAAAATGCGAAGAGGTGTATTTTTAGAATTATAATTGTCTCACTTACTCATCTGTAAAACAAGCTTTTACTTGCCTCTGCTCTTTCTGTGGGCAGTGACTGATGATGGTCCTGGCATGCTAAGATGGATGTTCCAAATGCAAAGCATGATCAAACCTCACTTACTGTGTTCATTGCTCTGGAGGAAGCGCCATTCCTGGTAGCTGTGTATACAGGAATTGTATATATATATATATTTGTACATATGGCATATTGAAACAGAATACACCAAATTTCATTTTATGCTGCCACTAGTTAGTGTGTGAGAGCTTGAAAGGACACCAGCAGCCTATATTCCTTAAGACCCAAGAGCCATGGGAAAAGATCCATTTTTTTATATTGTACTAATTTCAAAAATGCTGGGTTTTAGTGCAGCAAAGTAAAAAAAAAAAAAAAAAAAGGCAAAAAGGAAAAAGGAAAGACAGAAAGACCTGTACAATCATTTGGAGTTTTTTTTTCTTTTCTGTTAGTGCTCTATTCAGGAAATGCGATGTGACTATATATGGGATAGGAATGAAACCACATATCACAACCCACTGTCAAGTTCATGAGATGGCCACATTGAAAAAATAGTGAAAAATGTGTTCTTGCCTTCCTCACCCATAGGAGTCCTGGTTGTGGCTTGCCATTGTAGTGTGAAGATTTGCATTTTAAAGTTGGCGGTTTTCCTTTTTACTCTTCCGCTTCCTACCAGCTAATTCGGCGTTGTGCTAATTGTGATTCTGGAATGCAAATAAACTCACCTGCTTGTTTTTCTTTCGATTTCAGGTTTTCGAACTATGGAAGCTCTCTGGAGGAGCTGCACCATGCGCTGCCGACCCCAGAGTGGGGAGGGAGGAGGAGCTGCGGTGTACCTTTGTGAGTTGCATTAACAAGGAGAGAGGCTTTCTGACATGCCATACAGTGTCAAAAACCATTTATTCCACCCTTCACAGCAAAAATCATTATCGTTCTTGCTTTTTTTTTTCTAAGATAGGTGATACTTCTGGTTAAAGATCCTTTGTATGCAAATCAAGGTCATACAACAAAAAAATGTCTTGAACACAATTGCACAGATAAACTCAGACCACTGGGGAATTCCTGCTTAGTTTTTCACCTTTTCTATCTTTAGTTCCTTGCAAGATACCTATTTTCATTCTATTATTTTCTGTCTTTAATTTTTTTCCCACCAGACTTTTTGTTGTCTCCTTGCATTCTATAGAGCTCTATGTCACTCCATGTGAATGAAAAGCAGCAGTTGCTGGAAACTGGAGGTGACCATCCCTGTGTTTCAGCTTTGCCCTGCATTGTTTTCTGGTGCTTGGGCTAGATCTGAACCTCATGCCACACATTGCCATGTGCCCACGGTGATGCTCTGTCTGGGAAGACGAGCCCAAAAATCTTCAGGAAGCTCAGAAAAGGAAAGAGATGGAAAATGAGAAGAAACTAGCAAGAGTTTTGCTATGTAGGTAGCTCTGAAAGTAATGCGTCCTATTTATTTCCATGGAAACTACAACAGATACAAAGAGTACAATAACACTCTTTGATAGAGCAAATTCTCAACTACAAAACACTATTTTTCAACATAGTCACCACCATTAGCTATGCATTTTTTGCCGGCAGTGAACAAGAGCCTGCATGCTGTGCTCACAGCAGCAGCACAAGTTACAGGGGTGAAAAAATACTGTAGAAACAATGCAAAGATAAAAGGACACTTCAGAGCAACAGAGAGCTGCAGAACGGCATAACTAGAAACTGCTGCTGCGTGTGTCCAGAGATACACACTGCAGCTGGTTCTGGTTGAATCACATTGTGGTTGCTCCGGCATTCATGTGGGTAATGGTGATAATCGTTGTGTGTGGTGATGAGTTTTGTTGTTTGGTTTTTCTTCAGTGTAAAATTAACAGTCAAATTGCATTGGTAGGGCAGCAAGCCTGGTGTGGCTTTTATCTACCCGGAACCTGGGGACAGAGGAGGAGAGAAAAAATGGTTTGGCCAGTTCAGTAGCCATGCCTGTAACGGTCCAAGAGTTCAAAGCAAAGGGCACAACAGTCAGATGCACAAACCCACCTGGGCTTCAGCTGATAAGTGGCATCTCAAAGTGAAAGACAATCCTGAAGGGGTTCTGAAACTGAGTCTTTAAAAAGGGTTTTCATAAGAAGTAACATGAACAGGAATGGCTCTTTTGTGGCTTTGCACATTCCAAACATGCCAGGACTGTTCCTGTCAAGGATGGGGTTTAGTTTTTTTTTTCTTGTGCAAAATATTTGCCACAAACTGGCGTCTGAAATAGTGTAAAATAAATGAGAATTGCAAAATCGTTATGGTATCATTAGTGGAAACTGTGAGGCTTATAGTTGTCTACACTGCTGTGTTATTGGGATTGAAGCAGCACTTTTGCCTGTTATGGCTTCTTCAAGACGGATGATCTAAAAGCAGTGCTGTAACTGTTGGTTATCTAGAACTTGGACAGATGGGGTGCCAGAGACTTTTTCCACGTACAAAAGGAATTTCTTTTCAGCTGAGCCACGGTTCAGCATGAATCCATTTAGTGCCAGTGCAGTTATGTGGACATACAGCATCTTTGCATCATGACAGCAGCCTTCATTTCCATGGATCTGCTCGTACAGAAATGCTTCAGGTGTTGTAGTTTCAGACAGGTTACATCAGGTCAGTTTGCACCTGTACACTTAGATACACACAGGATTTAAATGGATTTAAGAGTTCCCACAAGCAGAATGACTATGCCATAAACCTTGAATGATAAAATCATAGAATTACAGAATAATTTGGGTTGGAAGGGACCCTAAAGCCTATCCAGCTCCAACCACCTGCTGTGGGCAGGGTTGCCATCCACCACCAGATCAGGCTACCCAGGGCCCCATCCAGCCTGGCCTTGAATGCTTCCAAGGATGGGGCATCCTGAGTTTCTCTGGGCAGTTTGCTGTAACTGTGCCTTAACTGAAGCCTTATGTGTGGTGCAACAGTAGATATTTTATGTAGACCTGTACTGTTAAATGGATGTCTCATTCATAAGCCATCATGTCATGCTTTTTTAGGCCTGTGTGATGCTCCTGCTGCCATACCCCTATGTGCCGTGTGGGTAGCAGGAGCTCATGGGTGGCTGAGAAGGCCACAACCAGAGCGGCAATCACCTCACTAGCTGGGGCTCCAGTGGGTATGGCTACAAGCATGTAATTAGGTGTGGACCTCAGCCCCCTAGAGACACCCTGCGCAAGCCCTGGGCGCTGCTGTCGATGGCACAGCACTGACCGCCCCAAGCTTTTGCTTTTCAGCCCATGTTTGGCCATAGCACAAGTGCAGGTAGAGGGTAAGATGCAGAAGGTGAGAAAGTGTCTCTTTGAAAGTGGCAATGAAAGAGACACTGTTGGAATGAACCTTCTGGCTTGATTTTATTAAACATGAATATGGTTATTTAGTGATGAACGACTACTTGCAGGAGCAGAAGTAGAACTGGAATGTGGTGCCTGAAATCCCTTCCTGCCCTCAAATACATGCTGGTCTTACAGGGGCAAGAGTCATTTTGGAGGTCTATGGGTGGAGGAACTTTTCTCACCAGGGCTGTCACCAAATGCTGCACTTGTAAGGCGCAGTGAAGGAAGAACTTGTATTATCTTGATGTTCAACGTAATTCTTTTCACCTGAGAGGAGTCTGGCCTTGCAGCCTTCTTCTTGCCATTTTGGGTTTGTTTCCTTATAAAAAATGAAAAAGAGTCTTCATTACTCCATCAGTGCTTCCAATCACAAAAAAAAAAAAAAAAAGGAAACAAGAAGTTGAAAGGTGCAGTTAGCAGCGAGCTGTTTTTACTGAGCCTGTCTTATGGTAAATGGTTCTGAAATGGATTTTGCTCCGGCTCTTCAAGGTCTCTGCTTTGGAAACATTTGTTGTTGTGAAACTGTAGCAAGCTTTACAAGTGGTAAAAAAAAATTGCTTTTATAACCAAATAAATGTGTTTTCCTAGCAAGTCATACAGACAGATAAGTGTATGTTTGGAAAATTTTTGTTTCTAACCAAAATAACTTCTTCACTGTGTTATCTCAAGTGGGAAAACAAGTGGACCTTGAATTGCATTTTAATGTTGATTTCACCCATTTAACTGTTACAAAAGATTACTTTGAGATGCTGTCTTCTTTCTCTTGGCATGTCCTTATTCAGTGTTTTGTGCTTCAGAATCCCCATTTTACCTCATTTTGATGATTTGAGAGTTTTGATCGAAAGGGCAAAAACACATAAAAAGTTTTGTGTCCTCAAGAAGGCTACGGCAAGTTATGCAGTGATGAAGAACTGCTGACACCCTGTAGAAGAGCCAGTTTTTGACAGCACAGGAAGTGGTTAGCACCTCATTTGACATCCTCACATCAAAGCCGGACAGTAGGCTGGTCGAGATGTTCTGTTTGAACCACAAATTACTGGGCTTCGGGCAGAAATCACTGGATGAAATTCTGTGGTCTTTATTAGGCAGGAGGTCAGACAAAATCATTTTACTGGTTTCTCTCAGCTTTTAGTATTTATGAATCATATAGTCAGGGTTTGGGTTTTTTTTTTTTGAGTTTCCATGAAAAGTTTGCATTGGTAATCTGCAGACAACAAAACTTACATGTTCTGTTATCTTTTCATCATCTTGTTTTGTTTTTGAATTGTCCTGTAAGAAGGATGAAATTGGATTTATTATTCACATTTCAGTATGAGTGGCAAAAAGTAACTCCACCTTGATTATTATGAACATCCCATGACTGCAGGAATGAGTGATGCCCAGTGACAGCCATGATGCACTCAGCAGGGGGGTTGAAACTCAATGATCTTTGAGGTCCTTTTCAACCCAGGCCATTCTATGATTCTGTGATTCTATGATTTAACAAACATCTGAGGACCAGCTCATCACTGCAGAACAGCTAACAACGGTCTCATTTGTGTTCCCAGTGGGAGCTGTGCACCATGTGATCCTGGAAGCGAGGCAAAGACAGATAGAAAAGCAGCATGCTAATGGCCACATACTTTTTTTGCAAGCTGCCAAAGCTGGGGCTACAGAAGCCAGCAGGAAAGTAAGAGACACCTTAGTTGCCTGTGTCCCTGAACTCTAGTCCTGTACCTTACCTTGCTGCAACAGAAAAACTGGGGAAAGCCCAAAGCAGTGCTCTAGTTGGAGAAGAGAAAAATAATGTGGCAGAAACAAGTTTTGAAGTGAAGCCATGGGATATATGATGAGTCAGTCTGACACACCCAAGGCTGCTTTCTTGACCTCCAGAGGCCCCTTCCAACCTCAATCATTCTGTGATTCTGTCACTTTGCCAAATGGCACAGGACAGCCTGTATCCACATAGCATATACTCCCCAACTTTCTGTACTGGGTGACCACAGCCAGCTGACTATTGGGAATGGTCTGTCTTACTGCTGCTCAACATTCAGGAAGGTGCTAGTTATCATAAGCCAAGAGCATGTGAAGGAGCATGGTCCCTCACCACATCCTTGTCTCTAAATTGGAGAGGTATGGATTTGAAGGATGGACTGTTTGATGGATTAAGAATTGGTTGGCTGGATGCAGCCAAAGGGTTGTGATCAATTGTTCCATGTCAGGGTGGAGGCCGGTCACAAGTGGTGTCCCTCAGGGGTCAGTCTTGGGACCTGTGCTCTTCAACATCTTCATCAATGACGTAGATGATGGCATCAAGTGCACCCTCAGCAAGTTCGCAGATGACATCAAGCTGAGCAGTGCAGTCGATACAGTAGGGGAAAGGGAAGCCATCCAGAGGGATCTGGACAGGCTGGAGAAGCGGGCCCATGAGAACCTGATGAGGTTCAACAAGGCCAAATGCAAGGTGCTGCACTTGGGCCAGGGCAATCCCAGGTATTTATACAGAAAGGAGGAAGAACTCCTTGAGAGCAGCCCTGCAGAGAAGGACTTGGGGGTCCTGGTGGATGAGAAGCTGGACATGAGCCAGCAGTGTGCGCTGGCAGCCCGGAAGGCCAACTATGTTCTGGGTTGCATTAAAAGAGGAGTGGTCCCTGAGTAGGGAAGGTGATTGTCCCCCTCTACTCGGCTCTTGTGAGGCCCCATCTGGAGTACTGCGTCCAGGCCTGGGGCCCTCAGTACAAGAAAGATGTGGAGCTCTTGGAGCAGGTACAGAGGAGGGCCACCAAGATGATCAGAGGGCTGGAGCACCTCTCCTGTGAAGAAAGGTTGAAGGAACCGGGCTTGTTTAGCTTGGAAAAGAGAAGGCTCTGGGGAGACCTCACTGTGGCCTTCCAACACTTGAAGGGAGCATATAAACAGGAGAGGGTACAACTGTTTACATGGATGGATAGTGATAGGACAAGGGGGAATGGTTTTAAACTGAGACAGGGGAGGTTTAGTTTAGATATTAGGAGGAAGTTTTTCACACAGAGGGTGGTGACACACTGGAACAGGTTGTCCAAGGAGGCTATGGATGCCGCAACCCTGGAGGTACTCAAAGCCAGGCTGTACGTGGCTCTGGGCAGCCTGGTCTAGTGGTTGGCAACCCTGCACACAGCAGTTAGGTTGAAACTCGATGATCTTTGAGGTCCTTTTCAACCCAGGCCATTCTATGATTCTACTATTCTACGATTCTATGAATTCATGTTCAGTCTCTAGCCCAAGTGGGGCTATCTTCACTACACAGTGTTAGAGATGCTTAATGGGTCTTTATGCATAACAACTGAATGTGAGCTCTTGATGGAACGATGAGACAGAAAGGATCTCTCTAATTCTGGAGAGGAAATAGATGTAGGGAAGCTATGCTGTCCTTTTGAGGACAGAGTTGCAGGTGTCTGCACTTGAATAGGGATGGAGAAATGCCAAGAAGGATATCAAGGAGAGCCACAGAGACATGTTGGATTGCAAAACCAGAACTCCTTGATGTGAGGCTTAAGGAGTTCAGTTTATTTATTTGGCTAATTGAGAAGAAGGCTGGGAAGGGGTGACTTGAGTCCCACATCTGATGGAAGAAAACTCAGGTCAGTAGTTTGATGTGCAGAAGGAACCCTTGGAAGCCTTAGGCCTTTCCAGATTTGGAGAAAATCCTGATGTCTGCCTAGGGTCATCTATGTGTTTTGCAGCTTTATTCTAAAATATTGAGCTTATAATGTAGAGATGGGTGAAGGGGAGTGATCTGCAAGATACGGAATGTGGGGCGGATCATTTCTGTCTCTTTACCTTTACATTCAGAGTCCTGACAGTGCCCAGCACCTTCCTCCATCCATCCCAGAGGTGGGGAAATTCTCCAGTGCATGGCATAGTTTAAATTACTGGATCAAAAGCCATTGAGCCATCTTGATTTAAGGCAGTTGCCTAAAACAGGTGAGTTACCCTCTGATAATGTCTGTTTCCCTCCATAAACTATAAGGCGAGGGCAGACAGCTGGTTGAGATGTCTATTCCTACACTTAGATTATCAGAAGCTGAATGAAACGAATCCCTCTCACCTCTGCATCTGCCGGTATGAGTCAGAAGGAGCTATCAGAACAAAGCATCCAGTGAAGATCTGTCTGGCTCTGTCTATGCTGCAAATAATACAGAAGCTGCAATCAGCTCTCACAAGTTGAGTGCTCCCTGGAGGTCTCATGCTGAACCTGACCCACTTGCTGGGCTACAGTGATGTGGCATCAGGCTCTCCACCCACCTGTCAGAGAAATTAAAGGACAGAGATCTAAAAAGAGATAAGCACAGGGGAAGGCAGAGAGCATCAGAACTTTGTTAAGAACAAGTTGGAATATTTTGATCACCATTAAAGGCAAGTTTGCCTTCTGTAGCTTTTCCTTTTGGGAGATGCTCAGAGAGGAGTAATGCATATGGAGAGATTTTTTCAGCCTGTTTAAATGGCTACGAGAGGGGGAAAATACAGCCAGGCTGTTGAGATGTGACTCTTGCAAGTGTTTTTGAATAGATAGATTTGGCTGAGTTTCTGTCATGAACACTGATTCCCAGGTCCCTCCCTGCATCTCAGTCTCTTCATCCATGCCACGTTGGGAAGCTGTTGTGAGTGGATGTCCTTGTCGTTGAGCTCCAACATTGTTAGTGGCCTGGTGTTAAGGCACTGCTCTTGTCCCAGGCTGTAGCCTGCCTTCTTGGTGGTGGAGGGAGGGCTCTTGCTATCAGCAAGCAGCAGCAAGATTCTTCTTACAAATGTCCCCATTTGCAAGCAGGACTATCAGCAGTGGAGGCTCCCAATGAAGCCATCCCTATGCCCCTTGAAGGTGATGCACCCACTTTGCAGTGGCTTCGGATGAGGGTGTTGACAAACATTATCTACATTAACAAAGAAATACTGTTTTACAGTGAGTAAGAATAAAGTCCTAAATCTCTGGGCATTGAGAAGATGATAGCAGCCGTCTATTTACAGCAAACCATAAGCAGTGACACCTTCCCTGAGATTTTATTGGGAAGATGATGCTCCAGGGCTTCAGCAAAGCAAGAGGAAACCATAGTCATCACTCCTCATCCCTGTGCACAGCACTCCTTGATTTTCTGATTTTTATTTTTTCTTTCGTCTGGGTGAGTAACAGAAGTACAATCCTCTTTCACCTATTTGTCATTCATTCAGTGATGGGTGGCCAAAGGTTTTGTGTTTGTTTTTGCACTTACAGGATAACAGTGCTCTCATAAACCTAACAGACATGGAGTATATTCAAGCCCTCTGAAAACCTTGAGTCATTATGGAAAACATATGAAAATGGTGGCTTCTGTGGAGGAAGTTTTTTATCCCTTAATTTCATTCTCAGTTTTGAACAAATACATTTCACGGAACTGAAAAAGCTGTGACTTCTCTCCTTTGCTTGCTGCAGTGTTCTTTTCTCAAAATGTTTATTCACACATGCAGATTTTCATATCAGCGAATATTTTTGGGTAAACTAGTTGATGGCAAATCAAAGGAGAAGGGTGAGCAGAAGCCAAGAGCTGAGTTTTCATTATTGCTGATTTTGTTCTAGTTTCCTTTTTATTTAAGCGAAATGGCATGGGTTTCACTTTGACCCACTTTCAAATCTAATTAGTGAATGAATAGAGAATGGGAGCTGTGATCATTTGAACTTCAAAAATGCAGCAGATCAAGACAGGAGAGGCCAGTAGCAATCCTGCTCTGATGGTATGCACAGACTTGAGTGTCCTAGTGCGTCTTACCATTTTTCTGTGTTACCAGTAGCAAATTTCCAACAAGTGGAAGGAGATGATGAAAAAGGGGCCACCAGCACTCCACTCTCAATTTTCCTCGACTCTCCTTCAGGTGACAGCAGTGTGCATCTCCACAGTTGTCATGGTTGCATCTGGTGCTTTGTTTTTATGTAGGGCACATCCATGCAGATATGTGGGGACAGACACATTGGTGCTTGCTGTGGTTCCTGAGCTCTGGAGCCTGCCATTAGTGCCAAGGCTCAACTAAAAAGCTTTGCTCAGAGGAAGGGTATGTTAACTTCAGTTAGCAGCATCGTAGCACAGTTGCAAAACTCCCAGGGAAGAGCAAGGTTACCAGCAGCTTTCTTGACTCTGGGAAGATGAACTTCTGGCTGCCTGTGATTAATCCATGATTTTGCTAAGCCACTCTTCTCCACAGCAACTCTGCCTTTCTACTGGCAGGGAAGAAATGTCAGAAGCTTCAGACAGATTTGGAAAATTCAGCCCCATAGCTCCTGTCTTCTTGAAGAAGCAGCAGGAGAAACATGTTTTATTTACCTAAAGAAATCAATGCTACTCCACTGGCTGTGATCGATTTGGATTGTTTTATGCTAGCTAAGAAGCTGACCTGCTGAGTGTGTCAGAGGCAGCTGGTCACTGGCTGCCGGATGCATCCTGCTAGAAGACCTTGTTTTCAACTGTTTAGAGCTTGGGAAAAGTTAATTGTTTCATTTTTCCACACCAGAAAATGATCATTATCAGAGCAGTTCACTTTCCTATGACTTTGGCATTTCCAGTTTCATTCCTACAGCATCAACAGCAACTTCTTTCCTTCCTGCCATGAGTCCTTCATTTTTTTCCCTGGGGTGCACCAGACCCAGCACTGCCACCGGCTGAGGGGATGGGTTGTCCCATTCTGCTCTGCACTGTGTGGCCGCACCTCGAGCACTGGGTGCAGGTTTGGGTGCCACAATGGAAGGACATAATATTAGAGAGTGTTCAGAGGAAGGCTGCGAAGATGGGGAAGAGTCTGGAGGGCAAGATGTGTGAGGAGCAGCTGAAGTCCCTCAGTTTGTTCAGCCCAGAGCAGAGGAGCTGAGGGGAGGCCTCATGGCGGCTGCAGCTCCTCACAGGGAGCGGAGTGGCAGCGCTGAGCTCTGCTCTCTGTGGCAGCTACAGGGCCCGAGGGAACGGCATGGAGTTGTGTCAGTGGAGGGGCGGGGAGAGGTTAGGGAAAAAGGTTTTCACCAGAGAGCAGTGGGCATGAAAGGAGCTCCTCAAGGCAGTGGGCGCTCCAAGCTGCTGGAGTTCACAGAGTGTTTGGACAACACTCTCAGACACAGGGTTTGAATTTTGGTTGGTCCTGCGTGGAGCCAGGAGTTGGGCTTGCTGATTCTCTTGGGTCCCTTCCAACTCTGCATATTTGATGATTCTATGAGTCTAGGACACTGGTACAACTGCCAGGTGCCCAGAGTGATCCTATTGGTAGTGCTGGCCTGGGACCAGCATGGCTGTGACACCTCAGGCTACCTTGCCTCCTGCCCTCTTGGGACCCTTTAGGCCCACAGTACTGAGATGGCATTAAGATGCTGCCTCAGCCAGGTCAGCAACCAAAACAACATTGCTTACATCTGGAGGGAGGTACGGCTCTGCTTTGTCATTTTGGAGCTGCCTAGAGTTTGTGCACAACTCCACAACCAAAGTTTCCTCTACGTCCTCCCTGGGCCTGACCAGCAGGCAGAGGTACAGATTCCCTGTCCCTAGCCATCTGCAGAGAGAGTAGTACCCAGGGACTGTCTCTGGCACCTCTCCCTAAAGCTGCTGAAGGTGGTGCTGCTTCCAGCTATCCTGTCTGGTTCCTGCTCCCTGATCAAGGCAACAGAAGGGAGCTAGCAGCTGTGATCAGCCCCATCCTCCCAGTTGGTTTCTTAGCTTTTGCAGCAGACTGGGACTGGGAATTGAAAGGATGAAGTGCAGTGTAGGGTCTGCTCAGTGTTGTGGAAACCTTGTGTGGGATGATGGGAGTGAGGATGATAATGGGCTAAGCCACCACAGATACTGATGCAGTGGAGGATGAAGCAGCCCCTCACTGCCCACCCAACAGTCAGTTTTTTTGGGGCCGCGTGATTCAGATAGCAGAGACCTGGGGGAGATTTGCTCCTGCCTTCTGGCACTTCATCCTGCCCTGGTTGGCAGCCATCACTGGATGCACGCCTCTTGCCAAATCTATTCATAAATGCCTAATCCTCTGCATCCAACCAGGTCAGTGTTGTGGACTTCCTACCGGGAGCCAGATACATCAATACCGTTATACATGTGGCTTCTGAGTGTCTTGTGCACAGCCAGGCAGTGAGCCTGTGGCTGAGCAGTTGTTGAAATCCAGCTCTCCCAAGCTTTGGATTGGCAGCCTTTCCCACCAGGAAATCATTCATTTAACTAAAAACCAACCCACTGCAGTGAATGGGGTAGGAAGGAAGTTTCTGTGCCCATGCACCCCTTCCAGCCTTGCCACACCTCTTCCCAAAGGCACCTGCTCCCAAGGCAAAGACGCTGAAATATTGCTCAGTGTTGATACCTCTGATACCATGCACTGGGGAGAAGAAGGTACAAAGTGTGCAAGGGGCAGTTCTGAGTAAAACTCAAGACAGGTCATGCATGTTTGCAAACTGCTCCTGCACAACCCCATCACTGGCTTTTACCTGTGGGAGCCTCTCAGGTGTAGCAGCCGGTTCCTGTACCACCCCTTGCTTCTCCTTCAAAGCAGGAACAAGCTGCCCTGGAACAGACTGACCTTTGATATAATTCTCTCTTTTTTCCCCCAAGCCAAGAAAAGCTAAAACACCCTTCACTTTCTGTCAGCTCTCCTTGCAACAGTGACAGTGCTGTTGTGCTCCTGGCATTAAGTGAGAAATCAATGTTACTGAGGGAGTAAACTCCCAAACAGGTGGCAGTCACACACATTAACCTGAACTGGAGCAGGAGGTACAACGTCTCCTTCAGACCCACTGATGGGAGAGGAGATCTCATCATGCTTTGTTTGTGCTCAAAGCACGGCTGTCCGGAGGATGGTGCCCAAATAGATAAGGCTCTGGGCACAGATGTCTGCTTTGATTATTCCTTGCCTTTTGCTACAAACCATATGGCAGTGCGGGCAGCACAGATAGCTGGCAATCAAAATTCCTGGGCTCCCTCCCTGACTTCGCCATTTGCTCACTTAATTTTCAAAGCGGTTTTCATGCATCAGCTAAACTTGCCACCTTGAGCCCCCCCTCCCTGCTTTAAAACAAGAGCTCTCCCTCATTATTGGAGGTGCTTTTGAAAATATTAACCACATCTTGCTCTGCTATCACAAAATTAGATGCACTTAATGCTTGTAAACTACTTTGGCACCAACAGATAAAAGGCGTTACAGACAGGTCACTAATTAGTTTGATTAAGTAAAGGGCCTGAAGTTTGCCACGGCTGCTGGAGAACTGCAGGCTGATCCATCTATAACCCGGAGGAGTAAGATGAATTAGGTACGATAAGGATTGTTTGGTTTCTGGTCTGTCAACCAGTGAATGAAATGACTCCGTGTTTATATGCCAGGTCACAGGGAAAAGCTTCTTGTGATTGGAAATGATTAGGCATGCTGGTGATGAATGTTTCCAGTGCTCTTTGATCCAGAGCTGCCAGTTGGAATGAGCCTGGCTGCACAGAGACATCCCGACTGCCTCGTAGCAAAAGTGCACAGGGTAAAAAATTGAATGAAAAAGGAGGGTGGGGATGGGAAGGTTCTGCCATGAGATACACTGAATTTCCATCAGGGACTCCAGGGTTGTATTCTCTGAACCTTCTTATTCCTGGAAGTCAAGGCAGTTTGTGACTTGCTTAGTGCTTGTAAGGTTTATTCATTTTAAAGAAAATGTTCAGGAAGATTGCCAAGTCAGCTAAACACTCAGTGCTGATTAGGACCTCTGGGTCTGCTAAGCTAAGAAGAAAGCATCCCAGGTTAAAGAAAAAAGCTTTAAAATTCAGCCCTTCCTGAGTAGTCAGTAGCTCTCGTGAAACCCTTGATGTGTCTCTCAGCCATCTCCTGCATGCCTCCTTGTGATGGATATTCTTTCAGCTGCAGGATTTCCCATTTTTAACCCTCAATTAGGGTATGCCCCTTTTATCATAGGAGAGATAGTTGAAATAGTTTCCTAAGACAAGACACAGCAAGATTTGCTTGCATAAGAAGAATCTAACCACTTCTTATCACTCCCACATCACTCCACTGTCTGTCTTCATTACTGTGTGACTCCATCATGCTTTGGTTGTTATGGTTGAGCCTTGAACCAACTGAGAGCCAACTATATTTTGTTACTAACCAGAACTGTAGTATTTGTCAATCTTACTGTTACCCATGTCATCAACGTTTGGTCATTCTGGCTTGATAACCTCATTTGTGCAAAGTTCTGTATAGCAGGATGGAATTTCTAATACACATCAGAGTAACCAGTTAGCAGGTGGTGAATGAGCACTCAGAAGAATGCTGTAAAATTTATGGTGAAGACCCTAAAATGCTTGGATGTAGCAAGGAATCACAGAATGGTTTGGGTTGGAAGAGATCATCTAGTTCCAGGGAGCTGAACTCCAAATTCATACATCCAAGAGTATGGTTCAGCTATTGCCAAATCTCTAGCTAGGTGTTTTGGAAAAACTTCCAAATCCTTATCAGTTTATCTAAAAATACTTCAACTGCAAACACCAATGGTTCAGCAGTTAGAGCTGCTTTTGTTCAGGGAAGAGAAGAGACAGGAGCTGCGGCTGCTCTTTCTTTGGGTAGCCCAAGATCTTCCATGCTGTCTTGGCCATTTTGGTGCTTGCAGGGGGAAGAGCGGGGCGCTGGACATCTTGGCCATCCCACATTTCTCTTTGCTTGTGTATGATCTGAAGACTCCATATTTTATGGAACAGAGGAAAACATTTTAAATATCAGCAGTTTTCAAGGATCAAGAATCCAGTAGTTGCAAAATGCTTCCCAGTGAATCCCACTGAGTGCCTAAGTAGATATAAGGAAGAAACTGAAATGCAATTTCTACCTAACTTTGCTGTCACTTTGGGTACACCATCTTTTCCCATGCTTCAGAGACCAGCACTCAGTGATTCCTCTTTAACACAGACACAGGAAGTCCATGTCCCACCTCCCTTTCCAGTCAGTCACCTGCCCATCCCTCCTTCACATCCCCAGGCAGAATCTGTGCCTTCCTGGCGCACACAGCCCAGGGCCACAGCTGGTCTCCATCCAAAGCTACTGATCTCCAGCAGCGTGCAAACTCATCCCCAAGCTGGTCAGGCGGTTTTAGGGTTTCTCTCCTTCGCTCAGCTGCTTTCACACAATGAGTAGAAATCTCATTATCTTTCAGTTCTCTGACATGTTTAATCACTTTCAGCAACTGTATTAAACAGAGTGAAGATGGATAGACAGTGATCTCCTAGACCCTGTTATGTGGGAAATTGGTATAAATACATGAATGCATCAGTTTCCTGCCTTTGTGAAGCTGTGCTTAATGCCTGTTCTCAAGCCTGAAGTTGCTTTCCTGTGGGTGGCCTGGAACAGCTAATATCAATTTAATTGCAGATCATTTCTTCAAAAATAGGTGCTTACTCTGCTCCCTTTCTCATTTCCAAATGGCTCCACAGTGGCTGCTTGGCTGCTGCCTGACCCACTGCAAGTGCTCTTGTTTCCCTCCCTGGCTGGCGAGGCTGCACTAGTGCGTTGTTGGGACAGTGAGCAGTGACGTACGGTCTACTGACAGCCTACAAGTGGGGCCAAGCAAAATAATCCAGGCGTCACACCAAGCACCTCCAATATTGCTGTGCCCAGTGGATTCCCATTGTCTGAAACATCTCATTGTGTTTAATAGCTATGGAGGTGTCTGCGTCACTCTCACGTATGGCAAATTAGGAGCCAGGATCAGGGAAGGGAGGAGTGCTGGATAAGACACATCTCCAGCTCCTCAGGGTAGGAATTGCTAATTATCTGAAGCAATTTGGGGAGGTATTTCAGGTGCAGTATTTCAGGTAGAAGACGTCCCAAATGTGTGCCATGGTGCTTGCTTGGTTGTCCCCAGCTCCTCCTCAACCATCCTCCTTATGGTTTCCATCTCCCCCTAGCCCAGCTCCCCTTCTGCCTCCATGTGGAGATCAGGAAAGCTTCAGTGTGACTGATAAATTCATCCTCTTTATTGTGTTCATCACAGTGTTCTTCCTTACAGGGAAACAAATCTTTGTTGCTGGGCAGGCTTTTGAATTTTAAGGCACCCAGCCAAAAATTACATAGCTAGATCTGTTTGCCTCTTGCACTTGTTATTGCTGGTATAGTTAACCCTATGGCTGATGACTCTGGGGTATCTTATCTGTGGCAGTCTGGTCATCTCTTGGGCTTGTAGCTCATGCCATGACGGGCTTCTGGTGGACTAAGACCTTTGGCTGTAACCAGTTTTGCCTCTACCAGTGAATCGCCTCTTTTCCTCACTTTCATGGGAAATTGCTGCACCCACTCAGAGGCTGAACCTTGCATGCCCACTCATGTCAGAGATGGAAGATGGAAGTGCTTGTGCTTTGTGCTGGTGCATGATGTAGAGCATTAAATAGGTCAGCAGTTAGGGGAAACCTAGACAGTGAGAAGCAGGAGACTCACTGCCCCTCTGGGCAGGGTTAGACTATGCAGAAACCTGGCATGGATGCTGTCTGCCAGGTGAGGGTGCAGCTCAGTCCATTAAAAGTCTGGATATGCAGGAGCTGGAGCTGCTGTCTGAGCTAGCAAAAGATCTTTAACTCTTTATATCTTATGCACTCATACGAAACAAATATTCTTGCATCCTTACTGCTATCTGTTCCAAATTCAATAGCTCAGGACAGTTTTTCCTCTGAATTCATACACAGCAAAGTACATACTAAGAAGAAATGGAAGAGATTCACAGAAACACAAAGTCCAGGTTGGAAAAGACCTCTCAAGATCATCTAGTCCAAATTTCTGTTGAAAGCAGAGCTGCAGATTAGGTTGTTCAAGGCTGAGTCAAGCCACATCTTTAATATTTCTGATGAGAAAGGTTCAACTCTTCTCCAAGCAACTGATCCTAATCTTTAGTTGTTCTCACAGCAGCTTTTTTTTTCTTAAATATCTAGGTGGAATTTCCTTTGAAGCCACTTGTTCCTGTTACTTCTTTTCCTGTCACAGTGAAGAGAATCCCAGAAGGCAGTTATTTCAGTTATTTGAATCCCCCACTCTGAATCTTTGCTTCCAAAGGCTGAACGGGGACAATTCAGTCAGCATTTCCTCAGTTGCGGAGTTCTCTAGCTCCTTCTGGACCATCTCAGTGTTTCAATGTCTTTCTTTAACCGGGGAAAGAATAACAGGACAGTGTTCCAGCTGTGGCCTAACAAGTGCCAAATAGAGTAGGAAAATCACATCCCTTGATCTGCCAGCTATAGTTTTGCTAATTCAGCCCAGGATGCTGCTAGCCTTCACTGGTGCGGGGATATACAGTTGGCTCATGTTCAGTTTGCTGTCTGCCAGGACACCCAGGGATTTTTCAGTAGAGTTACTGCCCAGCCAGCAAGTCCCCAGCTGGTGCTACTGCTTGGGATTATTGCATCCCAGGTTCAAGACATGACATTTGTTTTTGCTGAACCTCATGGTAAAACTCATTCTTGTTGGCCAGATCTGTTGAAATCTGTCTATGTGGTGCATTTTCCTTCTAGCATAGCTACCTCCTCTTCTAGTTTGCTCTCAAACTTCTTGAGGATGCATTCAATCCTATCATCCATATCATTTGTAAAGTTGAATCACATTGACTCAAGAAATTTTATTTGCAACCACCTGCCAGCTTGACTTCGACCCTTTAACCAGCAGCTTCTGAGCTCAACAGTTCTGACAGGTTTTTTTTTTATGTGGGTTTTTTATCTGTCCAGTCCATATCTTAACAGTTTGTCAAAGAGGATTTTGTGGGATACTGTCAAACACCTTGCTAAAATCAAGGTAGATGATATCCACAGCTTTCCTCTCATCAGCTGAGCAAATTGTCTGGCCAAGCATGATCTACCTTTCAGTAAATCCATGTTGGTTTTTCACAGACTGTTTCTTGTCATTTGTACTTAGAAATTGCTTTTGCAAGGACCTGTTCCGTAGTTTTCCCAGGGACTAAAATGGAGCCGACTGGTCTGCAGTTCCTTGGATCTTCCTTCTTCACCCTTTTTGTAGATGCACATACATAGTGTGTGTATAAATATATATGTGCATATATATGTATATGTATATATATATGTGCATATCTATACATGTAGATGTGTGCATGTATGTATATATAACCTGCCTAGAATACTCTTCTCCAGATAAAACTGTTCACTCTTAGCTTTTCAGCTCCACTGCAAGGAAGGAATAACTTGGCCTACACCAGATGAATTGCTTAAGGCAGTGTGAATGACAACATGTGAAGAGCAAAATGCACCTGTGCATATTGATACTGGCCAGAATTAGCTAAACGGGACAAACTGTGATCTAGAAATAACAATGGTCCATAGTGACATCTAGTCATGTCCTAACTTCTAGAGATACTCTTGTTCATGGCGTAATAATCCTGTTTGCAGATCAAGGTTAAGTAAAATACTGTTGGGTGTAGCATGGACTATCAATAACATTGTCCTTGGACAATGTCTTTAGCAGGGACAACTTTTTGATATAGAATGTATTCAGTGGTCAAGATTTTGGCCTCTTTGCCAGTATTGGAAGCCAGATCTCTGCAAGAGGGAGTGAGCTTGGTTTCAAAGGCTGCTTGCCTGCTGTGAGATTGAGTGCTGTTGTCTGGAACCAAGGTAGGGGTCATTAGATGGTGTTTTCAGCTTTTGAGAGGTAAATAGAGTTCTTCTAAAGGTCACTTGTTAACTGAAAGGTCTCTACAATTTTGCACAGGCCAGTTTAGTAAGTGGCCTAGTTTTGGATTGATATTGATATCAGTAATTATAGGTATCAATATGTGTTTAGTCATCGCAATTAGGACAACTATACATTAACATTCACTCTCAAATCTATATATTTCTTTTACATCACAAATCAAGCTAAACATCTCTTTTTCCAGCTTTGAAATATCGGGGGCTATTTAATGATACTGTACTAATTGCATTGGAACATGCTTTTAAAAAATAATTTTGTAACCATCAGATTGACTAAAATTAGGAAGTAGTCTGTGTTCCCCACTACTGAAAGGTGTTTTTTTTTTCTGCTCCAGCTCAACAGGTTACTGTGTGTCAGTTATATGTCAGCTGTTGGTGGCTCATAATATGTCTTCTGAGAAGAGCAGGAGGTTTATTTGAGACCCTGAATGGTACTGTCCTCCTAGGCAAGTGATTTGCCAATGCACAACTGCATATAGGTGTTCTTTCTCCACACCTATTTATTCAAATGGTAAGAAGTAATTGCAATTATAATTGTAGTTGTTAAGGCGATTGACGTGACATTGCTTAGCAGTTTTATTAATACTCACACAGTGGGAAGTTGTGTTAGGCTTCTTAAATCTCTACTAATGAAGCATATCCTCAAGCCTTCCACCATCTAGGAAAGGGGAAACCTGGCATCCACTCAGACTCTGTTAATATAAACCCCAAGTTATTCCAAGATGTTGAGAAGGAAAGTGGGCTTTACCTATTTTACTGTCTTTTCTCCTTTTTCTTTCTTTTTTTTTCTTCTCCACTGGAACTACCCATTTCTGGTCTCACTGGGAAGGTTAATGGAAAACAAGATACCACTGAAACATACCATTGCTGCACCTATGGTCAGTATTACATGTGTATACTTCAACAGTCAGCTGAGTTTAAATAAATATGTAAACTTCTGTTTTTGGCTTAGCAAAAAAGTGACAGCTGTTTGCTATGATGTTTCCCTCATTTGTGGGCAGCATGCTGGCATTGCAGTGGTAGAACTGTTTGGGGTGTCATTTGCTTGCAACACTTTATCACAGTTCCCCACAAGGCCTCCCTCAGTCTGGCTGCTTACAGATTTTCAATGAAAGGCCCTGTTCACACATGCAGCAACTCGAATTATCTCTAAATAAACTAGTATATGTGGAGAGTAATTCATGAACACTTCCAGAGTGATGATAAATGACAGTCAAGAGCCAGTGCGTACATGGTGGCCCCTCAGGGATGTGTCTCCATCAAGTTGTGCAAAGATACTGTAGAAGGATGTGGAAACATGACCTGAAAATAAGAGCTGTGTCTTTTGACATTTTAGAAGCCAGACTGTAAGTGGCAGGCGTGCTGTGTTTGATCTGTCTCCTCTTGTTAATACTGTGCTTCCAGAACTTGACAGATACTTTGGGTTTTACCCCTGGTTCCTCCTCATGTGACTACCTGTAGGCTTCCAGAAAAACAACAGTCTTAGCCCTTTAAAGACACCTTAAATAGTCTATTCTCATAGATGATAAATTCTAAGAATTTCTGTTCTGCCTCTCTATCTTATGCCCTTGCTGACATGATTCTTCAGCTACAGTTGAGCTTTGGTTTAACACAGGCCATTATTCTTTGATGACAGAGAGGAAATGCCTGCAAATACAAGAGCCTTAGGATGTTATAGCTACATCTATCCTAACAGGTTAAACAGGGACAAGACATAGCCCTGAGCACACTAGTTTATACCTGTCCATACTATAAAGCTGTTAGCACAGCTCCAGCCCACACCAGCTAGTGCTTCTCCAGACAGCGCCTGGGCACTGTCTGGGGACTTGGCTGGCTAGCAGCCATCGCCAGTAGGTAATTTGGCCACAGGCATCTTGTTCTGGGGAGGTGAAAGGGCTTAGCTGTCTGGATATGAGCTGCTGGGCAGCTGGCTCCTGTGCCAAAGCACAGTCCTTGACTTGTTTTATTTTCTTGTATGGACAAGATGAAGGCTTGGGGGATACAGGAGTCTCAGTAATGAAATACAACATACGTTATTTCTGCAAATCTAGGTGCATTTTTGAAATACGTTGGAATTGAATTTCTGTTGGATTTTCACGTACTGCTTTTCATGTCATCTTGAAAACCTTGTATTTGTTGTATATCTGCTATTACTCCCATACTGCAATACAGGAAGGGAGGAAACAATCATTTTCAGATAGCAGACATAAAATAACTTGAAATGGCTGGTGAGAATTTTTTCTCTGGTTTACAGAGAAACCATAGGTGATTCATAGATTGGTGCTGATACATTTAAAAAGCAGTTGGTATCTTCTCTTGAGAGAAAAGGAAGGAGAAACAGGAGGTAAGACAGCTCAGAAGCGTTGATATACCCCAAAGAGATCGTAGACAACCTGATGTATAGGGGTTTAGTCTTTGTATAATTATTTGTAAGCTTTATATGTAAATAAATAGTGTTTACATTTTTATTAGTCATAACTTCATTGTAAAATGTGTCTCCTGTTGTCAAATTGGTCATACCTGCAGTTTCTGTTGAAAAAAAAAATCTCATTTTTCAGCCCTTAAAATCCCAGAATGAATTTATACAACTAAATAAGTAGCCTCACCTGATGTTCCTGGGAAAAAACCTGTACTGAGAGCTGAATCAATACTGCAAACCACATTTTTTTATAAACCATTTGTCTCAGAACCCAGCACAGCTGAATTATAGATGAGATGCATTTTGGTCTAGTTCATCAATGTATTGCTTGTATTAAGGACCCCAAGACTGGACACAGTGCTCCAAACACAATCTCACAGGTGTCAGATAAATGGGAGCAATTACTTCTTTCAACTTACAGTTGTCTCATCATAGAAGGTACCCTGTGGTTGGTCAGCTATAAAATCAATAGTACTTTGCCTGTGTTGTAACAGGGTATCTGCAGAAGAGTTGGTATGTCTTTAGCTGAGCAATTAAGGCTATAAATGTGTCTTACTCGAAAAGTAGGTGGTGGGCCTGAGTCCTCTTTGTATATGTTGTTGCATCTGCATGACCTGTTGTAATGGGTTACAATAAACATAGGTCACATCATCGTCAAAAGAAAGTATGTAACAAGATCCAAGGGCAGTAGGGATTTCATATCTCAGAGGCTTTAAGGTATGCTATAGTCCTGAAAGTTCCCCACATTGTTTTATATCCATCTAGTCTTTTGCATCTTATGCTTTTTAACAAAAATAGTCTTGAAGGAGAGGACATGAGACTTGACTCAGTGTATGGGAACTGCTGAGTCACGGCCTGAATCACTGATTGAGCACCTGGAGGAAGGACCCAGTCAGCCCTGGGAGCACAGGTGAAGGCAATTCACCTGTGTGACCAGAAGGGGTGGAGCCAGGCTCGACCCTTCTTAGGCCTCATCTAAGGACTGACTGGCACTGAGGAAGAGGCTATTTCTGGAGATTTCTTCTTGGTGGAGCTTTTCTCTGTGAACCCAGCATTTTCTGATGTAGATGAGCAATGTACTTCTCTTCCTTTGTGGCACCTTGCTATCATGCTGGTCCTTCCACTTCTTTTGAAACACCTTTTCCATTGCATTGATCTTTCTGATTGCTAAACTTAGGCATCTAGATGTAGGTGAACTGCTCAAGCTAGTGGTTCTGTCCAAGGGTTAGCAGTGTATTTAAGCTAAAGTGAGGAAGATCTACTGAAATACATTGGTAGTTCTGAAGTACTGAAGAAGGGTCAGTTATGGGGGTGGGGGAAAAAATTCCCCATCTTGTTGCTCTGTCACCTTCCACATCTTGCCTTTTGACTATTCACACCAAAAAGATAGAAAAGAGGGAGGAGGTTACAAACCTCTTGCTGTGTTCCTGTGGCCTGGAAATCAGTGAAAAGCATGCAGCCACAGAGCAGCCTGGAAGCCTGTCTTTGTAGGCTGGGAGGTCTGAGCACTGCCAAAGGCTTTTGGCCCCCTCTCCCAGCCTGAAGCCCTGAAAGAATATCATTTGTCTCCATGACAGTATGGATCTGTTGACTTGCGTGTGTGTTTTTGCTTGGATGTGTGCACAGCTCAAAAGCAGGTCTGAGGTTAAGTAAAGCCCCTTGCTTGAATGGCAAACCTTGATCAACAAGTCATAGAACATGACAACTTCCATAATGTTTTTAAAAAAATGTATGGGGAGTTGGTTGCTAGCTTTCAGGGAAAGGATGTGCAGTCACCATTTGAAATATTTAACTTCTGGCTCTGCCCCCATCTCAGTAGAAGTTTTTAACAAATCATTTGATTTCTCTGTGCTAGATAGCGGATCTGTAATGCTGTACTGTCTCTCTGACATCTGAGTGTTGTGTGACTTATTTAAGGACTCCTCATCTCAACAGTTTAGGCTATAGTGATTTTTTTGTTATTCAAACAACAAAAAAAAAGTGTTCTTTCTTCTCCCCCCCCCCCCCCCCACCTCTTTCTTTCTTTCTACATGGACAGATGTTTAAGACTTGTGGAAAATCTATTCAATTTAATATATCTCAATTCAGGCACTTAAAAACATGTCCCATTTTGAAATTAGGCCAAACACCCCTGCCATGACATGACACAGATTTGTCTTGGTCAGACACATAACCTAACTCAGCACAGATCCTCATAGAGGTGAGAGTGATAAAAAAGATGGGATGTTACTTATCTTGGCTGAAAGAAAGTTTTGTCCTGTAGTCTTCTATGTTCCTCCAAGACAGTGGCTTTTGCTCCTTATGAAAGGCCTGTGTAAGCTTGAAATAAAAAGACAGCTGAGGGCGGTTCTGCAGTCATTTTGACTGCGTACTTCAGGAGTGATGTGACTGCTAGGGAGAGCAGCAATGCCTAGAGTGGGCCTGCTTGTCATTTATGCTAATAAACAATCAATGGAATTTTAGGTGGAAAGAAGAATGATGCATATAAAAACACTTTATTGGGTAGGCAGAAACCCGGAATTATGCCATGTCCTAATTACCAGTTGTCTAAGGACAACTCTTTTGACAGCCTTTTAGTCATTTGCAAACAATCCCATTTGCCATGTACTTTTCTGTAACGTATATCTGCTACAAATCTTGAAAGGCTTTAGAGCTGATATAAGACTAGTTCTCTCATCCCCACTGGACTTCAGTGAGGATGAGAATCAGGTAAAAGACTTACGAAAACAGCTATTTTTTTTGTCTGAGCCCTGATAGGACAACAGCTCCATTGTTCCGCTCTGATATTCAGTTGCTGTGACTCATCTCTAAAGTACTGTCTGGACCAAGTTCTTAAAAATGGGCTCTGTCCAGGGAACTGGCTGGGGCTGTCTAAAACTGGGAAAACCAAGAAAGAACAGCCTTCTGTTTTTTCAGGTGTTGACTGAGCTTTTCTACACCACCTTAGCTTGAAAGGTAGAGCATGTGCTGTCTTATGCAGCAAGGTGTTTTCCATCAGAAGAATGTGTTTGTGGATGTTTGTTCTTCCTTCCTTTTGAAGAAAGGAGATAAGCAGAGAGAGGACAGGTTTCAAGCCTTTCAAGCCTCAATGGAAAGTGAAGGCAGGTGTCTTCAGAGACTAGTCCACTAGCTATGGCTGCTTCAGAATCAGTAGGGTTGGCAAGACTGGAAAAGGCCACTCTGAATCTTACCCTGGCCTCTAGTCACACCCAGCTGGCCTCTGGTTTCAAAGAATTTCCCAAGCCTTCAGGAATCTCAGAGCATGAGGACTCCTGCCAAGACTTGTGGGTGTCATGGCTAATAGAAATGCGACACTGAGCAGAGAACATGGAGACATTTCCTGCCATTATCTAGGATTCACAAACACTACTTTTCCCTGAAATGAGAGAAAATTAAAAATAATGCAAAGAAACATATTTTCAAGAGCAAGGGTTAGAGAGAACTCAGACCTGTCATCTTCCTGGCGAGAACACATTTCTTCCTTTCCACATGTGTGTTTTCCCAGAAGACTGTAATCTTATGTCACAGTTGGACAAGATAAGCACTTAATAATAAGTGAAGCTGTGAATAATCTCTCTCTCAAGGATTTTAAGCACCAGGTTGAATTAGGACTTTAGAAAGGTAAGTGAAATCTGTCTTTGCAAAGAGCATCTTCCATGCATGGAATATGAAATTGGTCTGATGTAAAAATCAGTGATCTGCTCTGTTAGGTATATGAGAAATCTGGCTATGCTGAAACCAACAGGAAAATTGGCATTGATTTTGAGAGAGCTGAATTTCATCCCTGTTATGCTATCTACATTACTTTTTTCTATTGCTTTTTCTATACAGGCATGGAGGACTTGTGGAAAAACATTGATATGATTGAGACAGCCATACTGTTGTGGTGAGAGGTGAGCAGATGCCACTATCAGAAAACACATTTAAAGTTTTGTCTAGCACTTTTATTTTTCATTCTTCCTGCCTACCCTGCTTCAGTTTTCCAGGTTAAACTCGTGCATGAAGGACATGTCTTATTATTTTGGGTATTCTGTGTTCTTCATTGTTATTTAGATACATAACTTGCAGAATATTGCTTCTAGCAGGGCAGTTCCTCTTCAGCGAGATGTTAATGAGACCAGTCCTCCCCTTTCTCTGGTTAGTGAATCCCACCTTTCACAAACCACAGCTAAAGCCTGTTTTTTCATTGAAATACAAAACACACAGCCACTCGCAAATGTCAGTTTTTATTAGCATGTGGCAAATATGGGACATAAATGTATTTTGATGTGGGTCTTGAACAGAGCTTCAGTATAGGGATAGTTCATCTTTAATTTATAGTTACACTCAATCGAGCCATTCTGGGAAAAGATATTTTGTGGTTCTTGTGCAAGGGAAAAAAGGATAAAAACCTTCTGCCCTAAGTAGAAAAATTTACAATGTACAGTGCAGACCCATGTTCCCTAAATGAAAACTTAATGTAAAACACTTAAAATGTTTTTCAGCATTAAAATCACTGAGTTATTGATGCTAAAACTCTTTGCAGATACACTATTCTTTCTCTGGGAAAACAGAAACATTCCTGTTTGTTTTCTACCTCTGTTGCCACAAGCTATAACCATGTGTTTTAATCTGATTATGAGAACTGCTACAGGAAATTCTCTGGCCTGTGTTGTGCCCAGGGTTGACTTAGTTGATCGAAATGGTATTTCTGGCCTGAAAGTTCATCAATCATGAGAGCCCAGCGGATAGCTTATGATAGTGTGGTATGTTTATAGAGGTACTTCTAGTCTTTTAGGAGCCAAAAGCATTTTATAAACAGTAATTGATTCATGCCTGCCTTGCACACAAATACAACCTCCACCAAGGATGAGGTCTGTACTGTTTTTACAGGGGATAGCAATGGGGAAAGATGTCTGTAGGCAACAGCAAGACTGGAATTTTGTTTATGTTCAGGCTTACAAAAGGACTATGGGATTTTTCAACGGTTGGTACAGGTTGGGCTGTAGAGCACCACTGGTAAAGTCACCTGTGGATTGTGGTGGGGTTATTGCCTCTGTACCAGTAGTGGGAATGTATTGCCAACTGGATTATCACTCCCTGGGCCTGATATATTTCAATGTATTTTGCTCAGCATTTGGACAAGAGAAATTTCCTTGTACCTCCTGTTTGGTACTGCAGGTAACTATGTACTTCAAATACAATTGTGTGTCTTGCAGCATGCTGCCTGTGTGCCTACCTCTTGTTCATACCAGCTGGCTGGTCTTCTTGCGTAAGGCTATTACCTCAGACAGTGGGGTTGTTATGCAGTGTGGTATATTCAGCCTCTGCTGATGCTCACTGCATCTTCTCCTGGAAGTAAAATGGATGCTTGCCTAATCTGTCAGAAACTGTCATATCCAAAATCATAGGAACAAAGAAAATCCTGAAAAGAATTTATGCTGTACTATCTTTATCAGCCAGCCTTTCCTTATTTCCATTACATTCAGCCTTGCTTATGTCTCTCTCCACTTGGGGAATACTCTAATTCTGCCCTTCTTTTCTTTCAGACCAGCTGGCTTTGGGTCAAATCCAAGATCTGTTCAGTTGAGGAGAGTTTTTATAACGCTGTCAGCAAGCTTTGGATTGTCCCCTTAACTTGCACCCCTTCCTGAAATCAGAAGGCACTTATTTAGCTTATTCCTAGAAAGCTGATTTCAGAAAGTTAGAAATCAAATAAGTTCGGTGTAGCACCTGATGTTCTGCTTGAAACACATCTGTCTGATGACAGTTGCTCATCCCAGAAGAAAGAAATAAAGGAAAAATTTTCTCTGGGATATAATATGATTTTTAGTCTCTTCTGTCAAATACATTTTAATAGAAAAGCATAGAAGATAGATTTGATCTTTCTTCTGAAGCTTGCTCTCTTTGTCCCACAGTCAGATTTCAGAATGACCATGGACTGACTTCCTACACTCCTATTTTAGCCATCCTTGCTGTAGTAAAAGACCTATAAAACTAGCCGAGCCTTGACATTAAATACATCCCCAAAAGGCTAAATGGGGCAAGAGTTTGAAGGAGTACTGGCAAAAATCTGTGGGAATTCTGACACCTCTAGCTAAGGAAACAGGCTTCAAATCTTCCTCCAAAACAGGAGTTGATGATTTTATTTTTATTGATAGCCTTATCACTGAGAAGGTGTCTTTTATGGATAAGAAGTTTTTATTGTTTTTATTCTGCTAGTAAGTGATCTAAATTAGAAGAGCAGCTGCTCTTGAAGTCTGAAAGGCATGGAAGAGTAGAAGGGCAGAGTGTTTTTGTTGGCTTTAAAGGTCCCAAGGAAGCACACAGGAAGCTCGTGGTGTTTCCTCCATGTCAAGATGTATATACAGATCCTATGTACCACTGATCCCCATTTTGGAGCAAAGCATTACTGGGGCAGCTAGTGAAGAGGAGAGCTTGTGGGAGCTCCTGGCCATGGTGGTTTGCAGAAGTGGCAATTACTCATTGCTCCAGGTGGATGGGCTCAGCTGCTTAAGGATAGCTTGAACATCAGCTGTTCTCTGTCCAAGCTGTACCTCTTGGTGCCAAATGGGTCTTGCATAAAGGGTGATTCTAATCTGAGAATCAGATGGGGCTTCTGGAGCAGCCTGAGCACTCCCCACTGGAAAAGCCAAAGCTGGGAAAGCTGCAAACTCAGCTTGTGCTGCTGTGATTTTCCTCAAAACAAAACAAAATAACCCAAACTGAAGTCTATTCAAAATATTTATTTACTGTTTTATTCTGTCTCTCTCTTAGTCCTTATTGTGTTACAGCTACAGAGGTATTAAGTAAGAATATTGAATGTGGTCAAATTTGTGCATACTAAGGGTGTTATAAAAAACAATGACTACTGTAAAAGACTTTAAATAGTTCCATCAATCTCCTTAAAAAGAGGAAATGAGCTGTTTTCTAACCAGTATTTTCCTATCATGGAATTGTATTGGGGGATTTTAGAGGATGTTAAATTGACTGTGAGTCAGTGGGGCACCACAGTGCTAAAGTAAGCTGCTGTACTTGCCTGCTGGCAGTGCAGGGTGTATTTCAAAAACCAAATAAAAAGTACCCAGACGCTCAATTTTCTGCTGTCCTCAGCAGTGACTGGACCACGGAGTTCAGGCTGGGGCTTCGTGTTATGGAAGAGGACAAGTGACAGTCAGGAGAGGAGAACACAGCAGCAGCATGTGGAAAATGAGAATCAGTGTTTTTGCAAAGAAGAGGTTCTGGCCTGAAGGGAGGAGAAGTGAGCAAGGACAGCTCATGACAATTACAAACAAAAACACTCAGACTGCAACAAGTCACCTGATCATCAGAGGTGCTCTGTCTTCAGGACCTTGCTCTGTGTTGGGTGACATCTGCTAAACTACACCAAATATATCAAGCGGTATCAGAAAATGGAGTCCCAGCTGTTTGGTTCCATTCATTACCTTGCTTCTGCATCTGCTCCAAATTACAAGAGGACTGATGCTGATTCATATGTAGCCAAATGCAGTTAGAAAACATCATGAGTGGTTTAAGCTCAAGTTCCTTGAGGGAGAGTTAATTCAGAGGGAGTATTTTTATTGTTGACTGGCAAACAGCTGATCTGACGAGAAGTCTGTGCTGGTGCTGAAAGCTAGCACAAATATTTCAGAAGCATCTTAATCTAAGGCTCATATCTCAGTTGGTGTCTCAGCAGAACCGGTCACTCTACAGTAAATCTTTCAGTGTTTGAGCCTCACTGCTGCTGCCCTCTTTGAACAGTAAAGACAAGGGTCAAGTCTTCTCATTAGTCATTAAGAACTGAATATAAAAATAACATGCTGATGTGGCTGCATGGAAATGTTTAAGTTGGATTAAATATGAGCAAAAAATAAATCAGGGAAGAGCAAGCTACAAAGGGAATTGCAGATTTACTTTCCAGTCTGAAAGATTTTTAGGGCAGGGACTGTCAATTATTTTGTTTGTACAACAGTCTCAGCTTAAATGGGGCCTCTAGCTGCTTTCACAATGTAAATTATTGATGCTGTTAGGATCCACAAAAGACAAGTGCTTAGCTTTAAGCGCAGTGGTAATAAAACTGGAGTCTAGAGGAATCCTTTCACTCAAAGTCAAATATATGCTTGTGCGCTTTGGATCTGAAGCTTGAGGCTGCTTTAGATGCCTCTGTACCTGACATGATCTTGAAGTAAGGAAAGGAGGATAGAAGTCTGAGTAGACACACTCAGAGCTTCCAGATAATTCTCTTGACCTCTTGGAGAAACACAGCTCTGTTGACTTCACAGAAAACCACTTGAAAAGGATAGCAGGTACATGATGCCAGTGCAAACAATATCAACACACAGCCCATCAGCCTGTCATCGCATTCCTTAGCCTAACAGAGGACAGGATTGGGAAAAAGCTGAAGTGACATAACATTTGGCACCGGAGCCTGGGGGAGAGCTGAGGTGACACTAAGCCCGGCACCACTGCATGGTGGTCCAAGCGGCAGCTGGGAGGCAGGGGAGCATGAGGAGTAGAGCTGGGCCCGAGAAGCACTGGGCCTTGGCGTGAAGATCTGGATGTGTTTTGTTTCAGAGAGCCCAGGTCTGCACTCCCAGCACCAGATGGGTGTTCATGAGGTGCCAAGCTGAGCTTTGATTAATCAGGAATAACAACAAAAAAGAAGGTTAATATTCCTCAGGCACTGGGGCCTTTTTGGCTTGCCATGCTTTACACAACCTGCACTACAGCAGATTGCAGAATTTTACAGATTTGCCAGCTTTTGGAAAAAAAGCCTTGCTTTGTTTTTGGCTCAGTTTACACTCCTTTTCAGCCATCCTTTCCTCACTTGGAGGTGGGAGTTTGCAATGTATTATGCATGATGTTATTTAAACCTCTATTTTGACTGTAGTTGCTATGGGGCTTTTTGTTGTTGTTGTTGTTTTTGTTTTTTTCACACATCACTGATTTTTGGAGCAGCACGCTGCTGGCTCGGCTGTTCTTGCTCAGGCACAGGGAGCAAAGTTAGAGAGGCCTTAAGCCCTGCCTGACATGGAGATCGGCACAACCTACCTGATTATGTCTGGCTGTAGGACCTTTTGGGGACCTCTGTTTGTGTTCCTTGGACCCTCCAAACTCTCTCCATCATTTTCCCTTTCGGACACTTACCCTTTGTGAGGGATGAAGCTGCTGGCAGCTTGCAGGAGGCTGTCTCTGCATCCAGCCAAAGAAAGACCCGCTGGGAG
The DNA here is from genome assembly GCF_002078875.1 of Numida meleagris. Lineage (NCBI taxonomy): Eukaryota > Metazoa > Chordata > Aves > Galliformes > Numididae > Numida > Numida meleagris. The sequence continues at coordinate 138,307,128 of NC_034410.1, forward strand.
GAAGGGTTTGTGTCCAAGGCCTCCAGCTGCTGGAAAGGAGCTCTAGATTTTCCCTGCTCTTTACTCTTCCAAAGCAAAGAAGGACAAGCTGTGTAACAGTCCTGGTTCAGCTCCTTACCCATCTACTGAAATACAGGAATGAGGAGCAAGTGACCATACAGGTTATCACCATACAGCTCCTTTTTTTTCTGGAACAAGGTGATTCAAAAAGCCTTTCAGGAGATGCACAGCAGAAGCCCATGAGAGATCTATCTCAGATGAAGCTCCTGCACCCAGAGCCCATGGAGGTGTTCTCTGACCTTTGTAAAGAGCAGCAATACCCACCACATGATTTATTCACCCTTGTGCCTCTTTGTCCCCCCCAGTAAGAGCTGATACCTCCTCCGTGAGAAGCAGCAGCTCCCAGCTTTTCAAAGTGTTCAGGAAGAGGTTTGGCCTTGCAGAGAGACAGTCAATCTTAGGGCACCCCTTGCAAAGTGGCCATGCTGCTCATCTGCCCCAGAAGAAGATCCTTGGCTGAGTGTGGTAGAGGCCTCCCAAATGCTGGTGGTTCAGGAGATCTGCAGTTAATGGATCGGTTAGAAACCACGCATATCTCTGAGCTGTTTCTCTCCAATCTCTTTGAGTGCAGCCACCTGAGAAGGTTTTTTTTCTCCTAGTTCCTAGCTGCTTCCTCAAACCCTTTCCATTTCTGAGAGTTGGTGTCCGTAAGTCCTCCTCCATAGAGCCACACTGGAGCTGTACTCACAATGTGCTGTGATAAAACTGAGATTTGAATAGAAACTGAAAGAAGAAAAGGAGAGGAAGGGAGGTAAGCACATCTGGAAGCCTTAGGTACCCCATCCACTGAATTGTGCATGTAGGTATGTGATTTGGTGTGCTGAGTCAATCCCACTTAGGGCAGAGAGACTTAAACAAGGAAGATGTGGCACTCATGCTTGCCTGTAGGTTTCTCAAATGGCTGTTGGAGACCTCCCAAACCTGCTTGCTCAAGGCAGTACTACTGTATCTCCAGGATTTCTTCACCCTCAGGCTCCATGTGCTGCAGTCAAGCTGCCTGATGACTGTGAAGGTTGTCTCCGAAATACAGAAATCTCTGCCAGTTGTCTGGCGCACTGAGCAGCCACAGCTTCTGCTATGAGACCGTCACCCACCTCTTGTCCAGGTGGTGTGTGAAACTTGCTACATTTCAACCTTGGAAATCAGGCTGAGTTCATCAATGTTTGCAAATCCTTTGGCAGATTACTAAAGGAGCAACTTCTTGGTTGCACTGGGCTGATTCCAGAACTTATATAAACAAATGAATTTAGGGAGACATTTGAAGTTTAGATTGCAGTTTTTTTTCCCCACTAATCTTGATGGGAACAATTTCTTCCTTCTCTAGAACAAATTTGGGGTTGACCCTCCCTTTTGATACCACTGTGGCCCAAGCAAGGGTTAACATCTCAATGTCACCCATCCCATTGCCCACCCTGCAACACGCTTAGCTTGTCCTGCCGTTGTTTGGACTAAACCTTCCCAGATTTACTTACTTCCTTTTGATGTCTGGCAATGTTTGTTTATTAGCGCCAGTGGCCTGTGTTAACTCTGAGTAAGTCTTTGACTAAAACCCATTCTCTGCCTTTCTTCCTCCCTTCACGGGCCTGTGAGCTGATAAACTTCAACGCTGGCTTTCAAACCCAGTGAGGTTAAACATGAACTTCTTTTACACCTGCTTGCTTTCCCAGCTAATGGATTCTGGTGCTGCTGAGAGAGGAGTCCTTTTATGGCAAAGAGAAGGCTGCAAAGGTTGAACTGGTTTCTGGTTCATGTGTTCAAGAAGTGTTTTTTTAACTCATGGAGAGGAAAAGATTATTTTAGTGAATTCCCTGCTGTCTTGAGGTTGCCTGCTTAACTACAAAGCAATATAATAACAAGACAGATATTAGATAATAAGTCACATTGTGTTTCGTATAGTCCATCAAGCACCAGTTTATTATCTTCATTTTTGTCATGATGCTTGAGTCAATTTTTGGGACTCAGAGTTTAGTCAACTTCTAGCTAAAGTATGAATCAAATGAAAGAAGATGAGAGCCGTTTGGGAAGTGATAAGTATCTTCTATGGAAACAGTTGTTACAGTTCTGGTTTTCCTTTAATTGTGGGAAAGTTCTGTTAAAAGAGCAAAGCCTAAAATAAAAAAAAATCCCCATATTTTTTCACATTTTTAATATTTAAAAATTTTTGTTTTGCCATGGGTGTATCTCAGGGGAGGAGGTACTGAAAAATCCCCTACAACTATGTATGCCTTTTCATTTGAGACAAAAATTCCTGACTCACTTTCACTCATGGTATTTCATTACAGACATAAGCCCTTCTTTTAAATTCCAAACTAGTTATGTGCTCCATGTTAATATGATCATGAAATAATTTTAAAGGAAAGAATCTTTGGATTTTTATTACTCCATTATTTTGTCTTCTGAAATGTTCTTCATCAGCAGTGAATAATTCTTGAGTCATCAGTGTCTCAGAGTCCTAAAATGTTTTGTGGTTGGTTAAATGTTCTTTTTACAGCATTTACAAACCCACTGATTTTTAAAACTTCATTTTGAGGGTATATAGGCATTCCAGCTGGGGCAGTAACTCTGTTGTGGCAGGTCTGCACTCTTCTATGTAGTAATACTGTCTTTGCCAAAAAGATCTCACATTCAAAACAGATGTGACTGGCAGGTGGCAACGAAGAAGGATTATAGAATATGAATTGCAGAGTGAATTCACATTGCACTGAGAGGATTTAAAAGCCCAGGGAAATTTTGTGGTCATCAAAAACTGAATTTACCATGACAGTCAGACAGCAACAACACTCCTTTTTCTCTCCACTTTTTTCTCTTGATTTGTTTTGTCAAATTACAACATTTGCAGGAAAGGATTTGTACCTCAGTTTGGCAATGATTGTTTAGGCAATGCCCTCTTTTGGTGCTGTGATTGAAAGGATCCTGCTGAATCTTTCTGGGATGGTTTAAGGGAAAGTCAGACAGCACCTACCCAGCACCAGCAGATGCGCGAGAATAGGCACCACCAGCATTTCTGCTGCTTTGTTTCCCAGCCCAGATTCACCATCCCCAGTCTGGCCTCATAGCAGCCTGCTCCAGCCGTGAACAGGAGATGATCCCTGCAGTTGTTGTATCCTTGCAGAGGCCAAGAATGGGATCCATGAGGGTGTTTACATGACTGACAGACTAGATGATCTTAGAGGTCTTTTCCAACCTTAATGATTCTATGATTCTGACTTCTGCTGATCTCCATAAGCATTTGTGGTCAAGCCATCAAGGCAGAAAACAGACTGCTCAGGACATCTAGGCATGGAGAAGAAGAGCTAGTTTACATATCAAAGCCTGACACTGTCTTCCTATTAGCAGATATCTGTCCGTTTAGAAGCTCTTCGGTTTCAGGACATTTCTGGAATACATAATCATGACTTTCTCTGGCCCTTTCTGTACCTAGCCTGATGACTTCATGTGCACCTAAGTATTCTGCAGAAGCCTGGAAACAGCTCACTGCTCATTGTGAGCCTCAGGGCACTATTTTCCAATGGGTCAATATTTCTTAGGTTGTTATGATATCCGATGACAAAAAGCCTGTTTACATGGAAAACACTATTGACGGTAGCTAATGCAGTTGCAAATCCCAAGTGCATTTCAGCGTAAATCTGCATATAAACACAATGCTTTGTAAAGGAAAGCCTTATTTCCATAGCAGGCTTCTTTCAGAATAGAAATAGATTTGCCTTGTCTTTAACTAAGGTTGTGAGTCACAGGAAGGTTTTGGTTCTCATTTCTACATGGACAAACCCCAAGCTCTTGTACGTTCCAAATATCTTCCTTTAAACATTTATTTGCCTGTTGCGGTGCTGGACTGCTTGTGCCCTTTGCCTGAGCAGTCAGCCAATTCCCTTTGAAGATGTTTACTAATTAAATCAGAACAAAGATGGAATGAGTGTTAAGCACCTTCAAACACTTGTTGCGGGCTTCAGTCCCATGATTGTACTTCACAAGCAGCCATAAAATCCATATATTTCAGAATACACTACATAGGAATTCCTTTAATAGATTTTCTCATTTTTTTTTTAAGATAGATTAAGGCTAAAAGTAAACTATAAAAGAGAAATGTGGCTTGTTTCATACTTTTTTACATCTGCACCTGCTACAACAGGAAAGGTGCACAATATTTTGGATCTGGCAGGACACTGAGGCCCAGCACTGGGGATTGCAGCTCCAATTTAGGAGACTTTTAGGAAACTTGTTGGCTCTGCTCCTTTTCCTTATCTGCCGAGCATAGGCTAGTACTTAGAGACATGAGTGTGAACCAAAGTTCCAGCTACTGTCACTGCCACCTTCAGGGTATCCAAATTCTAAATAACTCTTATTTTTAGAATCTGGGATAAAGTTTCTTTCTCACTCATTTGGGTGTGACACGCTTGTGCTGATCTCAATAGCTGGAGATCTTTTTAATTAAAGAACAATGATAAAAAGCCACATAAATGGGTTGCCTCAAAGCATCATTGTGCTGCAAATGCTAATTATCGTAATTATGTAAGATTGCTCACGTTTATTTTCTAGGTGGAAAGGCACACCAGCTGACTGGGTTTCAAAGTGTGGCTTTTTCAGCAAGATTTTAAGGAGTCAAGTCACTTGCCTAGGAGTTGTTGTTCTTTGCAAACTGCATAGCTATAGTCAACCTCAGCTAGTGCTTACTAAGTCAGGAAAAATATCAGAAGAGACTTTCTTTGAGCAAGCTCCGGTCTTAGCTAACAACGCAGGCTTGGTTTTGGCCTATGAGCACTTGGCCTCTCCCAGATTGACATATGCTTCTATATGGGGAGGCAATGGAAGTATACTCAATGCAGGCAGCATCCTACAAGGCTGCTGACTTTTTTGCAATGTGTTATGTAGCCATCCTGATTTAGTAATCTCCATGGGATTATGCCAAGATTTCAACACTTAGACCCTTCCAGAGCAATAATAAACCCAGCGTAGTCTGGTCCCACCATTAGCTCTGATCAGAAACTGGGCTGTGATGTGCAATAGCAGCAGCCTCCTTTTTTCTCCCTGAGCGGGAAGTGCTGGCAAGGAGGCTTTCGGGAAGAGGAAACCTGGAACCTTAGCAAAGACTGCTGGATTGCTTCACGTGAATTATCTGGAGGGAGGCTTCACCAGAAAGCTGGGAGGATGCAGTCTCAGGAGCAGTTTCACCAGTGAAATGGCTGTAGTGAGGGGAAGGACCCTTGGAAAACTGACAAGAGGATCAAGAGACACAGGGGGAAATGGATGTGCTCAGGGCACAGAAGGAACTGCTTCATGATCCACAAATTCTGGGACTAACATTTGTTTCAAACTGACTAAAATTATGTTAATCTATATTTTTGGTGAACCAAGAAGCAACTCTTGATGAACACCTTAATAAGTCAAGACTGCTTTCCTCATCTCAAAATAAACACAGTTTGGAAGAGAGCTAAAAACATACTGTTAGAGCCAAACATGTGAAATAAAGTAATTTTGAATCATTCGCAATTAAAAATAATTAAAGGGTGTTGAAAATCCTGCCTAAAGATGAGGTGTTTTCAGAATAAAAATGCCAAAATTAAGTTGTTCCAGAGTGGGAATTCTTTTTAAACTAAACTTTGGTACTATAACTGTAAACATAATTTTAAAAAAAAAGGAAAAAAAGAAATTCCAATCCCAAATCATATTTTTGGCTGGTCAAGTTAAAAAAAAAAAAGGCAAATATAGCTTAAAATTCGTATTCCCCTTTTCCCTAGTGAATGCAGAGGAGTAGAGATGTGCAGGATTACTATATTAGCATTAAAGCTCTTAAATAAATATCTGAACGGTCGTAAAACGGTATAGGTTGGAAGGGACCTCAGGAGATCTGTGGTTCAGACTCTTGCTGAAAGCAGGGAGAGCATGACATCATAGAATCATAGAACTGTTTGAACTGGAAGACCCTTAAAGATTCTGTAGCCCACCTCCCCTGCAATGAACAGAACAGGGACACCTGCATCTTGATCAGGTTGCTCGGAGTTCCATTCAGCCTGACCTGGAAAGTCTCCAGGGATGGGGCATCCACCACCTCTCTGAGCAACCTGTTCCAGTGCTTCACTGCCCTTATTGCAGAAAACTTTTTCCTTCTATCCAGTCTAAATCTTCTCTCTTTTAGTTTGAAACCATTTCCCCTTGTCCTATCACAACTGACCCTCCTAAAGAGTCTGTCCCCTCCCTTCTTATAGCCCCCTTTAGGTATCGAAAGGCCCCTCTCAGCTCACCCTGGAGCCTTCTCTTCTCCAGGCTGAACAGCCCCAACTCTCTCAGCCTGTCCTAGTAGGGGAGGTGTTCCATCCCTTGGTCAGATTAGGCTACTGGGGACCTTTATGTTAGCTTTTGAAAGTCTCCTGAAATGCAGACCCTGTTCTTTCTAGGCTGGTGAGTATTGGGATACTCCAAGAGAGTCCACAATGTGCTATGTGCCTTTTTTTTCACCTGAAAGTAACAAGAGAGGGCTGCAAGTTTGCTCCACTTCTGTTCTGTGCTATCACAAGTTGGGGCCTGACATCCTGCTGGAATGTGTAGCTGGGGAAAAGTAAAATCAGAGTTTCTGCTTAGTGTTTTTGTTCAACAACCGATTTTATGGAGCAGAAGAAATATCGTAGAGTTTGCCCAGAGCCAGTTATGGCATCACATTTCAGATCACTTAAAGGCAGTGTTTTCAGAGTTGTAACTGAGGCAGTTGTGCCCATCTGATGAGACAGAGAGAAAAAAAACTGGACATAAGTTACTAGCAATGTCTGGTTCCTTGCTGTTATAGCGTTTCCTTTCCTACACTGAAAGTGAAGGGACACACCTCATCTTCTGCAGGTTTTCCTAGTGCCCCCAGAACACAAAGCTGTACAATAAAAATCCTTTCACCTTTTAAGGAACATATTTTTACTATTATGAACAGTGCATTTTCTTTTTTTGCCTATTGAAGAAGAATCTGAACATGCTTCCATTCTTTATTTTCAACACTACTGCTTTAATACAACTTCTTCTTAGCAAAGGCAGACAAAGAGAAAACCACTACTTTAAAGCTCAGGTAGCTCCATGAGTAGCAAAACCAAGGAATTTTCATTTCCTATAGATTTGTATCTTGAAGTTGAATTTTTTGTGTGGACTCTCTAGTGTCTAATGATAACTGAATCATAAGATGGTTTAGGTCGGAAGGATTCCCTAAGGTTTTTTAGTCTAGCATCTTGATCAGCCATAGAAAATGGGGTGCAGATTATATGGGCAAAATTTCTCTCTCACCTGTGCAGCTTAATAGAGAAAACTGTGCAAGTTACAGCTCAGCCATCTGGAAATCAACTTAGGCTGGATACTCTTGCCAGTTCAGTTATGGCTGTCACACAGTGCAGTCCAGAACACTCATGACTGATGCTTTCCAAAGTCTGTGTTGTAGACATCACCTAAACAGCACTATTATAAATAATTTTGCACTAGTATAGGTACATCGATTCTTGGAGGGTCAGTAGTTCTGCTTTGCTTAGATGATTACAGCTAAACTGGCCAACCTTGCCAAGAAGTCATCTTTGTTCAGTGGCAATTCATTTTCAGTTTCTAAGAGGTTATTGCGAACATGGAAAACATCCGACAAATGGATTGTTCCCACAGAAGCAATGAATGCAGATTGAATGACCCTTGAATGCAGCTAAATTTTCAGCCAGCAACACAGTACTGTTCCTGTTTTATATTAGTTTTTCATATTTATAAGCTAGTGAGTGCTACACATCTGAGGTGGTAAGTTGATCAGGTTCCAAGGACTCTTTCTAAGAAAATCAGGCACATTCATAAAAGCCACAATATATGTTGTTTAGAGGCAGAAGCTAGAGGTAAAAGTTGGAAACGTGTATTTCAAATAGATAAAACCAGGAGTTCTTCTCTGTTAAATTACTGAGTATGGGTTTAGATTCTTTAAACCAGCTATTTTGTCTCTTTCCTCTACCATTTCATGTCAAAAAACTGTGTTCTTCCTTCGTCCAGTCCTCATCCAATAGTCATCATTTGAAGGAGCCTTTAAGATGGCAAGTAAAGTTGGCCCTTTAGAAGGCCTATGGATGATAAAATAGTTTTGTATCAAGCTATGGATTTTATTTCACACAAGCCACACAGAAAATAGCACAAACTCTTCTTGTTTTCCAATGCTCTGTACATCTTCATTTTCACTTTTTTCCCCCTTGAAATTTGACAGTTAGAGCCCTTTTAGGAAAACATCTTCTTTTCCTGCACATGATGTCTGATCCAAATCACAAAGCCTCTCTCTTTACAAAGCAGATATTTTGCTTTCCTGCCTGGTCTCACAGGCTATCTTCCGCTAAGCGACTGAGTCATCTGGTTCCTCTCTACCACCTAAACTTCCTTTGTTGCTGAGTACTCTTCCTTCATCAGTTCAAGTCTGAGTTATTCTGCTTGGGGACTTTTCCATTTTGCAACCACTCCTTCTTTTAGACTGTCTGCATGGTGTCTTTTTCCTATTCATGGAGTTGCTTTTCTTGCCTTTAATTTCAGTGGTATTTAACAAACTAGTGCCATCAGATGTCCTAAGTTATCTTAAGAAGCTGTTTCATATCCATCTACTTATATATACACAGACAAGGGACAAACTAGGGCCAAGTTTGAGAAAGCAATCATAATCACTCAGACCAGAAGTCATCTGCCCACCAGCAGGGCTGTGGCATCATATGTGTTAAGATTGGCATAACATCACATATAATGCTAACGCTATGCAAAACTACAACAACTTCACTGTACACCCATGTTTCACCACCTTCATACCCACTTACTGGAAAGAAAGAAAAAAATTAAGTGTGTATCTTCATTGCTCAGGAAATGAAGTTTTCTGAAAGATAAATGAAATGGGAGCAAGAAAGTGTGAGACTCCATAGGAAGCAAGGTTCAGGCAGGTCTTTCTGCAACATAGTTTTGCCATGCAATTGAGGAGACCTATTGTAGCATTCTATTGACCAGTCCCTAGCTTTTAGGAGATGGCTAATGTGCCCTAATTAGTCCCTGCATGGAAAAAGTGTTTTGTAGGCAACACAGAGAAGGCCAAGACTGCAAGTAAGTTACTGGGATCTGCAGATTGATGAGTTGGTTTACATCAGGGAGATATCGTCTATGTAAGGAGGCCAAAACAAACGGTACTCTTTGGCCACTGGGAGGCCATGACACAAACAGTGGTTTAATGGCACTTGAAGCCATGGGGAGATAATTCTAGAGAGCGAGTCCTGAGGCAGGGAGAAGAAACCCTGCAGCGCAGGTAAAGCCAATACCTGGATTCCTTTAAAACACGCCATCCACATCTGGGCTGGGAGATGTTACAGGTGTGATACTTATGACAGAGGTCTTCTGCTTTGTACACACTTTATTCATTTTAGCTCTTCTTTGGTTGGTTTATTCCTTTTCCCTCCACCCTCTGATCATTAGCAAAATGAATTCTATTGATAAAAGCACTGTTTTATTGGTGCATTTTTTGTTCTCTTGGAGTTAATGCAGCTATTTCAGTCCAAATCTGGTAAAGTTGGGCATGAAAAATGAGTAACACTAGCCTGGCCTTAGGTTACACCCCCTCATCCTCTGTACTTTCTAGGAGACTGAAACCTCTTGACTGCAAAACCAGATGTGAGATTTCAAATGGGAGCAGGGGATGGTCCCAGAATTTCCCTTCTGAAATGCACATGTTTTACTGCTTGTGAGAGGAAGACAGCTTGCTCTGTGTGCTGTTAAATGGCTCCTCACAGCTCTAGAGACGAGGGCAAACCCAAGCAGGTGTGTGGGTTTGGTCTATGTCTTGCACTGATGGGGCTTGGAGACTACAGTCTTGGGTCAACTTTATACAACAGTAATGCAAATATATTTTTATTTATGTATTTTATTGTAATCCCTACCCCACAGGTTTCAACCCTGACTTGTGGAGAGAAAAGTGTCTTTTTTTTTTTTTTTTAAATTCATAATAGTTGGTCACTGCTTGAAATCATTGAGACAGGACACAAAAAGATCATTTAGGAGCTAATGAGTTTGCCAAAGTTAGTACAAATCTTTGTTAAGCCTCCGGTGGATTCTGCAGCAGACCTCAACTGAATTTTTTCCTGTTAGCTGGTGGGTAGCTCTGTCTGGACTGATATGGTCATGCAGAGCTTAGCAGCTGTTCCAAAAGGCTGATCTGAGTAATTCCTCTTACGTAAAGCACCCAGAACTGGGGTGGTTGCAGTCATTTATAACTTTGACCATGTTATCCCAGTTTTAGTCACCAACCTACTCCAGTTAGGTGCAGAACCTCTACTCCTCAGAGCTCTTTCTTTGTGGGTGAACAAGAAGCTTGTGTCATAAAACTAGGAAAAAAATAGTGTTTTTACTCTGCTGTAGGAGCAGGAGATGGTCAGATCATTCAGGAGTAAAAGTGGTGCACATCTCCAAAAATATTTAAATACCTGATTCTCAGTGATTTTCTCAACAGCTCAAATGCTGAAAGGAATGCTGGAAAGCCAAAAAAATAAAAAATCCACACAGTTATTTGGAGCCATGAGGAAAGACCTGAAGAACAACTGAGCAAGAACTATTCCGCAAGATCTGAAGGTATTCTGTGCTGGCAGTTCATCGATGAGGGTTGCTCATTATTTGCTTATTTTGAACATGTTGTTTGCTGAAGGCCAAAGCCTGTCAGATCTTAGGAAGGCTCTTTTTCAAGAGCTTTTGTTGCTTCAGCAAACAGGTCATGAGTCCAACCCACCCACTCCACAAACAAACATTTCTCCAAATTATCAGGGGAATGGAGTTCATTTGACAGAGACGTCAGTTTTGTAGAGATGGATCGCTTAGGGCGTGGGGGTTTTATTGTATGTGTCCAAGTCTCTGCCCTCTACTCCTCAGCTTTCTGCTCATGCATCCTGTGTAATGACTCTGTGTGTGCTTGTTTATTTATTTCCTTTTTGGAGCTGCTTACCTCTCTAATTATGCACGCTAAGTATTCAGTACTCCAGCTGGCTGTGTTCCCAGAACAAAGGCTATAACTGAATACGAATAACTGAATTAAAATAATGTTGGCTTATAATCAGAGAAGGGCCCTGCGTTGCTCAGGAATTTTGAGAAATCACTAATCGGAAAGGTAATTCTACCTGCTGACATGTAAACTGGATGCCTGTCTGCCTTCCAAGCTAGTCTTCATACTTACAAATCTGAAACATTGCTTCTCATGGTAAATTTTGTGGTAGACTAAAGGCAGATGATGGCTACAGTTAAAGTATTATACTGGGGTAAGAGTATTTTTCAGAGACATAGGAATAATTCACAGAATGCCTTAGCTTGAGTAGAGGCTTGAGTTGTTGAAATGAAAGTAGAGCAGGAATTACTTATAGATGGTACCTAAAAGACACTTTAGTGGAAGCTCACTACAAAACTGGGTGTCTCAGTCTTCCTGTTTGAAAAATTAGTGTGGTTCTGACAGAGAACTGGAAAGCATAGTGGGTGAGAGCAGCTTACGGAGAAAGTCAAATAGATTGCTCTTCCAAGAGAAGAGAGCACAGAAGTGACATACATGAAGAAGGACTCATCTCTCTCTGCTGACGATTAATTCAGAAAAAAACCTCAAAACTGGAAGAGCTCATTGTGCTCTTACATTTAAATCCATGCAGATTGTCCAAAGTCATTATTCAGAAGTTATTTTTTGTCCAGATCTTAGCTCTCGAGTTTGTTCTTATTTACTGGGAGAAGGCTTCTTTTTTTTAATGTGACTTGTCGAAATCGAATCTAAAGTGCAAAAGCATCAGTATGTCTTTTTCTTGTGGGAGTAATTTTGATGAAAATGTCATGCAATTAATCCATCTTATACTATTATTAACTGAAAGATTTATATTCCTTTTTCTTGTGACCTTCAATTTCCAGTCTTTATCTCTGTACTATTTGCAGTGGAAATCAAATGTTTTCTACTTATTCTATCTTTTCCGCAATCTTTCAGATATCTGCCTGTACAGAGTATTAAAGTTTGGGATGGCAAACTAACTAACCTGGCTTTCAAAAGATCCTTTAATGCATGAAGTGCCCTACATCCTAGAAGTCCCACATATCCCATTGGTGCAGATCCCAGCTGTGATAAGACTGAAGACATTATGTTATAAAGAAGTCTTCGGCAGAGTTATCAGCTGCTGCCTGGGAGGCTCATGTGAACATCCTGGGCATGCCTGAAAATAGTTTTGTGTAGAAGGGATTTGCCAGGGAAAAGGGAAAGGAGGTTTCAGGGATATTTCAGGCTTCCAGGGCACAGCCATGTTTTGAAGGTGCTGGATTCTTGCTTTGATTTTATAATGACTAATCTACCCCCTAGGGCCTAAAACAGTAAAGGATCCACAGCAAACACTGGAAATAGCTTAAAAGAGTACAACAGGAACGTTTACCAGTCACTGGCCACACAGGCATATACCCTCCCTGACATCCAAACTATCTGCAGCAATGTGTCCGCAATGGTCTGTGGAGCAGCTTGGTTATCCTTTGCCACTGAAGGCTTTGTACATGCTCGGAAACCCCTCTGGGGAAGTGTAGTTGGCTTTGCTTTACTTTTGAGCTCCTGGAGCTGGTCAGCTGCTGGTGGTAAGGAAAGCCCTTAGGCTGTAAGAATGATATACGGTTCCTGGAGTCCTCTGGGCTAGCATGAATTTATCTTCTAAACACTTGTGTGATTCAGTCTCCTGATGTCCACACAACTCTGCCACAGCCTTCAGCATCAAAACCCTGATAATGCGTTTGCTATCGTAATTCATCAGAGACAGTTTGTGCAGATCCTCCCAGGGACTGAGCTGGATGGTCTCTTGAAGACTCTGACAGCTCTGTATTTCAGTGATTATCATTAACAACAGGATCCTGCTCTGAAAAGTGCTGGTCTGCGTTCCAGTTAGCTGGAATGGGGGAAGTGATACTGCAAAGCAAACAACAGCTTTTATTAAACAACTGTGCAGATGCACCAAGCACAGTGTGAAACATGATGTATCACTTTTCCAGTAGCAATATGGTTCACCCACCTCTGGCTTGGGATTCTACTTCAGAGATAAAATTGAGAAAACATATTTTAAAAATAAAAATAGTTTTCATGAAAAAGAATGACTATGCATGAATAGAACAGAAAGCTGCACCATTCCATATAAGTTATGTGTGAATACAACACTCAGAATGGCAGTTTTCTTCTTGAATGTGCAGTACGTTTGTGTGATAGTGGAATGTGAACTTTCAGAGATAGATTTCCCAATTTATTCCTTAAGGATGTATTCTGTGATCCAGACACATGTGGTTTGGCTCGTTTAAGGATCATCTTTGGGAAGAATCTCTGTTCTGAGTTAAAAAAAAAAAAATAGCACCTGATGGCTATTCCCTCTGTTTGAGGTGTTTTTGGAGGCACAAAGCCTCCACTGCACTGTGAGTGGGACTCCCTTTTGTGCCCTCCAAGAGGAAGCCCACCAGGATAAAGAAGTAATGGCAATTCTTTTGTCATGGTATTTGCTTCGTACACATTTCTTCCCCTGTGACAGGAACTGCTGTTTTTTTTTGCATCAGTATCAACATTTCTATAATATAATAAGGTATATCTAATATCTATGTAATAGTATGTATATAATGAGTCCATAATTCAGAGAAAAAGAGAGCAAAACAGTAGAAGAATTTAATTGCATACAGCTCTCCAGTTAAGTAGGCAATGAGATTACAAAGCCAATGGTTAAAAGATGAAGACAGAAGAATTATACCTCATTTCTAGTGTGATTTATCTACATACAGATTGAAGGAGATCACCAATCAGAACAAATTTAAAGATGTTTTGGACCCCATGATCCTTGGCCAGGATTTATCTCAACCAGCTTTTGGTGCCAGCAACACATTTACATCTCAGCTCTGTGTTTAGTTTCCATCTGGTGAACATTCCAGTCAGTAGAGGAAATGCTGAATGCAGACACCCAAATGCAGATGGATTATTTCTATCCCTGCAGGTTTTGAACTCAACCTAAATACCATGCTCCACGACAGCCGGAGATGAGGAGCCTAATTCAAAGTGAGGCTTTAGTTGTCTGTTTTGCAGGAAGTCAGACAGGATGATCATTGTCCCCTTCTGACCATAGAATTTATGAATCACCAGTGAGTAATTTCTCCAGATAATGTTGAAAACTCTGCTGATCATTTTGGGGCTTTCACTATGATTTCCCCCATCTCCAGTCATTCATCTGTACCCTAGTCAGGACTCCAAATGACAGCCCATGGGGAGACTGCTCTTCTTATTTTGGATTTTGGCCTGCTGCAGGGAAAATAGATGCAATGAAGTGTGTAAGAGAGACTCATCCTTCTTACTTGTGACCGATAACAGCAGAGAATATAGAACAACAGAATCATTTGAGTTGGAAGGGACTTCTTAGAGGTCATCTAATCCAATTTCCCTGCAGTGAACTGAGAGGCCTACAGCTAGATCAGGTTGCTCAGAGCCCTGTCCAGCGTGACCTTGAATGTCTCCAGGAATGGTGCATGTAGATGGTGCACCTGTCTGGGAAACCTGTTCCAGTGCTTCACCACCCTTCTCATAAAAAACTTTTTTCTTATAGCCAATCTAAATCTCCTCTGTTTTAGATAAGGAGCATCAATGACATCAGTGGGGTTTTGAATTAGTTTAGGGACCTGCCCAGGCAGAACGTTAGCTCAACCTCAAAATATTAGGACCCATTTTCAGTAGTGATCATATTGGTCTTGTTTATCCCAATTTATTTATTGTTTCTTCCAAGTTTCTAGACAATTTCATATGACAGTTGTTGCCTGCTGTGTGTGTCTTTGCAATAATTTCCGGTGTGCCTTTGGATGATAACCTTTGCCAACACACCCTGCCTGTTATGTCCCAGCTGGTTTCCTCACTGGGGATATGCCCTGTTCTCCACCTGCTTTGGATATGTGCTTATCAATGTGTGCACAGAACCATACTGAGACATTTCAGTTCCCTAGACATTTCACCCTTACACATGCTCTCAAAGATTTCTTTGCAGATGCTCTTTTCATGTTCCTGGTATCCCACCCACTCATCCATAGTTTTTTTTTTTTTTCTGTCTCTGGGCACTCTTCTTCCTGATACTGTTTTTCCTGACTATTCTCCCTGTTGGTTCCCTGCCACTCCTCTGGCTGGTAGAGTTGGTGAGTGTCATGGACATTTGATTTTATATATTGTTCTCCTCTCCTCGTTATATGCCTCTGCTAACATATCCATTAAATTTGAAGAAATTTTCTATGTTTCTCTCTCGACTCTTCATTTTATGTAATGTTTTCATCTATACCCATCTTAAATGTTAGCCTGCTGGTACGTTATTGTGCACCAGATTAAAATACCTTGTTCTTTCTTTTTCCACTTATCTGACTGAATTCAAGGTCATCATCGTGTCCTACTTTCACAGCTCTCTCCTGACTCATTAATTTATTGCCAATTTTTTCTTAGAAATTTGCCATTCTTCTCAGTGCTGGCAACAATCCCATCTCTACAATCAAGTTGCTAGCAGTTTCGATTTCTTGTTCATCTGTTCATGTCTCTTTTCTGACCTTTGCACCCCATGGGAAATGTTTGTTTGTTTCCCTGTTGTCCTTTTTGAACACTGCAGCAAAATAATCCTCTTTAATTTTAGTTCCACTAGGGACTTTTTAATGTCTTCTCTATTCTACCAATAAATTGTGTCACATCCTGAGAGAACTGCAACCTGTCTCCTTCACTGAAGTCTTGGTTTCTCCCAGACTGTTGTCTGCAACTGAATTTTACTGGTCTTTTCATTTTAAGAAGTTTGGTGTCCTCTGAGTCATTTTGATTCCCTTCCTTTGCCATGACCTACTGCCTTTATTTTTCACATCTCTTGCTCTCTTCATTTTCTTGTTCATCAAGCTGACTTCACTCCCATCAACTTGCCATAGATGAACTTTGGGACAAAGGACACACATGGAATTCATTAACACTTCCCTCCCCTGCCTGTTTTTCCAGTGGGGTCACAACTTCTTTCCAGAATGGTCCATGTGCTCCCATTCTGCCCCAGGTCAGAGTACACCATAACTTCTTTCTTTTTCTCACAATATATTAAGGTCGTGATTATCAGTAGTATTCAGTATTTTTCATAGACTCGTAGAATCATTTGAGTTGGAAGGGACCTTTAAAGGTCATCTAGTCCAATTCCCTTGGAATGAACAGGGTCATCTACAGATAGATCAGGTTGCTCAGAGACCAGCACAGTTACTCCCTGGACCAGCACAGTTACTCCCAGGCATAGGAACCAAGAGAATACAAAAATATAGTTCTCATTCTAATTTTTTTTTTCTCCAGTTTTGCTGGGCTAAAGTTGTTCTCCTTGGATCAGCACTCACTTCAGTGCCTGTTCTTCTGCCCGCATCTCAGCCCAGCTACATACTAGATGCTCTCCCCATGAATTCATCAGTTTACCTCAGTGCCAAACTATGAATTGATGCAAATCTTTCTTCAGGGAGCTCCACAGTTCGCAAAGTACCAACCATGAGTCCAACCATGTGAACCTCACTTACCCCACATGTGAGGGGGCCAGGAGTCTCCTGGAAGCTCTCCACATTGGAACTTGCTGCATGGTGGGGCCTTTGACAAGAAATCCTGTCTTTTAGTTCCTCTCTTATTTGTTCATTGGCAGACAAAGGATGCAGTCATCTTCCATCCACTTGGAACCCTTTGTTTGCTAGAGGATGTTTTACTGCCTCTTTAAATCTACGGAAGCCATTAAAGTTGAGCAAAGCAGCAGTTAAACTTCTCAGTCCGTGTTGTTCTGTAGCCAGCGAGTGCTTCTGCTGTTAGCAAGAAAAGCAAAATTTCCACCTCCCAAAATGCATAAAATGTGCTTGTAATATGTTCGTGAAAAATAAAAAGCTACCTACAAATGGAGCCACACCTGTTTCCTCCAACTAGAGGAGAAAGTGGATTAAGCCCTCGCCTCATTGTTCCATAGCCCTTGCAAAAAACTGAGCACCGTTTACAGTTGGGAGCATGATTATCGTTCTGCTTCCTTAGCTCAGGGAAAAACAGCTTTTCCTGATGTAGATTATATTTGCATTTATATTTATTCATTTGCATACAGATTTTTATGCCCTGCTCTTGAAAGGTAAAGAGATTCTAGCTCTTTTAAAGGCAATAACAGTTCATTTTATGCCCTGTTCTCCATAACAATAATTGCTATAACTCTGAAGCTCCCTTGGCATTTTAAAGGCAATAAAGAAAGGGGTGAAGGGGAAAAGAGGAGAACGTTCTCCTATTAATCGGTGAGACTCCAGGGTTCAGTTCTGCAGTGCTTTATTCCTGCGAGTAATCTCATTATCCTTGGTAGAGCTGATTGTACAGAGGCAGCAGGATCATGCCCCAGAAGTCCAGCCCTTAATCAAATCTACCTGTTTAAAAGGAACACATGGCTGTCTTTCAGTGGGAGCCTTTAGCTCCGAAATGAGGATGTAAATTAGCTAAAATGCCTCAGAGGGAGGAAAACTCCATCTGCCAGGTTTTCCCTCTGCTCTTGCAGAAATTAATTCTTTGATTGTATGTGTGTGTGCGTATGGGGGGAGTGTTTCTTCGCATTTTTTTGCCTTTGACAGAGGCTCAGAACTCCATTTTCAGAAATAAACACAGCCTTTCTCCATGTGTCTGAGAAAAACACATGTAAAGGGCTATTTTGTATGGATGGAGTAAAAAAAACATATAAATCTTTAGCCAGGAAGGGGTGAGAATTTAATAAAAGTAACAGGCATTTGCCAGGGACTCTCTCAACTGCTGCAGAAGCAGAATGGCTCCGTAGAGGGGAATGGCAAAGTCTGAAAACCAGGCAAGACTTGAAGGAGGGGAGAGAGCCAGCAGAGCAGGGCTGCTTGGCTTTAAGAGGAGGTGAAGATGAATGGATGTAATAAAGGCATATAAAATATTGGTTTCTACAAAGAAAGTAAAAGATGGGCTTCAGTATAACATTTCTCCTGATAACTAAATAAATCTAAAGAAATGAAGACAGTAGTTAAAGCAGGTTAGTAAAGTATTTGTTTATTTTTCTTAACATAATGCATAGCTTCCTATCTCACTGATACCATTTTAAAAAAAGAAGAGCATAGAGGACTTAAAAAACTACTTGAATGTGAGTAAATGTACTAAAATTCTCTAAATGTGAGTTAGAAAGGCAAGTCTTTAAGACAATGTCTTCCACCCCCAGTGTGGTTTGGTTCAAATTCCAGATTTGTGGCATAGTAGACATAAAAATCACTGTGTTCTTGGTCATTATGTTTTACATAAATAAAAAACATTTATTTGTTATATAAATGTGAACAAATGTCACTGTCTGTAGCTATTAGATGGGGTAAAAACAGAGAAGAAATATAATCTCTCCCATACTAAGACATGAAATATCAGATGAAGAATCAGAAAAGATGTAGAAGGGCTCTGTTTGTTTCAGTATTTTTTAAAATAAAGCCCCAGAGCAGCAGTCCTAATTTTTTTTTTTCTTCTTCTGTAAGAACAATCACAATCTTGAGAGGAAAACAAATGAGTCACGTCAGAACAACATCTTGTCTCCAGTGCCTCCTTCTCCTGCCTGTCACCCACTGGGCATCTGAGGCTCTTTCCAGCTGCTGCCACCTCCTTGGTGGCCTTCAGGAGCAGCCTGAAGATGATCAACTCATCTGATGTTCACTTGCCTATCTTATTTCTTTCTCCTGCTGTGGATAAAGCAATCACCGACTAGGGCATTCCTCCTATGGCAGATGTCTTGGGCCTTTTTAAGGTGTTTTGCTTTTATGATCAAAGAGCTGGAGCATTTCTCCTACGAAGAAAGGTTGAGGGAGTTGGGCTTGTTGGGACTGGAGAAGAGAAGGCTTCAGAGAGACCTCATTGTGGCCTTTCAGTACTTGAAGGGAGATTGCAAATGGGAGGGGGACCGAATTTTCACATGGTCTGGTAGTGATAAGACAAGGGGAGATTTACATTAGATGTTAGGGAGAAATTCTTTACTCACAGGGTGGTGAGACACTGGCACAGGCTGCCCAGAGAAGCTGTGGTTGCTCAAACCCTGGAGGTGTTCAAGTCCAGGTTGGATGGAGCCCTGAGCAGCCTGAGCTGGCAACTCTGCCCACAGAGGGGGGTTGGGACTGGATGGGCCTTACAGTCCCTTCCAGCTTAAGGCATTTTATGATTCTATGACCCTACTAACTGCTAATACTGCAGTTGAAATCTTACTATTATAGTTAATATCAGGAATGAAAATGCCACTGTCTCAGTACAGAGTCTGTCCCCTGGTCAGCCAAAGCAAAGAGACTAGGATGGTTGTGGCTAGCCTGCTTGATGGCCAGGACTGCCATTGCAATGTGACTATCAGTGGTTGGCTGTTTAACCTGACCTGTTCCTTAAGCCGTACTAGTTTGTATCAAATGTGGATCTGAACTCTATTTTTAGGAAGAGTACCAAGCTTGTTTACAAAATAATTGACTTGACTTCCATCTGAAGCTTTGCATGTTTTTAGTTCAGCTTTGGTCAAACTGGGTTCCCGTTATGATTACTCTACGCTTGTACAATAAACATTTGGAAACTGTCAGCATGGTATTGCTCAGTGTGAACTTTTAGTTGTGTGTCTGCTTGCACAAGACCCAGCACAGGGTCAGCTGAAGAACTGCTGCTATGGAACAGTGCTGGTGAAAGTGCGGTGAGCTTGGGCAGCCACACCAGTGAAGGCTGACTCATCTCAGAAATCCTTGCCTGACTCCATACTAACATTATACAGACCCATGTCAGCTGTGGCATCCTATGGAAACATGTCCCACAATCCTTGTAAGTGTGTAAACAGAGGATTTGGAAAGGTTTGAAAGTGCCAGCAGGCCAAAGCATGAGGGGTATGGACTGTGTGTCTGCTAGAGTTTGTCGGAGAAGTTGGTAAGATGCCATGACCATGCCCAAGGCTGTGGCTTGTAGCTGCTGGTTTTCTCTAGCACTGAGATATGAGGCAACATCCACACTTACATTCACGTTAAATTTGATAACTCTAAAGCCAATATTCACATTTTATTTTATTTTATTTTATTTTATTTTTATTTTATTTTATTTTATTTTATTTTATTTTATTTTATTTTATTTTATTTTTTTAATTATTTTTACAGCACAAAGACCTTCAGTTCTTTCTTCGGACACTATATGTGTGTATTTGTGAATTAGATGTATGCTGCAAGAAACCAAACTGTACGTAACACTGTTCAGTAAATACAACTTTACCCCCATCCACAAAGAAATAGGGTCTGTAACCTGCAGCCTAGTGGATGATTTGACTTCTCACAGCCTGTAGAGATGACGACTTTCCAGACAGAGCTAGATGTAGGTTTTGAACAGATTTATTTGTTAAAAATGAATGCAGTCTCATGACTGCAATGTTTTAGTTTGGATGCAAATATGTTAAGTACCTTATATGGACAAGATAAACATATGTAAGGAATTAACAAGGTGCAAAAAACTTTGTCTTGTGCATGAGGTTGAGCTAGGTAACTTCCTAAGACTCCTTCCAACTCTGTTTTCAGTGGTAAATAGTTCTTATAAGTTGACAGCAATTTTCCCCAGCAGGGCACATGTACACGAGACCCAATAACCTGGGGACAGATTTTCGGTTACAACCCTAGGCAACGCTACAGTCTTGGGGCAGAGTGGCTAGAAGGCTGTGCAGAGAAAAAGGACCTGGGGGTATTGGTCGATGCTTGACTGAACATGAGCCAGCAGTGTGCCCGGGTGACCAAGAAGGCCAATGGCATCCTGGCTTGTATCAGAAATAGTGCAGCCAGCAGGAGCAGGGAGGTAATCAGCCCCCTGTACTCAGCTCTTGGAAGGCTGCACCTCGAGTACTTGTATTCAGTTTTGGGCCCCTCACTGCAAGAAAGATGTTGAGGCCCTGGAGCCTGTTTGGAGAAGGACAACGAAGCTGAAGATAGCACTGGAGCACAGGCCTTATGGGGAGCATCTGAGGGAACTGGGATTGTTTAGTCCAGAGAAGAGAAGTCTCGGGGAAGATGTTATTGCTCTCTACAACTACCTGAAATGAAATTGTGACAAGGTGGGAGATAGCCTCTTCTCCCAGATATGATTACAGTAGGCCTAGAGGGAATGGCCTCAAGTTGAGCCAAGGGCGATTCAGGCTAAACATTAGGAAAAACAACTTCTCCAAAAGAGTGGTCATGTGCTGGAACAGGCTGCCCAGAGAGATGGTGGAGTCACCATCCCTGGAGGAGTTCAGGAAACATTTAGATGTGATACTAAGGAACATGGTTTATTGGCCAACACTGGTGGTGGGTGGGCAGTTGGACTACATGATCTTAGAGATCTTCTCCAACCTTAATGATTCTCTGATTCTTTGAAAGTGGTGCTTGCCATGGTACAGGTTTTTGTTAACAATGAAAGAAGTGCCTGCCACAGGGCAGGTCTGAAGTGGAGATGTCCTGGTTATATCAATATTCCATATCATGACGTCATGTGACAAGCTTTTTGGTGCAGATTCACAGTGCACCGTAGAGCTGTACTTCCTGTTTTTCTAGCAGTCTCATGTGAGTTCTGACCCTCCAAGAGGATGATACACTGAGATGTACTACATTTCCCAGGAGCCTCCACGTGATCTCTAATTCCAGATGATGGGGGTGAGAGTTTCTTCCAGGTTCCGGCAGCTCAGTGAGCAGCAGCACAGTTGTGGCCTTCCTCTCTCTCCCATTTGAGTTATTAATAATAGTATCTCTCTTTTCTTATTATTATCTCACATTCTTTTGCCATTTGTAGTAAATTTGTTCTCTCTCCTTATCTTAATTGGGTTGTTTTTCTTTCTTTCTCCCCAAAAGTGGAGAAAGCGCCCCCCTTACCCCATTGCATTTGAAACCACGACAGGAGATGAACACTTTTTTTTTTTTTTTTTCCTGCAGTGACTCAATGTCTCGGTTTTGCCAGGCATGAATCTCAATGCTTGTGTTGTTTGATACTGTATCTCTACCCTGCCTGATCACCCATCCTCCCTGACTTTCACTTCCTTGATCTGATTTGGGTACATCTGTGATGTTGAAACATTCTGCCCTCTGTACCTCTTGGCGTTACTATTAGTTCCTTATTTGCTTTCTGAAATCTCTTCATTTGTTCATAGACGAAACCCTCTGAGCTTCCTCTAAGTCACCTTCTCTGTCCATTTGCAGTTGGAGATATCTTTCATAATTTTACATTTTTTCCCTATTAACTTTAAAGACATGTATTATTTTTCTTTTTTTGATCTCTTCTCATGATATGTCCTTCACTCTCTAGAGATTCCCAGTATATATCTCATACTCTTTTCTTTTCTTCCTATTTTCCTGGAAATGCCTCCTACAGATATAGGTGTCCTTTTCTCTCAGTCAGGTTGGCATCTTTTTTTTGTTCACATATAATTATTTCTTCGCCCTGAAGCTCAAGTGAGCTGTACATACACAATTTGTTTTATTAATCCATAAAAGAAAGTCTCCCTAGTCTAAGATTTCTCCTAGCTGCACTAGTTTTCCTACTTGCTTCCTAGGGTTTCAGTCTTCTGTGCTTTTCACATGAAGTCTAAATATGAGGTTGTATTCTTTAATTAACTAATTTTGCCTTGCCCAGAACAGCCATCAGAATGATATTTATGGGACTTGTTTGTCATATGAGAAATCTGAGATTCAGCCCCTGACTTGCATTGGCAAGGGACGTGAATTTTGGTCATCTTCGTCCATCAAGAAGGCCCTGACCACAAATCAGTCTATTGACCCTTCTGAGATGGGTGGCTCTCAGAAGTCTGACAAAATCTTCTAGAGGTCACAGGTTCATCCAGATGTGAAACAGAAGAAATCTCAGAAGTGGAAGTGGTTTGGGAAGACCATTTCCCACAGAGCTGCCACAGGGATCGTATCCTCTGCTTTGTACATTTGTCTCAAGGTGGGAATTGGGCTGCTTAGCTGCTAATTTCAACATTCTCCAGCTGTTCACCAGGAGCAGCAGGACACCTGGATCTCAGGTCCGCTAGTGGTAACCTGAGGCTTTTTCCTAATCTGCTCCCCACGTCCTGAACATGGACACCAAACTCTGCAGAGAGCTTTTCCTTCTTGTTCATCCTTCAGAAAAAACATAGGTTTGTTGTGTTCCTACAAAGCTGAGAATCAGTACAACTTCCAATTTGCCTTGATATAGAGGATCACTTCCCTTTTTTACAAGATGTCTTTATTTCTCCATATTATAAACTCAAGGCAGATTCTCTATCTTTTGTTGCTGTTACTTTAGATGAACATTTCCTTCCTCTTTGTCAGTTTATGCAATAGGGTAAAATTGCTCTTAGTATCAGTAATACATCCTTTGAAGGACACGTTTAGACAATTCCACCAGTCTTAAAAGTAAAATAAAATTATACATAAATGAATATATAAGACCTGTTTTCCTCATTCATCAGAAATGAATTGATATTATCGTTGGAAATATTGAAAGTAACAGTGGTATTATCAGTTAAAGAAAATCAGCCTTTTCTTCCTCTTTACTTATAGATGAAGCCGTAACTTTTTCTGTCAATCCACCAAATACTATTTTGCCTTTAAATCATGTTTTCCTCCTCTGTATGGTTATAATGGCCCAATTTTATATTTGTTTTGTGCAGGAATAGGGAAAGATAATTTATGTTTTGATTTTTTTGTTTCCTAATCTCATTGGTTTTTAAATTTATTTATTTTCATGGCCAGAGAACTTTGTTGCTTTCCTGTGGGTAACCAACTAAGTTGTATAAGATTGAAACAAGTGTCATTCGCTGTAATGAATGTATACCCAGATCTTGCCAATCTTATTCAGTTAAAGTGAGATGGCTTCATGCTGTACTTCAGATTCCTCCTTTGCTGTGGCTGTATCACCCACTGGTGATCAAAAATTGAATGTGTTTATCTCAGCAGCATGGCATGATGGATAGAATTTGACCAGTGCAGAAGAAGGAGGTGTACAGTACATGACCATTGCCACTAGGACTGATGTTGTGTGATCACCTGGAGGATATCTGAGCTGCCCATGTCAGGAGTCTGGTTTCCTTCATCTTTCTTCTTGTCCTCTGGCCTTCAGGTTCCCATAGTTTCCTGCAAGCTGCTCTTTCTGCTTTGGTTTTCTCCTCCATAGCAAGGAAAGGGTGTTTTCTTGCTGTGAGAAGGTTTCACGGCTGATGTCTGCAAAGACTTTGTTGGTGGAAAGCTGTTGTCATTTACAATACAACTTCATCATGGAGCTGACGTGAGCAAAAAGATTTCTAGAGAGGATGCTGTGTGTGACATCTGCCACTTAGACTTTGAGGCATTTGCAGAGATGAAGTAAGAATAATATTAACTGAGTAGAAATCAAATTCCTTGCAGAGGAAGAGGAATGGAAAGCATCAATCCAGATCATTTACTATTACCCCCAAGGAACAGACTCATTGTCTATTTTCAAAGGATTGCTTTACAGCTATTAAAGAGCATTCTTGGCTTCTTGGAGAGGGGAGAATGTACCCTCATCGCTATTAATAATTAATAACTGCTGGCATATTTAATGAGTACATAAAATGATCAGTTCATTCATAATAATCTCTTGGGCCTGCCCCCTTCCAGATTATCTCAGAAAAAAATATCAGACAACAAAATGGAGATACTAAATTTCAAGATGATTAATGTGACTCACATAGCATGAAAAGGATAGGATGGAGGCAGAGTTTATTAAAGATTTTGCTGTTTAGACATCTTTAGAAATGCAGGGAAAAACAGAATAAAGACAGTAGAAACAGAGACATAAAGTAGCCCAGCTACTGAAATGTCTTTAACTTAGCTTTGAGCATGAAAATAAAGGAAAATAATTAGGAATTAGGTATTTGGAAAAAGGTCACCATAAAGGCTAGTTAAAGGCAGTGGTGAGAACTGGGAGGCTGGTCCCTAAAGGTAATCTTGAGTGAGAAGGGAATTGCCCTATCAAGGTACTTAGTCCGCAGCCATTTGGGGCACAGCTTTTGTGCTACATCTTTACAGTGCCTAGTAAAATAAGACCCTGCCTTGTGAATAGGAATTCTAATGCTGATCCTCAGCAGTAGCTGGCATTGTTAAAATGTCAGCAAGAATGATAAGAGATATCAGACTTTGGGGATAATGGGAAAGGCAACAACTATGTTTCTGCTCTTCTATTTGCAAAAATGGATTCTGGCAGTTACTCATCCACTGAGGATTGCTTTCCTTCTTAGGTGTAGAAGAGGAAGGAAAAACAAAGTGAAAGTATTTTATGAAGTGTGACAGCAGATGGGCTATTAAATATGACTCGCTGTGTGGTGTGCTGGCAAACTCTTATTAATGACCTTGTGACTCCTTGCACTTCGGCAGCGGTTACAGATTTGACAAGCCATCCCTACCTGGCAAAGGTGAGCCTGAGCTGAGCAAAATTCATGCTGCTCTGAGCCTCCTGATGCCAAAAAGATGTTATGTGAGTCAAGGAAATGTGAGTAATTAAAATTCACATCGGATTTGAATGTTATGGACAATGTGGCTACAGGATTTATTTCTTCTTTCTGTTCTTTGTCAGCCTTTAAAGGTATCAGATAAATGATCCATGCTAATAAAGAAAGAGGTATTAAATGGGGTGTGTTCCCCATGTTTTAAGCAAGGGTAAATGAAGGGAGGGTTGGATATAGTACGAAGATGACAAAAGTAGTAACAAAACCAGAGCAATCTACAAACATCCGAAGGTGGCAAATGCCTAAGAAAAAGGGGAATTATAGTAGGTTGAGATGAATGAAGAGAAAGTGAATTGGGATATGGGGGCAGTGATGGAGGTTTAACAAAGGTGTAGTCTAGGATAGTCCCAGGACTGACACTAGAGAATTGAGAGATCCATCTTTTATTTGCTATTTAAAAATCAGTTGAAGGAAGCATTGTACAGTGTCTGGTAAGAAAGCGTCTAGCCACAGAAAAGAAAATGACAGGCTGATCTAACACTGATAATCTATTTTTAATTTCTGTGTTCTAAATCTCAATTTAATCTTTCATCAAGTCTTCAATGAAGCCCAAAGTCTACCAAGTTTGAAACAGATGTAGGATCACACCGTGTGTGAGGGAAAAGGACTTGCAACTGATGTCAAAGCTTTCTTGTGGTGCAGCTTTTCTGACTGCATCATCTCTTGAAGCAAACTGCTTGAACTGTGGTCCTACATCTACTTGTGTCATTTCCAGTTCCAGGTTCATTTTATTTTGTTTACAGCTGAAATGGACTTACTGGTGAAATGCTTGCACCTCTTGCCAAAGCTTTGAAAATAACTTGATCTTGAAGAGAAATCAAACTATTATTTTGTTATTTACTTTGTGTTTTATAAAAGATAGAAGAGGCACATGTGTGTGATAGCTTGTATCTGACAAATATTTGGGGTATTATGGTAATCCAAAACTTCTCTGTTCTGTGAGCTGGAGGAGATATGGCAACTTCCAACTGTCTGAGGGAGGCTGTTTCTGCCTACACCACTCTAGAGACCACTGGAGCCAAGCAGAGAAAGGAGTGTGTCCTCTCTCCTGAGTCTCTCTCATAAATCCCACTAAATCCTTACAGGGAGCCCAATCTTTGCTGGAGAAACCCTCTTTTGGGAATCAGGCAATTGGCAGCGAACAACCCTGAAGACACATCTACTGAAGGAGCAGTGCTCATAAATGTTCTGGGGGGGCAGGGAGGTGAGAGAGGCTGGGGGGGAGAGCATCTCTCATTTCTCATCTCTTTGAGGTAGAGCAGAGCTTTTCTCCACACTCACAATCTGCACAAATCTAGGAAAAAAAGGAGCATATCTGAGCATTTTCATCCAGAAAACTTACTCCAGTACTAAGCTCAAACTGCATCTGAAATAGGCTTTACTGTACCCATAGGACTTAGGATTCAGATGCCTCACTTTGGCCAATACTTCTGAAGACTGACTAGCTTAGGGAAGCCTGCACCTTCCAGATCCCTGTACCAGCTGGATAATCATAGAATGGCTTGGGTTGGAAGGGACTGCAGAGATAGTTCCAACTCCCCTGCTTTGGGAATTGTTGCCACTCACTAAATCAGGCACTAGATCAGGCTCCCAGGGCCCCATCCAACCTGGCCTTGAACACCTTCAGGGATGGGTCACCCACAGCTTCTCTGGGCAGCCTGTGCTAGCATCTCAGATAATTTGACTTGCTGAAACAAATCAGAGCAACCTCAGTTCAGTGACCCTCAAAGAGCTGTTGCACCAGCATGGAATTATCAGGGCACATTCCCAAAGCATTCCTGGAGCAAGGGATTTTTTGGGACAGTGCAGTGGTGGGTGTCCTCCTGCCTCTGGGAAGTCTTGATGAGATTGCTCCACAGTAGTAGCAAAAGCACAAAAAATTGACTTACAACACTCTTGAGCTTGATTCCTGTTAAGAGCTAGGGAACCCAGAAGAACATGGAGAGGCAAAAAGAAGCAAACAGCTCTCCCTCAGGAAGAAGGAACTGTGTGTTCTTGTGCAATAGCCCTGCACTCATCTCTTCCAAGAACTCTGTTAGCCACTCCTGCACAAAGCCAAAATAGCACTGTCTCAGGAGAAGCGTCAGCGTCCTCTGTTCTGCATGGCCCCTCATACAGCATCCCAAGCCTCCTGATGCGGAAGGGTTGCCTGTGTCAACCTCACCTTGTACCTTCAGCCGTGTAATCTATATTCAGAAAGAGGTGCTGTGCTTGGCCTCTGGCTGCCTTTTTCTGGCAGCTCTGTGAGTGTGATGCAAAGCACAGTGGTAAGGAAAGTGCAGCAGACACAGCTGGAGGTGATGTCAAGGGGGTGGAAAGGAAGAGCAAGTGGAAACCAGGAGTGAAACTCTAGCTGAGGCTCTGTGAAATACCATGAAAATACAAGCTCCCTTCTGTGGGAAAGTCACTGGAAACTCAAAAATTCCCTGCCTTACATAGAATCATTGAATTATCATTAAGGTTGGAAAAGACCATGACAATCATCTAGTCCAACATCTAATGTGAGAGGATGTCTCTGCAGCTTTCAGTCCATTTTCATACCGTGATTCTTTTCATTTTTCCAATGGAGTAAAGATCCCTGTGCAGGAAGTTAAAGCCAAGAGGAAATAGGCTTGCTTTCTTTTGGTGTGATGAGATAGCTCAAAAACACTTCAGCAGTGTCTAGTGGAGAAGTCTCTGTGCCAGGAGCATGTCCTGGCATCAGCAGATCATTGTGGGCAGCTTCCAGCCCTTTTTATAACCACACTTGACTTTTTATAACAAATTGGTCGTATCTTCATCCCATGTCCCTACTTTCTTCCCAGTATGACAGTAATTTTGAAACCAGGACTTTCTCCATCTGCATGGAGACCCTGGAGCTGCCAGAGCTCCAAAAGCCTTGTTCACAGGGGTAATCTATGTCTCATGCTTATAAGGTACTGTTTTTTCACTGTGTTCTTGGGAACAATAGCTTCATTGTGCTCAGTTCCCAGTAAAAACAGGAATTCAAGGGTAGAGATAGAATAATGGAATCATACAATTGCTTGGGTTGGAAGGGACAGCAAAGATCAACCAGTTCCAATCGCCCTGCTGCGGACAAGGGTTGTCACCCACTAAATCAGGCACCAGATCAGGCTGCCTGGGGCCCCATCCAACCTAGTCATGAACACCTCCAGGGATGGGGCATCCACAGCTTCTCAGGGACTCATAGTGGTGCAGGATCAGGTTCTCTGAGAGGAAGTTCTGGCCTGTTGGCGTACAAGAAGTTGAAAGATCACACCAAATCATGAAGTAGGTCTGCTAAAAGTACAGAAATATTCATCTTGTGAAAATGAGGTTTAATGCAAGGAAATAGCTTTGCTCAGCATTTACCTGCTGCAAATTTCCACCCCAGTCGCCTGCAATCATGTAAAAGAATGAGTAAGAGAAATGAAGAACCATATTTTGAAGTAAATTCCTGGTTACCTGGATGTTTGCCCTGAAATGAACATGCTTTCATGCACTACCACCCATTGCAGAGCTTTTTAGATGTGATCAGGTAGGAACAAACCATCTTGAATAAATGCAGCTGAAACAGTTTTAAGATGCAAAGAGTGTTTGGGCTCAAAAATAATGATTTCACAGGGGAAAAAATCCAAAGCAAAATAGCAAGAACAATGCTAATTAGATATTTGACAGGTGCTTGGCTCTGGATTAGTGTTAGGTTGGTATAATGCATTTCAAGGACAAATCACGGGTAAGAACTAGGGTAGAGGATGTTGAAGTCTCCCCATCATTTTTCCTTCAGTGAAGTCCTTGGGAGCAGAGGCTGAAAAGCTGAAGCATGTTGAAGGCTCGCTAGCCCTAGATGATGCTTTATCCCCATCTGGTTTCATTACCTACTAAACTGTTATTGGAATTACATCCCAGAATGAAAGGGAAAATTCAACGTTGTGGTGAAAAACAGGAAGATAATTGTTAATTCTCACAAACCACTCTACCTCTCAGTTCAAACCAACGTGGAAAGCAGTAACATTGTGCAAAAGACTGCTCCTGGCTGTGCATCCTTTCTCGCTTCAGCCTGACAAAAAATTTCTCAAGAAATGTTGAGCTTCACAGTTGCACACAGATTTACTCCCCAGGGTCTCTGTGGGCTAATTAGTTCTTTCCCTGCCATGAGCAGTGATCTTTTCTCTGTCCTGTTTGCCTCCTCTTTGAAAACCAAAAGGTTTTTCCAAGCAAGGGCATTAGATGCAGGTGAAAGCTTCTTTTTAATGAAATTAGGACCAAGTTTCTCCCTGAGATTTTGCTTTTTCTATTTTATTTTTTAATTTCTCACAGATGTGTCTTCTCATATCTCATCATATTGATACCTCTTCAACGCTTTCTTCCTGGGTTGGCCTGCACATAACAAGGTCCCTCTTTCATCACTTTCAGTATATATAAGACAATCCTCCAAGCTACCACTTTGGCTGGTTTCCATGTCTTATGGAGACATTTTCCTATATACTCTGTCTAGGAGTGACAAATGTCGCATGGTACTGTCTGTCTGTGCTAGAAGGAATTACTCGTGACCAGAAGACTATCACTGATCATACTTAGGTAAGACCCTTAAGGCAGTTTATTAGGTATGACTTACAGTTTTCTCTTGCCTGCTCACTCAGCATTCAGACATTTACTTTCTCATTTCTTTGATGCTGTCTGTTGCAGCAGTCTGTCCGCTTGGCTCTACTGTAAACCTAGAATAAAAAGTTTTGGTAAAATAAGACATTTTTAAATAATGATCTGCATGCACGTGGTCTTATGCTCCCATTGCCAGCAGCCATGAGCGAGCACAATCCTCTCATCAAAACCTCCCTCACACAGTCAAATACAAACCCGCTTCATCTACCATTTTTGATCTTGGAGAAAATACTAGTATGCAAAGTTGTAAAGTGCTTGCAGTTTAGCTGCCTATGTTGATGAATAAGAACATGCTCTGCTTATGGCCCCTCTCTGCAAAAGAGAATACACTGCAGATGAATTAAGACTTTGAAGTATGAGTACCATTAACCACGCTTACCAAAAAGAAAATAAATAAATAAATAAATTAAAAAAAAATGTAGTAAGGCAAAAATCCCCTGGTTTGGAAAATATTTCCTGACCACCTTACCTCAGCTACATACTGGAGAACCTAATCTAGTTAAAATTTTTCCCAAGTCCTTCTGCCCTTGTAAGAGCAGAACTTTATATATCTTTTATGAAAATTTATCCAACCAGTTAAACTACCTACGTAAATACTGGTTTTGCGATTTTAATAGGTGATTTTTTTTTATAGAAGGCTCTTTGTACACTGATGGCATTACAGAGTTGATGAGTAATTTGATTTACACGAAATAAAATGGGGAAAATTGTATGAGTAAGACAAGGTAATGAAGCACTGAAGAAAGAAAATGTTACTATGCTGTCAAAAAATAAAACCAACAAAAAACCTCTGTAGGCTGACAAGAAACTAGACAATTAGTCTCTCTGAGTAATAAATTTACCAGCAGATTAAGACATTTTTAGTTTTGATAACATCTTTTCTGGAATGGCCTGAACCCAACTTTTATGTTTGAATATCATAAGATTGGGGGTGTATGGCTAAACTGAATTTTGCGAGTGTGTTTATATTGACTTACTAGATTGAGTGAAAATCCTGAGCAAAAGAAGTCTTAGTATTTGTGTCTAGCAGTAGTTTCAAATATTCCTTTTTTTTCCCTTAAAATAAATAAATAAAAAAGCCAACAAAACAACCCAACTCATTCTGTCCCTTAGTGGAAGCTCTAGTTTTATAAGGGGCAATTTCTCTTATTCAGACACTGAGATGCTAACTGATCAGGCATATTTTCTTTGTTCATGAGAAGCAGTGGAGAGTGGAAAATCTATGGACCTTGGCTTAATTTGCCTGGAGTTTCAATGATAGTCTTGATTTATTTTTTTTTCTCTTTTTCACTCTGCAAAATTCAGCCTGTAGGTCTCAGTGTCTGCAATTTCTTTAAGAGGTTTTGGCGCAAAGTCTCTGAAAATCCTGGTGTGAGTTACCTCCCCAAAAATCATGTTTTAAACACTTTCCATAAAGAGGGCACCAATGCTGCAGCCAAAAGTCAGTCTGTAGAGCAAAAGCCAACCCCTTCGTGTTTTATAACTTCTAAGGGAAACACTCAGGGTTTAAATCTGCTGGCTTGTACTAATGGCCATGATCCAGAACTGCCACTTTTTCTGCCCCATGGGAAACTGCAGGCATGACTGTGTGTCTGTCCTTGGACAGAGACTGCTGTACACCTGGCAGGGCTGCATTTCTCCCAGGCAGTGTATTCATCTGAGAATGTGCCCCTCACACTCTAAACAAACTTACTGGGTGATATCAGCATTTCAAAGATGCCTATCCCTGCAGCATGTGTGGATCAGGTAGGTGCCCTGGGTTGTGCCTGCCTCTGGGCCAAATTTTTGATTTTCCAACACAGTGAGTCTGCCACTGGCTACATAGGAGCTCGTACAGAGGGGTTTTGCAGTGGGCACCTAGGTGATGTTTCTGGGATGTGGCATCTTTGCAGGCCTAGCAGTGCTTTTTGGAGATATGCTCATGCTCAGTTTGATTTGCATCCCCACCTCTGGAGCATCCTCTTCTCCATTCTGACGCCTCAGCTGTGGTGTGTTATCTGCTGAGACCATCAGATAGTATGGGTCAGGGAGGCTCATCTGTCTGTCCCAGGGCAGCTTGGTCTTTCCCTTGAACCTTCAAGCCTGTCCCAGGCTGTCTGAGGAGTGGAAGCCACCAAGTGCAGTGTCCTTCTGAAGTGCTCAGACAACAGAAACCTTCCCAGCAGTCCTTGTCCCTGTGCCTATTGCGTTTCACTGGGGCAATAATGAGAAAGGAAACATTACAAGAATTGTTAAGGCCAGAAATTCATCAGCACAAGAGAAATGAGCCCCATTAATTATTTATCCTTTATGTCACTGAGAGTGCTTTTCCATACAAAACTTTCCTTAAAATGTCTCTGAAAGCTGGTTCAGAAGTGCACGGATACATATAGTGCACCATTATCCCAAATTCTTTTTCATATGAGTGGTTTTGCAAGTCAAGGTCAACCTTTATCTGAAGTGCTGGAGCTGAGCCTGGCTCACCTGATCAGATCATCCATTCCTTTGGAGTGGGAAGCAAGAAACTTCACAGGATCCACATTGCTGCAGGCTCGTGTTAATCTACTCACACTATCAATCCACACATCCTTTTTTTTATTGACTTGTAAGAGAAGTCATCCTTTCGTCTTACTCCCATCACTGACATTACCTCGTGCTTTCTGTGTGACTTCCTCACTGGTAATACCACATATTTTTAATTTCTCATCAGCAAATTCCATTTACAGCTGTCTTTTTTTTTTTTTGTGTGTGTGTGTGGTAAGGTTCTTAATGAAGTTAAGTCATATCAGTTGTGAGACCCATCCTTTAGGAACTCCAAAAATACTGTCTACAGCCCTCCCTTTTAGTCATTTCCTTCTCTGCAGTTTTTGGCTACTGCCTCTCATTTTGGATTGGCACAGTCACTGTATCCAACTGCTGGCAAACACCACAGCTGAAGTACAATGAAGGCAGCCGTACTTGTGTTTCTGAGTCATGTATGTCTGTTCAGTACTTTCTGTCTGGTCTCTGGTTTCAGGCCCTTCACAAACATTGCAGGCTTTAGTGCCTGACTGCCTAAATCTGAAGATTTGCTTATTATCTCAGTATTAATATTTTGGGAATGTGCCAAAGTTCTTCACTCTAATCGGAGTTTTAGTTGGGTAGATATGAAGTAGCACTATCCCAGTTGGTAATGTCACTCTAGACACTGGTTGCTGTGGGCTGTTCACTGGTCCTCACTGAAGGCATATCCATTTCATTTATCTATTCAGGTTTTCCCATCAGCTGGATCCCTGCCCACATCTTTTGGCTTGTGAAAAAATGTTTCCTTTGCTTTCTTCCTTCAAGAGTTATCTTTTTACAAAGGATTGCTGATCAAACTGAGACTAAGATATTCATATAAGTTGAGTGAAGAGCTGATCTATGTAAAACTCAGGTCTTTGCAAAAGCTGAATGAGTTGCACTATATCCATGGGAAATATTGGTTTGTGTTGGCTTCATTTGGCCTTTTATACAAAACTTCTTCTATACTGAACACATTAAGTGGCTAAACTTGGTGCCAAATTGTTGTCTAATTGAAACAATTCTCAATACTAAAGTTTTATACCAGGAGAGATTCTGGGGATATAAACTTCTGTGACTTAATCCTTACTCAAAGTAAAATTATACAGATCTTGATTTCAGGGAAGCCTTCTTAGTTCATACGAGCTGAATTCTACCTCATAATTTGGTTTTCTTTTCTTCTGTCCTTTTGTCTGTCCATCCTTCCACTTAAAATTTCCTGCAAGTCCTTTCCCTGAAATATCAAGCAGATCTGGTAGGCCACGGGATTTCATAGTGGTTCACTGAGGTACATGGCTAGGAGTAGGCCATGAGAAAGGTTAGTTAAATATTTGTCAAAGGAATGTTGTATCTTCTATGTAGAGTAACTGATTGGCATCAAGGGCCTTATCTCCCCCCCATATCACAGGAAGAGTGGCACCAGGCTAAATTGTCAATAAAATAAGTATACAAAGAAGACATAGTTGCTCTGAGAAACGAGAATAAGGAAAAGCAGAAAGAGGTCGTGTGGTGCAATTGGAAAGTAAGATATAGTGGTTTGTGGGAAAAAAAGAAAATAATTCTAACATGAGAAAGGTCAAAGAATTTAGGATGAGTTAAACACTGATCAGCTCGTTCATCCTGGTGAGCTCCTGAGTGGGACACATCCGCTCTCAGCACAGGGAATGCAACACAATGAAGCCAAACCATGAGACTTACCCCAGTCAAGATCATGATCAGATACAGGTCAAGAAAGTAAAATAAATTAAGCTCTATGAAAAAAATGACAGCCACAACTGGGATGGAGAGACAAAGGAAGAACATGTGGGTGTGTGAATTTCTCAATCTACCATACACTTCCTCCTATTATTTTCCCTGATAGTGGCAACTTTTTTTGTAAGTAAGGCTTTTTATAGTGCAAAGGATTGTGCTAAATACATTTACATGAATACTAGCCTCAAAATAAAAATGTTCTGATCTTGTTTCCCTACTTACATTTCTGTTTCTCTTTCACTGTATTTTATTACTTAGAAGCTCTCCCAGCATGCTTTTCAAGTTTGCTTTCCACTGTTTCTACTTAAAGAAAAAATTATTATTTTAGTGAACAACACCTTTTTTTCTTTCCACTTGAAATATTGCCTCTGTTCTTAATTGTAGGTATAGTATTAATAAAAATCTTTCACCACTCCTGGAACATTTGCTTTGAGATTTCAGGTGTTTTCCTGTTTTTCTTTATATTGGTATTGAATATTTGAATCAAAGCTTGGACACTTTTCAAAATATTGTGATAACCCATGGCTGACAGAAAGTGTAGTCAAAATGGGGGAGTCATCAAAGAGTTGATGGAAATGAGCATGATATGTTGTCTTAGGGTCCCGTGTACAATTGGATCATTTAATCATGATACAGGGACCAAGTTCTTTATTTACAGAACATTGTGTGATGGCATCAAAGCCTCTATGTGATACAACAACATTAATTATACTCAGGGGAATGGGATTTTCGACTTACCATAAATACATGATAAAATATTCAATGCTGGACACTTGTTATGTCAAAACAATTTTGGCAAGCAGGAAGGACTTCAATAAAGTGTGGAGCTGAGTTAAGAAAGAAAAAAAAGATCCTGAGTGCAGTAGACTAGCATGATCTAAAATATCAAGTGATGTTTCCATAGCTGGAGGTATTTCAGAAACTGCCCTTGATTCCTCTGCCTAATATTCATGTGCAGCTTGGTGGATGGGAAGAAGACTGATACTTGTCCAGAGCAGAAATATGTGTATCTACTGTATTCATTTGAGCTTGAATTCACATCTCCAGCTTTGCATCAAGACAGCATATGGTCATTACTTTCGCAGTCTTCTAAGCAGCATTATCTATAGCATAAGTAAGTCATGTTTGTATATAAGTACATGAAAGTCCCCAAATGAAGAAAAGGTTATACACAGTTATCCAAGAAGTGAATGTAGCAATTTAATACTGTACAAAGAATAACAGGGCAAATACCAAGGCACTCTTCCTGAGAGAGAGATCTATTATTAGACTAGTGCAAGGTCCCAAAAGGACTGGTATGGCCCCCACAGCATGAGACTTTTAAAATGAGTCTGGACAAAACACTTAAAAAACACTGTGGAAAGTGTGTTTTCTCTGATGGACTG
The DNA here is from genome assembly GCF_002078875.1 of Numida meleagris. NCBI lineage: Eukaryota > Metazoa > Chordata > Aves > Galliformes > Numididae > Numida > Numida meleagris. The sequence goes on from NC_034410.1 coordinate 138,342,985, forward strand.
GATGACCTCGATGCTTTTTTGTTCTGTTTGCCTTAATCTTTGAACAATAGTGCATTGAACCAGTCACTGTTTTTCAATCACACTTCTGAGGATACAAAAGTCCAACAGTGTCCTCTTGCATCACGGTTCTTATCCTGGGTCTCTTAAGCAGAGCTTTACCAAACAATAGCCATTTCTTTTCCACTGCAGTGACAGGTATTGGGGAACATTCCACTGAAATTCAGGATTGGTCCCCCTCTTGAATGCTTTAATGGCTAATAATTTTCTCATACATTAAGAAAAAATGCCCCCCAGTATCCATATGGTATGTAGAGAAGCAAAGTGATGTCCCGTTTATACCTCTATGACCTCGTATATTCTAACCTAGGCAGAAAATGTATGAATTTGGAGAGAGAATCCAAGCAAAATGGCATACCATGCACAGTTCCTGAATACTGCAGACACAAAATGTTTAGAGGATTTGCTTCTCAGAACCAAATAAATGACAGACATTTTAGGCATGCTAGAAGTCCAAACTCCCTGAGTAGTCATCAGAACAGTGTCTTCAGAAGGTCCTGCCCATACTGGACGTTGCCTTTGTTCTCCATTAAGATTAGAGCCCAGAAAATAGCCTTATATTAGATTCTTAGCTTTTATATGACTAATCTCAGATAGAATGAATTCTGCCCACTGTGATTAGTTTCTCTACTATGCTATTGACCCTCTCCACTTGAATTCCATAGACAGCAACAAATCAAATTGTGTCAAGCTGAAACTATTCTCTATAACATTTTTTTCTTTTCTTACACTTTTTAGGGGGATAAAACTGAAGGTATTATTGCATGTTCTCTTTCCTATCTTAGTCAGATTCATATCTATGTCACACAGGTATGGATGAAGTCCATGGATATTAGCATATTCACAAAGAAATAATATATTCATATATATGCAAATAGTAAACCAGTTACTTATGTGATGCCACAGGGAAGGCCCTGAAGAAGAAAAAACTGCTGCAGAGTGTTTCTGTTAGATATAAAGAAAGCATAATGTTGTACAGGAATTAGCAGTCTGACCTCTAGCTACCCTTCCACAGATATGAGCCAATTGGCAATTGTCCCACAGGGAGGGAGCATCACCTGTTCTTCGTGCAGTCTTGACGTATCTGTTCTGTGCAGTTCACAGACCAAAAGACTGCAGGTCTGACCCCCAGGCTATCACCAGTCTGTACAGTTTTTGTATCACCTGAATGAGGAATAGGAAGCTGAGTGCTTTGGAGAATATGATCTGAAATATTCTTCCATAAACAAACATCTTAAAATAAAGTTTATTAGATGGTTTATCTCTCTTTTGCTAAATCTCCTGAATCTAGGGGAATGGTAACTGTTCAACATCCAGTCTACTCTCTACACTTGATGCAGGAATTGTTACAACAGCTGCATTCTGCAGCTAGTCACTGTTACCCTGTACAACCCCTGACAGCATTCCCAAGTGGTGAGATCCTGTGTTTTGAAGAGGAATTTTAAAACAGTGTGTTCACATATTGTGTTCTTCAAAGGTACAGCCTGGAGCAAGAGGAAAGTGTAATTGTGAACTGTGGAGTCAAGCTGTCAGTAAGGACATAGAGTTCCCCTTTGTAAAGCTGAGCAACAGATGACTGTGAATGGCAGCCACTAGTGATTCTTCTGCATGGGGCAACACTGACTTCTGCAGCCACTGCAATTCTACCTTGACTCCGTGTGGAGATTTCAGTTTCTGTATGTGTGGCCATTTGTTTGATACAGCACATGTGGGAGCAGAAATTATTCAGCATTATGGTCAGTTCACCATTATCCATGGGTGGGTTTTTCTCATAAACCATGCAGTACGTACTGAGAGATCCAGCCCTGAACCACCCATATCATCATTTACTAGTGTAGGTATGGTGGCAAGTGCATGCTTTGATGCTGTCCTCAGAGCCAGCTCCTTTCAGCATGTAATGGGAGGACTATAAGAAAGAAGGGGACAGACTCCTCAGCAGGGTCTGTTGTGAAAGGACAAGGGGAAATGGTTTCAAACTAAAAGAGGTGAGATTTAGATTGGATAGAAGGAAAAAGTTTTTTACAGTAAGAGCAGTGAGGTACAGGAACATGTTGCCCAAAGCAGTGGTGAATGCCCTGTCCCCAGAGACATTCAGGATCAGGCTGGTCAGGGCTCTGAGCAACGTGCTCTAACTATAGGTGTTCTTGTTCATTGCAGGGGAGTGGGGCCAGTTGACCTTTAAGGACTCCTTCCAACTCAAACAATTCTGTGATTCTATGAGGTATGTGGAAACTCACGTGTCAGAGGCTTTAAACACCCCTTGCTGAAAGTGTGGTTGCTCCTGCAAGGCCCTTGTAGGTGGCTCTGTCCATCATCTCCTAGTTCACAGAGAGTGGCTGGTTTTGGTTCAGTGCACTTTGTTGTATCTCTAGTCCAGATGGTTCTGTTCTTTTGTATCATATTGAATTGGAGACATCTGAAATGTTTAAGGGTTGTGGTACTCAGACCACTGCTACCAGCAGCATTATCCGGGGTTTCCTTTCCCTCAGGATATCCCAGCCCCATCATTATACAGACAGTTTATCATAATCCTCCTAAATGCTACATTGCTGAATGTGTTAGAAGATGGGAAGTGATGCACAGCTGAAGCACTTTCATTTTAAATATACCTTCCATACACAGACAAATCTCTGAAGGGTCCTTACCATTGATCGATCTCTTATCCTTAAGATATATTCTGCAGTTAAGGAGTGCAGGCCTGGAAGGGGTCTCATGTGTGCAGGCAATCACATTATACAATCCCTTTTATGAACTGATTAAACTCAATCTTATAGTTAATATGTTTTACACACAAATGTTCTTACTTGAAGCTTTTTTTTCTGGTAAACCACTGCCCTGGTGTTTATAGGTGCTGCAGTTTTCCATCAAAACGAGTTTAGATTCACTTGTTCTTGGAAGTACAGGCACACTTTGACTGGGCATTGTTCAAGCCAGTGAGTCCTCAGGGACAGACTTGACAGCTTGTGATATTGAGGTTGCAGGGATACAACTCTTTTTCTGTTGAACAGGTACAGGAAGGCCCAAAGCTTGAGCTGTACTGGCTTTTCAGGCTTGAACAGAAGGAAAAACAAGAGCCCTTCTTTTTATTATTATTTCATGAATGAAGATATGATGACTATGACTACTCAAGAAGGAGATCTGCTGAGCAAGTTGGTGTGATTTTCAGATAGACAGTTTTCAGAATGGAAATGGCCTTCAGGGGACTTTCCTAAGATCAGACAGCATCTTGTAGCAAAGCTGGAAATGTAACCCAGACTTTCTGAGTAATTTGTTAAAGCGAGAAAAGTTTCTGCTGCTCAACTGTGTCTATATCTTTTTCATTTTTTTTTCTATTTGTTTGCTCCGGTTTAATCACTGAAGTAATTGACTACGTTGCAAATTATAGTGAAAATGAAGCATGTCCTACATGATTTTTTTCCCCTGGAAATTCTTTGCTCAGCTCTGAGTGATGGCCTGGTTACTGCTATCAGCAGGGTCCTTTGCTGATGGCAGTGGGTACTACATTGAGGCTTCAGGTTTCATCTCAATGTGCTTAACGAATTTTCCTCAAATAGGTGCCACTTGTTCACATGAGGAGGCCTTGTTTCACACTTGCAAAAGTGTGGAGAGATGTTTTACTGTAAAACTCTGTTTAGTTGTGGGGGAATCAAGCATGATGTAAAATCTGTAATAAGGGAATAGTGACAGAGGCAGCTACTAAGTTTCTTCCAGGTGAAGTTCATATGATTGGTTTTATTTAAACGCATGGAAAGGGATGGGAGTTGCAGTAGAGGAAACTTAGGTGATGATGTGACCACAAGATCAACCATGCCTCTCTGTTCTGCTTTAGAAGTCTTCTTCCATCATGGTGGTGACTGAAACATGAGATCCAGTTCCAAGGGCATAGCTATGTGGGTTCGTTCAGTGAAACCCTCAAGCTCTATAGATAAAGGAATCCATTGATGTTTAGAAGCTCTCATGTCATTCAATTAAAATATTCAGGGAGAAGAAAATCTAGACATAAGCATTAGGAACAGAGCTGGTTTCAAAACCTTTTTTTCCGGAATTTCAAAGGGCACCAATAGAATAAGGTAGGTAAACATAGCACAGCTGTCAGCAGCTGTAAAACAAGCACAGTCTAGCTACTGCCATTTCAAGGCTAAGAGTGAACATTATTTTAAAAGCAGGGTTTGGATGTAAGTGACTGAAAATCACGTCTCCCACTCCCCTGTGGGTGAAGGCTGGTTCCTGATCTCCACTGCCCTTATTTAATTTCACTTCAGCTAATTCCAGCACAGAGCTTTATTTCACCGCTTCCTTTTTTTCAGATTGACCATAGAGTTACCAATCACAGTGACAAATCCTATCTTACTAAGTGATAGGCAATATATTTTTTCCCTTGGGATTCTCCCTTTCTCCCTTCCCTACATACTTCTGTTTATCAGAATTTCATCTATTCATTAACATGTAGACTGTATCCTGAAATATTATAAGCAAGTTTAGCTTCAGTGGTTTCAGGGAAGGCACACCCATAGATTCCCAGTCACAATCTAGCCTTTATATGTGAGAAATGGGCCATTCTTTTAAGATAGAAAGGGCCATTGTCCTGTCTTTGAAATATCTCCTGTTTGGTACTCAGAGAAGATATATTTGAGTCTTTCCTTAAATTACTTTTCACTTCGAACTGATGTGACATTTATCTCTGCAAGAGTGTTGACTATATGAAAAGCTGAAGCTTGTTTAAAGAATGCTGCCAAACTAGAAAGATTGTAATCCATCTAATTACTGAGCGAGGATGTGCCAGTGCTGCAAACTTCAATTACCACCATTAAAGCATCAATTGAAAGCTTCAGCTGATTCCCAGAGAGTCAGACACTTCCAGACATTTCATGCATTATACAGATGTTTTCCCGCTCCTTCAGTCACTAATGGCTTGCTGTTTCGAACATTTGGGACTTCTGTAACATGAGAAGTAAGCTCCAGATGTAGAGGGATTTCGAGTGAATTCTGCCTCTTAAACCACATCTTGCCAGTTGTTTCCCCAGTAGGAAGTGATGACCTCATGCTGGATGCCTTTTATTTTTCCCAAGTGTTGTAAGATAAATGTGCCCCCACAGGGTTACTTACAATTCCTGGGAATGCACATTTCCATGGATATCAAAGGCACAGTACTACAGTGAGTTCCCTGGGACAGAATTCTGCAGGCACACAGCTCTCTTTGTAGGCTTAGCTGCTAATTCTTAATATGTCACTATTGCTGTCCACACATTTAAAGAAACAGCTCCAAAATGTGCAAAACTGACCCTGTGTTTTGAGCAAAGCCCTGGAAATTTGGTGGGCAACACCTTCTGTGCTAAGCTCCCCCTTGTTTCACTTTGACACAACTGTTAATAACTCATTTTGATTGATTCCCTTCTGGCAATTTGCTTTTAAAGCAAAGCTGGTTGAAAAACTCAAAAGACAAAAAAAAGAAAAAATCCTTCTGGAGTTTAACCTTTAAAAAAGCCTTGGACTTTAAAACCTGAGCTCTGAAGGAGGTTTCAGAATTATAAGTCAACTTGAATCTAAAAGTCAAATCATTTTATTTTGGAGACATGGAGACAAAATTATAGTTCTGTTTCCAAAAATGTCTATTTTCAGATGCAAATCATCTTGAGAGAGGTCACCAAAGTCATTGCTTCTGTGTCACTTCCATTGCTTGCATTTGCCAAGGGCAAAAATTGCACCTGTGCAGAACAGCTCCAGAGTTAGATCAGCATTTAAGGGCCACTCCCCAGGACTTTGAGCACTGCTGACTTGTACCGAGCTCTCTAGAGAATATCTTGCCAGGGAGAGGGCAACTGCAGGATGAAGTCCTCTGTCTACAGTATTGTGGGATTTTTTTTTTGTTGTTATTAATATTTTCTCCTTTAAGGGTAAATTTACTCTCACTGACAGCCAAAAAGCAACTATGCTCTATACCAATGTAGTTAATCCCCTCTTCTGATTTTTTCTTTAACTCTTTGTGCTTTCATTAAGGAGACATGTAAAGCTGATGCTTACCCTCAAACTGTTTCTTGAACAAAGAAAAGCTCAGAGGGAGATTTTTCCAATCTGTCCCATACGTGAACAGCAGAGTTTCTAGGGACAAACCCAAAGGAACATGCAGCTTTACCTTTCCAGGGGCTGGGAGGTGGGAGTTGCAGCTGCAGTTAGCACATACTTCTCTCTACCAGTGCATCCTCTTGTCAGTCCCAGGTACTGCTGGAGCAGGTTTGGAAAATAAAGAGAAAAGCCAAAACACTCTGAGGAGAGTTTTCAAGTGTACAAGGCTTCATATCATGGGCAGCTTGTACTCCTGGGCCATGGTCTAATGTAATAACAAATATTAAAGCACACAAAATTACCTTGAAGGAATTATCATCAGTAATTACCTGCTGGAAGGAGTTGGAACGAGATGATCTTTGAGGTCCCTTGCAACCCAAGTGATTCAATGATTCTATGATTTGGATTTTCCCAAAACTATCTTGTTGTGTCAACAGAAGTGACTTCACCAGCTACATTCCATAGATACTGGAATGCCACACTAGCATAGCCATACATTGTCAGTCAAAATTTCAACTTGTATTAGGTGATAACATCAAAATAAGAAATTGCATAGGGCAAGTATGCCCAGCAGCTCTGTAAGAGAGTTACTGATATCTAAATTGAACATGAAATAATAGTCACTTCTAGCAGTTAGGAGATTGCTAGCAACTGAAGTTACAGCAAGTGAGAAACAAGTGGAAATAATTGCCTAGTAATTACTACAGAGGGGACCTGCAAGTTGTAAAGACAGATGTTAGCAGAATTGGCTCAAGAAGTTGGGTTGACATTAGTTGAGGAATGAATAGTAGTAATAACTTAAGCACAGAAATTTAAGATTCATCTAACCCAGGATTTCTTCCTATGACATTCATTTGCTGTGATGTTCAAGGACAAAGTATAAAAACATGTCAAGCATCCAGTTTCACTTCCCCCTGGCATCTCTTCCCAGCACCCTATGATAAAGGAGGTGTATGTGTATTTTTCATTGTCACTAATAACATTTCATTTCATAAGTTGTCTAACTGCTTTTAGAATTCAGCTAAACTCCTGGCACTTATATGACTCTGCAGCAATGGGCTCCATTTATTTAAGTTTTCATTGCATGAGAAGTTACTTCCATTGGTTTAAATATTCTATTTGATAATTCATTACTGTCTTCTGGTTCTGATTTTGGGGGGAAAGAATGAATTATCATTCCCTAACCATCTACTCTTTGCCACTCACAGTTTCACATTGGCCTCATATAGAGAATGAAAAACATTCAGCCTAGAACTATATATGGGAAGAAAGTGCATGGGTTGTTGCAATTCATTCTTCTGCTGATGGATTAAAGTAAAAGATCTCTTATCAGACTGAAAACAGTAAGTACAAGGTTTTGTGTGCTCAACAGCTTGTGGCAATAATGAAGACAGGCAGCTTATGGAGTTTTCTGGAAATCCTCCTTACTGTTGAAATGCATGCAAAAGCACGGCATCATTAGAGGCTTCAAAATTTGAAATTAAGCTAAAGAGCACTGCAGGGAGATAAGAGTCTTTCCAATAAGTGTGGTGGTCAAACCTACACCTCTTATGGCTGTGATGCTCTTCCCTGCGCTGCAAATGTTATCCAGAACTCAAAGTCTGTTGGGCTGATTGTGTTTAGTTCAAGAGTACTGCAGAGAAAAAAACATAGTTCCCATTAGTAAGACAGAATTTAGTATAAACATTCCAGGAAATTATTTGTTTCTTTGCTGGATGTTAGCACCTATGAGTTTTAGCTGGATTTAAGCTAGTTCATAGATTGTACGTGAAGTAGATATTGCAAGAAGCATCTTTATGCATACTAACTGCATGGGTGTTTACTCTGCACTGGTCTGAAACCTGAAATGAATTCCTTGTCTGTGCATCTGAACTACCAGTAATGACTACAACTTACACATACCTCGTGAGTAATCCAGGAACCACGTTCCTACTTATGGAAGAGAAAGTGCAAGTGTTGGCATGAGAAAATAGGCCAGTGGAAGAAGAAGGTGGTTCTTTTGTGGGTGTGTCTGAAGTCCCTGGATAGGCATCACCTCAAAGGTCCTATGGGTAATGGAGAAAGTGATGCAAGATCTTCGCATCTTACAACTTTTCATCTGAAGATTGTTCCAAGGTATTAACATGTGTTAGGTGTAACTCGAGGATGACAGGATTTTTTTTCCCTCCCTATTCCCAGTCTTCAGGGCAACATATCCTCTAGAAAGAATAATAGGTATTAGGATCCCATTAATAGCTGAGGCCCCGCTGCCTCCGATCTCCAATTTATTATAGTATTGACTTTGTTGGGGAAGAAAGGAAAATAAAAGTCCAAAAATTGCTCATAATGGACAAGGTGACTACTTTCTGTTACTCTGACTTGTAACAGATGGGAAGAACCCCAGTAATTTGTTCCTAAAACCCTGGATGGTCACCAGTATTGCTGTGTACTTCCTAACTTTATCACAAGACAATTTCCCTCGGTTGTGGAATGAATTTCCTGCACTGAATGATGGGGATGGATTTCTCTAAGCTTCATAACTAGTTGGAGCTTTCAGAGGTCTATTGCTATATATTACACTTTTCTGCTTAAGTGCAATGAAAAGGACAGCAAGCAATTACTGCCTCCTAGTTTATGCAGGAGTTATGTAAGCACGTTTGTTCATTTTACTCTGTCAATTTTAAGACTTGTATGTCTCTCCATGGGCTGTGATCTGTTTGCATGAGGTTCACAGCTGAACATTCACACTTCTGTAAAAATGAGTGCAGACTACTCCAGAGTTATTACTAACAATGAAAGATTAAAAACAAAAAACAAAAACGCCTCACTGCAAGTCATTAAGAAAACCAACTCATTGAGTAAAAAATTATCTCTGGAAAAGGAAACAGCCAATATAACTGCAAACTACCGGTCTGACCACTCATTTTTCATTCTTACAACCACAGAACATACAAGCAACAAAAATCCCCTATCTCAGAGATTAAAGGGGACTCAGACTGGCAGCTTATTTAAATGAAGTCGCTCAAGTTGTTTAAGGCTGAAATTCACACCTGTGCTGGCAGCCAGGCACAAAGATGGGGGGTCTGATAACAGGCACTGGGCTCTGCAACCCCTTGGTTTTAGTCCCTTCAATAGAATTTAAAATTGCTCAGCCATTTACCTATGAAGACATGTTGTGCATGCTTTGGATGTGCTCATGGAGCAGAGCCCTGGGCTGTGGCTGGAGGACAGCCCTGAGCCTGCATGAGTCAACCTCGGACAGTGCTAGGCATGTGAGTGCCCACAGATTTTTCAAAGAAACTGCACTTAGAAAAGGTGCAGAGGAGTGCTGCTCTCAGTTTGAGACCTTGGTTCCCAAGTTCGACTGAAATCCTGTTCTAGATTCCTAAATCCTAAGGTGCTTTTAGGTTCTGAGTAGCATGTAAACTGGCATGGTCCTAGCCTTCTGTCCAGAGTCAGCAACTCGCTGCTTATGGTAATAAACACTGACCACAGCAGGCAGAAAGCTGTTGGCTCCTACACCCATGTCAGTCAGAGGAGTCACTAGCTTTGCTGGGGGTTCTCCTGATTTGCATTGGTTTAACTGAATAACAGACTTTGGCTAGAAATGGACATGAGCAGCAAATCAGCCCCAGCACGGAGAAGGCTGAGATGGAGAAAGGCTGAAAAAGACGTTAGGATCATAGAATCATTAAGGTTGGAAAGATCAATAAGATCATCTAGTCCAACCATCAGCCCATGCCTGTGACCATTTTAGACCATGTCACTCAGTGTGACATCCACCCTCTTGAATATCTTCAGGGACGGTGACTCCACCACTTCCCTGGGCAGCCTGTTCCAGCACCTCACCACTCTTTCAGAGAAGAAATTTTTCCTAATATCCAATCTGAATCTCCCTTGGCGCAACTTAAGGCCATTACCTCTCATCCTATTGCTGTTACCTGGGAGAAGAGGCTGACCACCACCTCACTAACACCTCCTTTCAGGTCACTGTAAAGCACAGTGTAAAAAAGCCCTTTCTGCTGCAGTCTGGGAGTCAGAGCACATAGTTGTCTTTCATCTTTCTGTTCTGTTATCACTGATTTTAACTTGGAGAGAGAATCAGGCCCAGGATGATGCTCTTTGTCCCAAACCACCCTTTGCTTCATAAACACATTGTAGACTGATGCTACGTGGAAGGGTAGCGAGAAGCAAGATGCAACTGTTCATCCTCTGGTACCATGTCCTTTCAAGATGTTTGTTTGAGTCATCCATCCTCAGTCACTTCCTATTAATTTCCAGCACTGTCCCTGTGTGAGCTAGCCAGGAAGACTGTGTTCTGAAGATAATGCTCAGATGTCCCTTGCTGCTGGAGGATCGTGCCTGAGAAATGTTTCTCTTGGTTCAGTCAGCCCCAAAACTGCTGGTGATGAATTCAGCCCTTTGCTAATACCGTATGAAACTGCATTTCTTACAACTGCTGCCATTTACATAATGCAATATCCATATGGTGATTGTTTTATTTATGTTCCCCTCACTTCAAGGCAGAGGAAACCAGCAGCTGGGGCTGTGAGATAGAGGCACCCACCAGTTACTGGGCTGTGTTGTTCACGGGAGTGATAAGCTTTTATCACTCACTGGGAGTTCGGATCTTGTCTGAGTGATAGCATCCATTCCTTGAAAACAGAACAGAGCCCTCACTGTTTGCTTGTCTGAAAGGAAAGAGTTTATAGCCCCAGACTTAATAGTGACTGTGAGCTAAAACATGACATAGCCCAATTGTCTTAATTTCTTGACTCATTCTGTTGAAAGTCACAATGTGAGCACTTGCTTCCTTTGCATCAAAAGAGTTTAATTGTGTTTGCATTACCCTTCTGACTGTATTTGCCACTGGAAGTCTTAAAAAATCTCCCTCTCCTATCTGACTTTGATTCTGCTACTCCCTACCTGTCTGTATATGCCTTTTGAATCAAAGTACAGTTTACGGTTTGCAAGGAGAAAAAGTGTAAATAGGCAGCGATTCTTTTGGCTGTAATGTGTTTTGAAGCACAAAATAGGAAAAAGGATTACCTCATTGGTTTGTTTCTGTTGCGCTCTGGATTTCATACCAAGGGAGACAAAGTGGAACTGTTGTTTTGTTTTTGTAATTAGAACAACATCATGGGCTTAGTTACACCATGGCTGGATGTGCTTTGTATGGGAAGTTCTAAGGTTAAAAAGGAAACAGGAGAATTTAAGAAAGTTCATTTTTAATTAATCTATAGAATTATTTTTTGTGCTACTTTTGCATGTGAATCCCCAGTTACTTTAAAGGAATTTTATTCTTCTCCACAGAAATGGAAATTTGTCCCCTTTTCTTATGTCAGCCAGGTAATTTTATAAGAAAACATGAAGTTACAGAGTCTAGATTTACAGTTCTGTTACTGTGATCATACATCTTTGTGATTCCACCTAGTGATTACGGCTTTATTGTGGCTTAACATTCAAGGAGTAAGAACTCATGTAAAGAGGTCGGAACCCTTTGTAGCAAACCCAAAACTGTAAAAGCTGTATGAAGCATGATGCTGTTAATTCGTAAGGGAGGCAGTTGCCATTTGCTTTAGTGGCTCTTGATGCTTTCTGTGTCTCCACAACCACAGTTGGAATAGTGAGGCTCAGGCTGCAACAGATGTGATCCCAGCCAAAGCTGAGCCCCAGTTCCCATCCCAGCCTCCAGCTTCAGCCACTGAATTTACAAACATAAGCATTGCTTCTGGGAGGTGGGTTGTCTTCCTTGGTGTAGTTTTTCTTTATGTTGTCTGTCTACTCCCCTATAAGGGTATGTTGCACAAGTAAAAGGCCAGTTTTGCAGCAGCAGTGACACAGTAAGCCCAGGTGTGACATAAATGACACGTCCTCATCTCTGCAGTTAGCCTTAGGCTGTTGCACTATCATCCTCCATCCTTAGTCCCTTGCAGCAGTACTTAACCATGGCTGGTTATGACAGTTTAAATTCTTATGAGGTCTTCATATGTCTACATGTCCCCAAATGATGTCTTCACAACATAAATGATTTGACAACAATGGTTTGACAACTTCTGTCTCATCCCTAGCTAACTTCCAACACTCAGTAATTGAATTCCATGGAATTACTTCTGTTGTACAATTGCACAGAAGGATGCATTTTATTTTTAATATTCTGCATATTTAATATTAATAACATTGCATGTAAGGACATGTTTTTTTTAAATACAGATACTTTTCCAGGGTACTTGTCTGAGTTGCTGAATCACTGGTTTACTCAGGGAACAGATACAGATTCTATCCAATATTCAGACAGCATCATGGTGTGTTTCATGGTGTAAACTGCCCTCAGAAGGCTATTTATTCCTGTATATTTTCAGTCTGAATTGAAATATTCCTGGGAACTGCTAAATCTCACATACTTTTTTTCCAAATAAATGCTTGTGGCATATTAAAGGAAACATTTGTGTTTCCATGGTAAAAGAGAAAGAGAAGCAAAATGCTTTTTCTAACTTGATTTTAGGGTGACATTTTCATAAGTGCTTATCCATGAGCTACCCTCACTCTCACCTGATGAATAGCTAATGGAATTTTGAGGGCTCCGGCAAAAAAAGAAAGTGATTGTCATGTGCCATGGTGACTCCTCTAAATTGGTTATTTTTTACTACTTCTGCTATTGCAACACTTTTAACAGTTGAGGTGGAGAGGAAGAATGGAATGGGAAGGAAGTCATATAGATGCTGGAGTGGTATCTGTGCTCTTCTATGAATTAATTTATATTTTCTCAAATTTGGCCAGGACTGTATTCAACCAGTCTTGATTCTGTGTCTTTGGGGCTCTCCATTCAGCAATTGCCTCTGTAGCATAGGACATGTCAGTAAGATATAGTAGACCCAACAATTCGTGTTGGGTTTAGGAGGTCTGAATTAGGATATTCTCAGTTTTCACAAGTAAAAAAGGGCAATTAGTTCTTCCTTAATATTGTGAAACATTCTGATGGTAAATCAATTGGTTCTGAGATGATGAGAGTGCTACCAATATTTAGACTTCAAATGTGGATGGACAGAACCATCAGAGTTCAGTGTAACAAGCACTGTGTTGCAGTCACTTAGCAGCAATGCACAAGAGATCACTGCTTTGATTTTGGTCTTGAAGATCCCTTTGACCTCTGATGCTCTCCTTGGGATGAGGATAGCAAGGAGCAGCGGTGGCAGGAGGGCAGGCAGACTGACAGGCAGACTGCTCAGCGCTGTGGGTGGCTTAGCTCAAGGAGGAAGGTGGTGCAGTAATGCCCTCTCTCTGCAGAGCAGGGTGACCTCCAAAGAGTCATGCCTGCAACTGCCTCCCATGGCGTTATCTGCTTCTGATGCAGCCTTTGCAGCACTGCAAGAAACATCCTTCCACAGCAATGAAAGGAGAATGAATAATGACAAAAGTTAAAGTACAGCACAGGAAATGGGAGCTAAAAAGCTCTCCCCAGACCACAGCCAAGCCAAATAAGCACAGCCAGGACTCTCCATGTGCACCCATCAATCCAGAAACCATGATCAGGGGATACAGCTGCCAAGCAAAATTCATTTCTGTGCCTCGTATCAACATCTGCTGTGTATAGTGACTTGAAGCTTCTGGATATTGCCACTGGGGCTTTCTCTGACGTGGAAACTCAGGGAAAGTCCTCTGCAAAGGGCTGTATTTCATTGAATCAAAGGAATAACAGGCTGGAGAGCAGGCAGTCCTGTAGAGTTGGGTACCCGCCTCTTCCCAGGTGTACAGAGATATGTACCCTATGCTTTTCAGGCACATAGAGTTGGGTACCCAGCACACCTCAGACATGCAGGATGCATACACTTAAAAGAAACAAAAGGCACTTCAACTTAAATGTAAGATTGACTTACATAGGGTCAGGTTCATACCCACATTTAATGTTGACCTTTATGAATTTACCTTGAGGTAAAACTGAAATGCTTTCACCGTGCTGTGTTTTTACATCATGACGCCTTGTATGTGTTTCCCTAAAGAAAAGCACAAATGGTTATTAGCCACAGAGATTAGAAGATAAACTCAGCATTGCCCTCAACTAAAGAAGAAGTAGAGAAACAAGAATGATGGAGATGAGATGTATGTTTTGTTTACAGAAAGTTTTTAAATTTTTCTCATGCTAATAACAAGAAATGACATGGGGTGGGGGAAAAAAACACTTTTCGTGGTCTAGGAACACAACCGAGACATTTTTGATGGTAGTGATTGTAACACATTGAGATAAATATGAATGTCTCCCACATAGAAACAGTATGCATATATGTGATTGCCATTGCCTTTAACTGTGGTGTATATTCATTGGCTTCAAATGCTCTGGTTATTTCCCAAAGGTCACAAATAATGTCTTTTTTTAGTGGACCATCATTATGCAATCAATTTCCAGCTAGAGGTTTTTGATGTCTTAAGTTTACCCAATAAAATATATTTTTCCATGGGATTTGAAATGTCTGCTTGTACTTCAGAGGCCCATAAAAATGTTGGAAATTTGTGACCTCTGGATATTTCCCATTTTACCTCCTACTTGAAGTAGGAAAATCACCAGTGTTAAACAGGATCAAGGGTAAATTCAAGTATATTTAAAAAGATTAAATAATATCTTAAAGTTTTCACTGTACTGGAAGTAGCATTTCTGTATGAGTTCAAAGAGTTCTTGAGCTGAGCTATATCCAATGATTTCACCAGGTAGTCCTTGTCACCAGCCTACTGAGCAACAGCAGAATCTGGAGCTCCTTGGGACAATGCTTTTTATGGTACAGGTATTGGTCACAGAAATTATTCTTCTAGTCCTACTGGTGTCATTTGCATAAAGAAATGATAGGCATCAGTAAACAGGAAGCTTCTTTTGGCAGAAACCCTACCCTGCCGCTGAAACATCTGCTCTGCTTGCACTGCTTCCCAGTGTCACAACCTCAGTGGTGAACTCAGCTTTTCCCATCTACAGCATCACATCTGAGCTGCTTGCACTGGCTTTCACACCTTCTAATCCCCAGTCCTACATATCCGTGTGGCCTTACCTGGGCACCAGATGCTCATTTCTGCAACTGCTCTGGAGCTCATATATTCCTGGAATCAGACAAATTAGCTCCTGCACCTCAGGGGAGGCTGAGCTCAGTCCATGTCCAACAACTGTGCAAGACTTAGGCTCTTCTTGGGTCCTGAGCACAACTGCCAGGGTTGCCTGATGGTGGACGTCAGTATTTCCTGTGTTTTGGGTTGGTCTGCAGGGAATTAACATTAATATCATTCTTATTAAACAAGAAAAATGTAAACCTGAGTAAAAAAAAGAAAAAAAAGAGGAGATGATAACCATGTTTGTTGAACAAGTTGCCCCTCTCATCAACTCATCACTAAAATCTCTGGTGATATAGGAGAGGCAAGAAAAGGATCATTGCAGGAGTTTGTTTTCTGTACTGGGTAAACATGGAAAAAAATTAAAAGGGAAGAACTGGATAGTACTGTAATTTCAGGTAGAGAAGGGTCAGACTTGGGTTACTTTTGCAAAACCGATCCCCAAATTACTGATTTGTGCCAGCAATTCCAAGAGGCAACCTGGAGAGAAAACTGTGGTAATTTGCTTGAGTGAGATTTGTCAGTTAGGTTATCTGAAAACCTTATTTATAAATCAGCTTCTACAAATCAAGAGAATTTTGAGTACGTGTGTTGGGCCCATCTTTAGAAAAATAAAGAAATTCCAGAAACTTCGGTTATTTCCGGTGCAGTCAAAGTTTTACATGCCTGAAGAGCTATGTTTCAGTTCTGGTTAGCAATGAGAACTCTGAACAAGAAAAACAGAAGAAACTTCTGTCTTAGAAAACCATAAAATTGTCTTACAAAGTTTCAGGTGATCAGAGTAAACAATAGAAAGACGAGCCTGGGACAAACAGAGGCATGCGCTCCTTTGCTTTCCCATGCTCATCTGAAATGCATTTCAACCTTTCTGAGGCTCATCCTTGCTGAGGAAAGAAAAATACACATCTATTGAGGCAGCTATTTCTCCGGTTAGGAAACTGGAGAAGCCATAGTTGCTATTTTTACAAGTTTGCTTCCTTCAGGGGAGAGATATCTTAGGGTGGAGGGGGAGGTAATGTGATCTCTTTTTCTATTTTTATAAAGGGCCTGGGGATGCACTGGGAAGCCGTAGATCTCTGCAGTTGAAAGTCTTCAGCTCCTCTTTTGAGATACTAAGGGAGGAACAGTTAGAAAAGCATGGCCTAATTAAGGATATCTAATATGGTTTCAGGAAGGGAAGGGCATGCCTCATTAACTGGCTGGAATTCTTTGAGGATACTGCTGCCGAGGGAGACCAAAAAAAAGGCAACTCACTGTGGGCATTGTGCACCTCAGTGGGCTGGGGGAATAAAGCTGTTAGGAAAGACCGGGGTTGATGCCTGCATTACAGAGTGGGTAGAAATATAAGGTGAAATTAACTGTTAGATAAACCTGAAGGGAGTGGAGCTGTTTCTTAGTTCTGGAAATCCTGGGTGCATACTTGCCTTTTAATCCTTTCTTTAAAAGAAGTTAAATTATTATTATGGGTATAATTGGCTTTTGTGATTCAGCTGAATCCACAGTATTTGCAGATTATATTGTGCTAAATTTGGAGGGTGATGAGGAAAACTGCAATTAGATAAAAACGGAGTTAAATTATTTTTAAAGTTTCTAGCACAGCAGATGGCATATTCAATAAAGGTCAAATAAATGTAGCATCATGACAATAAGCCAAAGACCCTCGAACCAGGAGAAGGAAAAGGTGGGGTGGATGGAGAGTTTCTTTGTGTATTAACAGCTTTAATGTGGGAGTTGTGGGAGCTGCAGTTCCCAGATCTCTGCAAAAATAGAGTTTAAAATGCTTCATTATCCTTGAGAGAGGAGTGATACGAAGAGGAGATTAACACACATTTTGTCTTGGGAAGGGCAGAATTTCAAGTGAAGCTGGTCAGTGCAGGAGTAACACTTGTAGCTGAGGGAGGGTGAGAGCTTACAGGGGAGCCAGCACTGGGATGTGACCATGAGGCTGCTGGGAATGTGAAGGCAAAGAATTAATCTCAGCTAATCTTGCTCAGAAGATGGCATAGGAACAGTTTTTTTTTTTTTTTTTCCCCCAGAGGAAGACATGGGGCTGCTAAATTTGTTGCCTGATAATCCCAGGGGCTGCAGGACCATCTGATCATCTGATCTCCACCTGCAAATCCCTAGGAATCCACACTGTATGTCCATTTAAAATCATAGGATCATAGGACCTTTTAAATTGGAAGAGACCCTTAAAGTTCATCTACTCCTACTCCTCTGCAATGAACAGGGACAAGTATAGCGAGAGCAGGTTGCTCAGAGCCCCGTTCAGTTTGACCTTGAATGTAACCAGGGATGGGTACATTCACCACCTCTCTGGACAACCTGTTCCTCTGCTTCACAACCTTCCCCACAGAAAACTTCTTCCTTCTATCCAATCTAAGTTTCCCCTCTTTTTGTTTGAAAACATTCCCCCTTGTCCTGTCACAACAGACCCTGCTAAATAGTCTGTCCCCTTCTTTCCTGTAGCTCCCCTTTAGATACTGAAAGGCTGCCATCAGGTCACCTACAGCCTTCTCTTCTCCAGGCTGAACAGCTTCAGCTCTCTCAGCCTGTCCTCATAGGAGAGGTGTTCTATCCCTTGTATCATTTTTGTGGCCATCCTCTTGACACACTCTAACAGATTCATGTCCCTCCTGTACTGTGGACTCCACATCTGGACACAGTACTCCAGGTGAGGTGTCATCAGCGCAAGTAGAGGGGCAGGATCACCTCCCTTACCCTGCTGGCCACGCTTCTTTTGATGCAGCCCAGGATGCAGTTAGCTTTCTGGGCTGTGAGGGCACATTGCTGGGTCATGTCCAGCTTCCCATCCACCAGTACCTCCTAATCCTTTTTGGCAGGGCTACGCTCTATTCTTACATCCCCCAGCTTGTATTGATAGTGGGTTTGCCTCAACCCAGGTGCCAGGCCTTGCACTTGGATTTGTTAAAAATCATGAAGTTCTCCTTGGCACGCTGCTCAAGACTGTCTAGGTCTGTCCGGATGGCATCCTGTCCCTTAGGTGTTACAGCTGCCTTGTATCATCCACAAACTTGCTGAAGGTGCGCTCCATCCCACTGTCGATGTCACTGATGAAGATATAAAAGAGCACCAGCCCCTGAGGGACACCACTCCTCACTGATCTCGATCCAAACATGAAGCCATTGACCACCATTCTATGGGTACAATCTTGCAACCAGTTCTTCATCCATCGAACAGTCCACCCATCAAATCCGTATCTTTCCAATATGGAGAGAAATATTGTATAGGAGACCATGTCAAAAGCCTTACTGAAGTCCCCATAGATGACACCAGTGGCTCTTCCCTTGTCCACTGATGCAGTGATGCCTGATGTTGGTCAGGCAGGACCTACTCTTGGTGAAGCTGTGCTGGTTAACGTGTATCACCTCCCTCTCTTCCATATGCCTTAGCATTACTTCCAGAAGGATCTGCTCCATGATCTTCCCTGTCACAGAGTCATCCTTTCTACCCTTCTTAAAAATGAGTCCTATATTGCCTTTTTTCCAGTCATCAGAGACTTCACCAGACTTCCATGACTTTTCAGTTATCATCAAGAGTGGTTTGTTGACTATGTCGGACATTTCACTCAGGTCTCTGGGATGAAGAGTATTCTTCTGGTAGGAAGGGTGTTCTTAGAAATTCTCAGCCACTTGGAGATTCCTTCACAGCCTGGGAAAAATTGTGTTTTTGACCTGGCTGTGCTCTTCATTGGTTGCAAAAGATCCAGTCCCTCAATTTTCTACATAACTGGTAATTCCATATTGCTTGCTAAAGCCTTGTACCACATTCTTATGGTTGCAAGAAACAATCTGGACCCTGAGAGCTCATATGAGAAGACAGAAACAGTCCTGTGACTTAATGGATGTTTTGTTCCCTTCTGAACAAAGGGGAAAACAGGTACTACAGAGAAGAAAATACAATAATTCTTACTTTTCTTTTAATTCCTATGAAACTTGATGAGTTTTGAAGGTTTCTCACCTATATGTTTCTTTCAGCAATGTCCTTTTGCAGTTTGGCAAAAGATTGGGCACACATCACTCATCAAACATAAGAGGATGGGCACCTGGAGCTGATATTATGCCTGTGAAGTAGTCAGCATCCAGAAGAAGGAGCCCAGGTATGCTGGATGGAGGTCAATCATGGATGAGGTCTGTGTGAAGCTCACTTTGAGCATCACCTCATCCACTCAGCTCCACAGGGCCAGCTGGCAGCCAGGGCTCAAGCCACTCCTAGGACTGTCCCTGCCCCTCAAGACCATGCATAGGTATGTTGCAACATGAATGCCATTTCTTGCAAAAGGTGTTTGACTGGTGCTCCGGTGTTCAGCCATGGACTGGTTGTAGAAAGTGAGGAAGATGTAACCAAGAAGCTTCTTGAGTATTTATCCTTGTTTTCTGATTTGTGCCATGGGAAGGACTGTTTTAAAGGACCAGTTTCTCCTCATGACTCAAAGGGCTGTACAAGAACTGACAAAAAAAGAGAGCTGCCTCCTGCAGAGCTTTAGATGCGGGCTGGAGATAGGAGCAAGCAGCCATCAATGCTGACCAGAAAGGGGAGGGAGAACACTGTGAGAAGGCATGGAGACAGAGACAGTGAGTGTGACAGGACACATTCTTGGATGGCTACTCAGCTGTCATTCACAGTTTTAGAGTCTTGAAGAGTCAAAGCATTTACCTCTAAGACAAGAAGCATACTTGAATTTCCAGAGGTTATTTAGTTCTTGATCTGTGGCTTAATATGAGCAGTCAGGATGCTACCTGAAATGACTGCTCTGTGAGGAACGCATCTGGCTTTGGGGAACTGGAATATTAAGTTAGTGTTGGCTAAATCACTGGCTAACCTTCAGTGGCGAGAAATTAGGTCAAATTTTGTGTTAAATGAGTTTTGAGGTGGAGGAGCTTAAATTCTTGTGCACAGATATGTTTAAGTGCCCCTGTCCTGCTAGCATCAAATTGCCCATGGGGAATATCCTAAATTTTAAGTGACCAAGCCAGACATTAGCAAGCAATAGTCAGAGACTATTATCTGTTCTTAACATATTAATTGGATTGGGACTCCAAGGTGTTATTTGTACAGGTGCTGTGTGAATGCACAGGACAAAATCATACTCTGTAGGCCTCTAAACCCGAAAGTAGAGCCAATCTACTTAGCTGTAGTCAGAAAGTGTTGTGCTGTCTGCAGTGGGCCTCAATTTCATTCAAAAATACAGAAATGATAAAATGTATACATGGGTTACACATTGCCTCCAAGAAAATGCAGGAAAGCAGTAGACTTTCTAGACTGAATTGGTTGACCATATCTTCAGAATGTTATACCAAAAAAGATTACAAGCACATCCATTTGTGCTGTAAAAAACTATATATCTACCAACAATGAAAGAAAAAATACTGTTGAACATCTGTTTCCCCATCATAATATGGGATGTTTTCTGCTCTCACAGCTCAGCAGTTTGTACACCAAAATGCGTAAGAAATTTGCGTTTAACCCACATTGGGTTTAAAATCCCAGAATCCTAGACTAGGTCCAGCAGTTGCTAAGAACTTGAGTGCAATATATCTACAGATGAGTGAGTTTTAGCCCTGGGACCTGCTGTGACACTGGCAGGTTTTTTTCCATCTCTACATCCTTCCAATTGCAGCCATATGGCTCCTGGACAGTGTGGTTGTTTGTGTGGTGCCTGGCACAATGTGCTTCCAGTCAGATTTGCCGGCTGCTGTGCGATCTTGTGATATTAATAATATCACAGCATTATAACTGGACCATTCTACTCTGTAGTTTGTTCTTCTATAAATGATTGATAAGTTTTATGCATTTTATATGCCTCTCATTAAAAATGCATTGAAAAATACTATCAAAATACCATTTTGTGAGGCTCAGGCTCTCTTTATTCTTGTTACAGCCATCTGCCATTAAGCTTTAATAACTGACTGATTATAATTTATTAATTTATCACCTGTTCTTTATACAGTTGGATAAAATAATTGTCAACCAACGTGAAATGGCCTCCCATTGCGTTATTAATCCCCAAAGCAATTAGAAAACCCACTGATTGAACAAGTCATTGAAAATGGGCAGTAACTCATGTTAGAAATGATCTGCAGTGCTCACATCAGCACACTTAGTGCGTGATTGGTAATAGGGTTTCTGTCACCAGTGTGGATTTGGAGAGGGGTAGTTTAACTACTGAGGCTTTTATTTTTATTTATTTATTTTATAATAAGCTTGGAATTTTAGGGCTGATGATATATGTGCAGACTCCAGCTTATCTTATAGATTTTATGGGCATAGTATGAGAAAGGTAACACAAACTTGGAATATACGTATCACATGAACGTTGCTTAAGCCTGCTTTGGAGAGATTTCAGCTTCTACTACACACCCCCAAGAAAGAAGGGTAATTTAGGGATAGCTATAAATACCAAGTCATTTAAGAGATTGCCTTCAGTCAGCTTTGGATGAAGACACCAGACTTCAGTATCTCGCCTTTGATTTTTATCTGCCCGGATTCCAATATACGTGGGTGTTTGTGGGCTTTCTGATATGGATATTTACAGCATGCAAGAAGACATGGAGCCAATGGTTTTTTGAATTCTACTGCTGTCATTTAGCAAAGATATTTGCTTAGTTTGGCAGTGTGAAGGAGATATGCAGGCTACCCCAGATGTGAAGGAGCTCCTTATCTCCTGCCTTACTGCAGTGCAGATTTCCAGCTACATGTGTTATGATGCCTCCACAACTAAAAGTCACATTCTGGTAATACTATTTTTGATGCAGATTTAACTGATTTTCTGATGAGAAGGAATAAAAATGCTGCTGACATCACATGAGAGAGCAGAGCCACACCGCTGAGGAAGCTGCAGATGTTTCTTTGTCCTAAATGAAGCTGCCTGGCACCTTTTGTGTGTGTTCAGGCACTGGGGATGTACCGTGCTGCCAATTACAGCAGAGTTTTCTTCCAGATCACTTGAAGTGGTCTGGGAGATTTTTTATTTAAACAAAATGATTACAAAGATCTAAAAACTGCCAATATTTTGCTATTGAAACAAGATTCTGGGCAGGCTCAGGAAGAGATTTTTTGTCTCTCCCTTTTGTATTGCAATACCACATAATGATCTGTGCATTAGTGCAAAGTAACGAATATGGAGTACAAGAAATTCTTGAGTCTTCCACCTATATCATGCTTCCTCTGCATGACCATAGGATAGTTGAACTACTGCTCTTCCACCAAACTTTGCTGTGTATCTTTGTTCCACCATTGCAGCATTTGTAGCTTAATCACAGCTAAAGTTGGAGAAACTGACAAAGAAAACCAGAAAAGTTGGTTATGGACAGATCATATTGGGAGAATTACACTTCCTCCTACTGGGAGCCCAAAGCAGAAGTAAGGAGGCTAGTTTTTATACTCTTATACTATTTCTGGCTTTTTTGGAAGTAAAAAAATCAGAAGAATTTTCATGCAAATGTGCTTGACAATGTCCAAGACAAATGTGCAGATCTAAGGGTTTTGGAAAATAGAGATACAAGCACGATGAGTTATTTGTCTCTAAACTTGAGACACTATCCCACTTTATCCCTCTAGTGTATCCACAGATAAAATCCTGTCAAAAAATACTTAGAAATGGTGTAGCCAAACATAATTGTCTTGCCCTAAAGGCGCACAGCTTTGCCTACAGGACTGTCAGTTGGAGTGAGGATAGAAGGGATCTGCCACCCCTTCCCACCTGTGTAGACATAACGAGACTACTCTGCATTGTTAAGCTGTGGCAATGATGACAGCTTCTTCATTCTAGCTTGCAACTGAGTGTTCTCTCTCTGTCACAGTACAGACCACAGCAGCCTAATTGGATTTTCCCAAGATTTGGAACACTCAGCTATTCTGGAGTCTGGATCTCAGCATCAGCTTGGGATCTTCTGGGTATGGGAACCAGTTTTGGTAAAGACTATGACACAAACTAGTGGAAAAGTCATTTTTCAAACAGTAGATTGACAGCTGTGCTGTTTGTGTTTTCACAACAGGTAAGAGATCTTTAATTATGGTTAGTCTCACAATATTAATTAAGCCACTACATATATTTTCCTTGAGCAGAAAAGTATCATGGAAGGAAGTCCATGTTCAAAGCAAGACAACGTTAAATTGTCCATGACCTGACTGTTACTGTCTGCAAAGTTTGTGATCATGGGAAAAACTTCACAGTTGAAGTCTGTGTCATAAAATCTCTGATCCCCAAGGGTGTGCCGCTGGCCTTTCCCCACATCAGAATTATCATCAAAGGAAGCTGTCATACTCATGACAAAGTCTCAATGCTGGGGCCACTGCATACTTTGGTAGAACCATTTCCAATCATGCAGGAAGATATTTGTTGCAAAAATGTGGGAGACTTCATCATAGAGCCAAACTCAAATTTGCAAATCTTGGTCATATTCCACGCACTGTTTTTACAACATATGCATTTGTGTGTGTCATTTAACTCCAATATCCTATACATAATATAATTCTATATTTTATTTATTACAAGTGTTATGATAAAATTGGAAGTGCTTGAGTATTCAAAGCTTGAAGGAAAGATGCTGAATGACTATGCAGAGCAGAACAAAACAATCCTGGTTCATTCTTATCCATAGTATCTGCTGGGAAATATTTTCAGAGTAGAATATCTAGGACAAAACACTTCAGTTTTGTTTAAAAGAACACTCCAAAAATGGCATGGGAGTGAAATAATTATGCAGTACAGAGAATCAGAGAATCAAGAGCAAAGGTGAGTTAGAAAGTGAGATGATGTGTAGGCATCCCACCCAGGTCAGTACATGCAAATTGAAGGGCACAGAGAGGTGTGGGAAAGTGTTGGGGAATGCAGTATTCAAATGCAGTGACTACCTCTTCAACACTGAGATAGTGCTAGTCCCTGTGAAAACAAAGCCTGAGCTTCAATTGGTAATCCTGCTGTGAATGGAAAGCACACACCCAGATTTGGGTTTCTCTATGAACAGGAAGAGACAACAGCTTCACCTGAGTAAATTCTGAAGTGAAGACATAACATCTGATGCACAATATTATTTATTTATTTATTTATGTGGGAAAACTATTACTAGGTGCTTAAGAGGATAGCAATAATGTTAAACTACAACATCTACCTTCGTTTTTCAAACATAGAGTACTAGATGTTGATAGCAGCTTCTCAGCCATGTTTCAGCTCTCCTTCTTCGGGAAAGTCTTGTGAAGGTAACCTGTCTAACAAAGCTATGCCATAGCCTGGAGGATGAAGACAGTGAAGATCTTCCTGAAAGCCATTTGCATCAATTAGCTCCACTACCAGTATGTGGCTGCCTATGTGTCAGGCTGCTGGCTATTATCACTTGAAGTGAAGACTATTTATGATAGGGAAAGTGATAAGCTTTTTCTTATGTGAATGAGTTCACCCAGGAGTGCTTAAGTCAAAGGTTTCCTGGTAGCTTCTTCGTTAGGTAGATCAACTTATAAGAAAACGTATTTTCTTTTCCATTAATTTTTCTTTAAAATTTTTCTTTTCACTTAGACACTTGAATTCTACTCAGTGCGCTGCAGTTTGCTGTTAGGACTTCCAGGCTCTGATGAGCACAAGCAATGTCACCTTCTCAGGATGTGATCCAAGACAGAATCACAGTGGGGTAACTACCATCAAATGGGGTCAGCAGTCCAGTTCTGACATGAAAAGAGCATTGCTGACATCTACTGCAGTCTTTTGGCTTTTTTCCAAGGCTTCCTCTCCAACAGATGCTGAAATCCCAGCTGAAAACAGGGACAAATACGACAAATGCACAGCATAGCTAATTAGTAATTAAAATATCTTAGAGCAGGTACTATCAAATGGAATTTAAAAATAAAAAATAAAAAATAAAAAAATCCTCAAAGGCCTTTCCTACTGCACCAATCCCAGCATTTAAGTATGACTGATTTTTAATGAGTGAAAGGGGTGTAATCTAGTGTTGGCTATATGGAGCATAAATCTGGAGTAGTTCTACTGCCTCCAACAACATCAGCTCATTTACTTCAACGATAGCAAACGACAACTGTGCAGCCAGGCTACAGCTTTCGTGAGAGCGCCAACAATAGCCTGAGAAATAGGAAAAAATAAGAGAGAGAAAGCGTATTATTAAAGGTCTGGAAGATCTTTTTAAACATAGCTCCTGGGGGAAGGTTTCATTTTGTTTATACAGCACCTGGCACAGCAGAGCCCTTCTGAATTCAGCTTCTGGAAGGTGCAGACATATCCAGTGAAATGACAACACCAAATAACAAGATTCAGAATACGTGTTTGTGACGGATGTATTAGAAACAGGGTTTGGAGAGGAAGAGAATCAGGTTTAATGGACTCTGACAAAATTCCATCACAGTGAGTCACATTTTAATTGAAACAGAATAAAAGAAAGCAAGGGTGGGGAAAAGACATGGGTGAAAATCGGAGGTCACCTGCGTTGTGATAACTGAAGTTTTGGAAATGAATCATCGCACTAGGCAGTGGAAGGTTTCACCTCAGGCTGTGACAGGAAATGCAGTGCTCTGTGCAGAACATTTCAGGCTCTCGATCAGTTGCTATTGATTGGGAAAGTACAGTTGCACCCAGAAAGTCTTAGCTTTTCTCTCATTTTCAGTTCGACAGAAAGGAAAATCTCAAGTAGCCATTTTCAGCTTCTCTTTCTCGGAAGAAATGGGGAAGGTGGGAGGGGAGTTCACAGGGGGAAGACACAAAACTCACAATTTTACTCACATATTTAATTAAATATCATGCTACAATGTCCCAAACAGAAAAAAAGAACCAAAACCACCTTACCTGAAAGAATCCCTGACGTACGTCTGAGAGGAGACTCTACAGAGAGATCCTTCAGAAGACCCTCCTTTATTCATAACCACACAGCTATGAAGTGAATTTGTGTATGGGCATGACATTTCCTGGGATGAGACTTGACCAGAAGATGTGCCTTCATCTGGTGTCTGTAAGACATAGCTTTCCAGAGTTCTTCTGCCAGGTACACACAATATTGCTGTGGCTTCTCGTGGTTCTGGGACACACTATAGCACAAGTCAGAGTAGCGCACACCTCACCAGTTGTAAACTTATTTTGGTAACCCTTCCTCATACATCTCTGGGTGTGTTTGCATGAACATGTAAAGTACATGCTTTTACATGAACTTGTAAAGAACAAGCTAGTGTATCTTCTTGATGTGGTACAACCTGGTGTGGGCTACATCAAAATAAACATGGACTGCAGGTTGAGGGAGGTGATCCTGCCCCTCTACTTCCGCTGATGACACCTCACCTGGAGTACTGTGTCCAGATGTGGAGTCCGCAGTACTCAGGAGAGATATGGACCTGCTGGAGCGCATCCAGAGGAGGGCCACAAAAATGATTCAAGAGATGGAACACCTCTCCTATGAGGACAGGCTGAGCAAGCTGGGGCTGTTCAGCCCGGAGAAGAGAAGGCTCCGGAGAGACCTTATAATGGCCTTTCAGTATTTAAAGGGGGGCTATAAGGAAGAAGTGAACAGACTCTTCAGCAGTGTATGTAACAGGACAAGGGGGAGTGTTTTCAAGCAAAAAGAGGGGAGATTTAGATTGAATAGGAGGAAGAAGTTTTCTGTGGAGTGGGTAGTGAGGCACAGGAACAGGTTGCCCAGAGAGGTGGAGCATGCTCCATCCCTGAAGAAATTCAGGGTCAAACTGAATGGTGATCTGAGCGACCTGCTCTAGCTATACATGTCTCTGTTCATTGCTGAGGAATTGGACTAGATGACATTCAAATGTCCCTTCCAACTCAATTCTATGTTTCTGTGAGCTCTGTGATGACCTCAGCTGCCCCAGGAATGGGGTTAATATATATGCCTTAACACCTTTGTATGTGGTTGCAAATGTCTTTGGAGATAAGTTTATCTATGAACAGGCAAATGCTGTGTGATGTCTCCACTGATTCAGGTGTCTCTATACTGTTGTTTATCTCATGGTGTGGAAGTGTCTAGTGCATGTTTGAATGCTGATGAATGATGGATGACTGAATGGCAATTAAGTGATAGCGTACAGCAACAGTAAACATTTCCACTTTGCTGGGAAAGGACTGGATCTTACACACTGGTAAACACATGCTTATGCAGGTTACTGAAAAGTAATGCCTCCTATTTATTTCCATGGACACGATAACAGATACAAAGAGCACGATAACACCATTTAATAGAACAAACTCTCAGCTACAAAACACAATTTTTCAACATGGCCACCACTATTAGCTATGCATTTTCACCAGCAATGTACAAGAGCCTGCTTACCACACTCACAAAACACGTTCACACTCACCCATTGCCAATGTTGCTGCTGCTGAAATGCATCACCCACCACCTCACTATACTGACATCCACTGTTTGGTCTCCATAAATGTTCAGTAGGCATCAATGAATGTTAGTGGGTGCCATATTTTTCCATGTGGAGGGATTCATTAACACCCCTTTGCTTCATATGAACTTCCAGATCAGTTGCCATTCTGTCAGACTACTCCTCTGCTGCTGTCTGTTGCACTGCAAAAAAATGTAACAGAATATTGGTGGGAAGGTTCAACTTCTACCACCATACCACTCTGATGCTGTAGGCCAACATAATAAAATAGGAGACATTACTTTCAGAGCAGCCCTTGTAAGTAAATATGTGCCTGTGCTTGTGATGCCTGAGCAAATTAAGGCACTGTGCCCATTTATAGTATGTGGGCTTCACTGCTATTTCATGAGGTCCCCACCAAACTCTTTAATATGTGTGCAGTCACTTGTGTGTGTGTCTTACTGGTACACCAATTCTTTCATAGAGGAATCAAAATTCTGGGAAAGTCAAATAAGATCATAGTCTGAAGACACAGTTTTAACAGAAGGAAGATAAGACTCTCTATGTATGAGGAGAGAAATTTACCCACTAAGCTAGTACAGAATAAAGCTATTAAAAACTCTGAGAAGTAGAATTTAGACACTGAACCAAATTTTCTTGTTTCCTTATTTTGTGCTTAAAAATACTTATGAAATTATATGCAAAACAAGAATTAACAAATCCCCACCTCAAAAGAAGTGTCTAAAACAAAAGCGGAACCCCCTCATCTCCTGCCACCCTTAAAATCCCCCAGCATTTCCTGCATTCGATGCATGTGAGATGAAGCATTGAAAAGCTAGGAAATTCCAAATGTTACAGTATCTCACAAGTTTACATGGCTGTAGGAGAGATGTGTCATATTTTCCTCGTGAAAGGGAACTCAGAATATCAGATTGTTATTAATATACACTATTAAGTATGAAGAATATGAAGTGCAATGGTTAATGATGTTCAAGTGACTGTGAAATGTTAAATGCAACTTTTCTAATTTGAGAAGTATTTTGGAGCCACCCAGCTATCAATGGCTTCCTTCAGCTGAAAAACCTGCAAAGCAACACAAATAATTCTAAAAGCCTTTGGTAATTTTATTAACTACACAGTTTATCATGTTTCTGTGTTTCCTATGCAAGCAGTGCCTGTGTGAGGAAATTCATACAGAAAAACTATTCCCAAGAGAGTCTCTTGGCTCCGAGCATCACATAAAGCTGTGTACAATATGCCTGTAGATGTGTAAGTGAGACTGAAAGCTTGTTTTGATCTCTGAAGATTAGCCAGGCTTGGGCATAACAAAAACAAGTGCTACCAGTCCTATGGTGCCTTTTTGCTCCAGGGAAGTGAGTGGTGGTGTAAGCTGGAGGTGGTGGTGGGATGCCAGATAAGGGTTTTCTACAGCATGGTGGTACTAGCAGGGAGTTATAGAATCACAGAATTGTTTGAGTTGGAAAGGACCATTAAAGGTCACCTAGTCCAACTTCCCTGCAATGAACAGGGACATCTACAGCTATGTTAGGTTGCTCAGAGCCGCATCCAGCCTAACCTTGAACGCCTCCATGGACAGAGGCATCCACCACCCCTCTGGGCAACCTGTCTGGTGCCTCACTAAAGCAAGAATCTCTGACTCTACTTTAAAACACAACAGGCTTTTGGTATTTGTGGGAAAGAGGAAAAATCAGCCAGGAATTTGTAGACTTTTCGTATATTAAGTAGACAAGTTTATGCATTTCAAATGAATTTTCAGATCAACACCCTAGTAAGCATTCAGGTACATCTTAGGTGCACGAAGGTTGACAAAAAAGAATTGAACCACTGAGCATGTTCATATGACCTTTGTCACTGACACACCTGAGCACCTCATTTGTTTCTCTTCACACTCCCCAGAGGGAGTCTTAAATACAGATGTTCCATTATGCAGATCCTGTGACTCAGGAGGAGTGAGAACTGAGATCTTCAAAATCCTGCACTAGTGCGCCATTGAGTTAGCCCTCCTCTTATTGTTAGTCTTGGTGGCTACGATGCTGCAGACTTCTGCCTTGTAATGGGATCATCAGATTGTGTATGTCTTACCAGAGCTGATCTATGCCTTGAGTGAGAGCTGAGCCGGATGTGTGTGGCTCTGAATGTGGGAGGGGTCTGGCATGAACACTGCAAAAATATTTGAACAACCTCTCTGTTAACATCCATTAAATTTTAACTGGTCAGGCTTGTAACTGTTATGGTTGGAATCTGGAGTTTTAATTGGCTTTTGTAGATATCCTTGTATTATAAATTATATAATATTTCCAGCTTCACTGGTATGAATATTAAAGAAGCTTTAAAATTAGGATTTCATATAATTAGTATTTACTGAGATCCTTCTGAAAGCTGGCAGCTATTTTGCAAGTAAAATAACAAGTAACAGCACTATTGCTCTTTTTTGTACCAAAAAATAAGTTTAGATAGTTTATACATAATAAGTAGTGTTATGATTGGAAAATATTTCACTACATTACATTAATACATCTTAACAGGCATGGATCATGTCACACACAGTTGTTATGTTCATTGTTAATCAGATCCCTCTCATTAATATACCGTAGTTAAAAATGAAATGCCCTATAAGTGACTGTGTAATGCAAAGAGTTATTTCTGAAGCTACTTTATTATCCTGTCCTAAGTAACCTGAAATTGCTTATTTAATTGAATATTCAGTCCCTAAAATATATCATCGCCATTCTGCTGTTAACTTCACGAAGTGTTGTAAGGACAAGCACAGCCACAATGTCCCTTGGGGAGAAGGCTGAAGTTATTAGCTGTTTGAGAGATCCTGATCAGTGAATGCCAAAGCTAAACTTGTCACTACTCTCCTTATAATAGCTGAACTTTCCACCTCCCCAGCAATGGCCTGTCTTGTTACGCTTATTCTACCTGACCTACTTTTCAGCTCTGCACTTACAGAAGCTAAAAAAATTCTTAGTCTCTAGAATGAGGACAGAAATAGCTTTCATAGTGCTGAATCAACACAAACACAATCCATGGCTGGGCACCTCTGCCTCTGGCTTTCCACAGGAGAGATTTTCCTTTGGAGCCCTGGACTGTTACTATCTGTACCTTTCACTGACTGAGGAATTTTGTTGTGAGGCAGAGATGCACAGAACTCATGGAAGGCTGCTTAGTTGATGCTATGGCTTGAAGGTAA
The DNA here is from genome assembly GCF_002078875.1 of Numida meleagris. Taxonomy (NCBI): domain Eukaryota; kingdom Metazoa; phylum Chordata; class Aves; order Galliformes; family Numididae; genus Numida; species Numida meleagris. Next base: position 138,373,727 of record NC_034410.1, read on the forward strand.
AGAAAATAGGGAAGAAAATCTACTGTGCTGCAAATATTCAGTAGAAGTTAGTAGCCATTCATCCTGCTGTACTGTGTTTTCGGAGAGCTCCAGAGTACACAGCTATGTATAAACTGTTATTGTGAAGGCATGAGGTCAATCCCAGTCACATCATCGTCCACAATGCCTACCCCAGATAGCTCTCTGGGGCAGTATTCTGGCATGGTTCAGGGGCAGACCAAGCCAATAGCTTTGCAACAGGCAGGCTGACTCAGTGGTGCTGCTAGGAGAAGGAGGAGTCCAGCTGTCTGGGCATCAGCCATCCCATCCTGAAACAGCTTCTGGCCTTTTTACTTAGTATAGACATAGCCACAGAGACTTGGCATCAGGATACTTAATGATAGCAACAACCTGTGCATTTATTTATGTGTCTGACTAGGACAGTGATTAATATGGTTTTAAAACCTCTAACAAATTGCCTTGTTCTTTCCTCACTTAGGGTTTGAACAGTTCTTTGAATATGCATCCACACAAGTAATAGTATGTAGGCTCATTCTCTGGCACTGGGCCCATGTGTCCCATCTCCTATGGCTAATCCGTTTTATCATACCAGAAGGGTTGACTGCATCTAAATTGCCTATTGGGAATGGTCTTTGGCCAATGGTAGCCTCTACACTGTACCTAGGGATTTTTTTCAGAGAATGCATGAACCCAAACTATGTCAGGGACCATCAACAGTGGTGATGATCAAGCTCCCTTGCCTGGGAGGTATCTTGGCTTTATTTAATTTATTGGCACAAATGTTGACTGAAAGATCCCAGTAAGATCTTGTTTCTGCATAATTACCACTATCACACTAAGTATCAAATTGTACTCCTTGAATGAAGAAGATAAAGATTATCATTTCTACTTTTCAACTTGGTAAGCTAAAAACCTATAGAGCCAAATTTTAAGAACTTGGTGGAAGCTACCCCTACTGTCAAGATTACAAATACTTTTTGAGATTTACAATAAGTAATCTCTATAAATTGGAAAATATTTAGAGGCTGGGTAGAATCATAGAGTCATAGAATCATAGAATCGCTTGGGTTGGAAGGAACCCCAAGGATCATCTAGTTCAAACACATCTGCCACAGGCATGGCTACCAACCTCCAGATCTGGCACTAGACCAAGTTGCCTAGGGCCCCATCCAACCTGGTCTTGAAAACCTTCAGGGATGGAGCATCCACAGCCTCTCTGAGCAGCCTGTTCCAGCACTTCACCACTCTGAGAAGAACTTCCTCCTGATATCCAATCTAAACCTTCCCTCCTTGAGCTTAAAACCATTCCCCCTTGTTCTATCACTATCTACCCTTGTAAAAAGTTGATTTCTCTCCTTTTTATAATCCCCTTTTAAATACTGGAAAGCTGCAATGATGTCTCCTCACAGCCTTCTCTTCTCCAGGCTGAACAAGCCCAGCTTCCTCAGCCTATCTTTGTAGGGGAGGTGCTCCAGCCCTCTGATCATATTCATGGCCCTCCTCTGGACCCTCTCCAATAGCTCCACATCTTTCCTGTACTGGGGGCCCCAGACCTGGTCACAGCACTTCAGGTGGGGCCTCACGAGGGCAGAGAAGAGAGGGACAATCACTTCCCTGTCCCTGCTGGCCACCCCTCTTCTGATGGAGCCCAGGATACTATTGCACTTTGCTATTTTGAACCTCATTAGGTTCACACAGGTCCACCTTTTGAGTTTGTTGAGATCCCTCTGGATGGCATCCCTTCCTTCTAACGTGCCATCTGCATCATTCAGCCTGGTGTCATCAGCGAACTTGCTGAGGGTGCTCTTGAGCCCATCATCAATGTCATTGATGCAGATGTTGAAGAGCACCAGTCCGAAGACAGACCCCTGGGGCACACTGCTTGTCGCTGGCCTCCACCTGGACATAGTGTCGTTCACCACAACCCTCTGTCTATGGTCTTCAAACCAATTATTTATCCACGGAATAGTCTCCCCCTCAAATCCGTATCTCTCCAATTTGGAGATAAGGATGTGGTGGGGAAACATTTCAAAGGCCTTGCACAAGTCCAGGTAGATGACATTGGTCACCTTCCCTTTGTCCACTGATGTCATCACTCCATCATAGAAGCCCACCAGACTGGTCAGGCACAAGGATACTGTAGCAACTTCTCCCACTGAAGATAACCTTGACTTTAGTAGGAAATTTTTTATTCAGGTGGTGAGACACTGGAACAAGTTGGGACTGGATTGTTTTTAAGTTCTCTTTCGTAGAATCAAACCCAAGCCATTCTAGAATTCTACTCCAGCCATTCTATGATTCTGTGACATGTTTAAAAGTACACTTTTGTTTGCCTCAGAGAAATAAGTTTTGTCAAAAGAAGATGCTGGAGTAGGGGAAGGGTGTTCATGTTGATCCAGAACATGGCATTACTAACAAAGAATGGCCATGCTAGTTAGCATGTATCAGCGCAAGTTTCTTGTGTTGACATCACCTACTTGTCAACACTACTACCAAATAGCTATTTCCCCATAGCCAAATCCCTTCACCGCTCCATTCATTTGGCACACTATAAAATAAAGGATATAACAAACTTAAGGTCTCCAGATTCAACTGTGAAGCAAAGAATCAACGTGAACTTAATCCACGTTCTAAACACGGGCAAGTTTTTTCCAGCAAACTCATGACTTATAGGCAGCTTTTCATCCTCAGTGGAATTGCTTTACTTTTAGAACTTCTGCACATGTGTAATTCTGCTAAATCAAACTACTGTATAGAGGATCTAGATTTTAATTCCAAATTTTTACTGGAAAATCAAGAGGAAGTACTGTCTTAGCAATAGTCAGGTCCTCTGTTCCTTCTCCTTCTGTGCTGAACCAGCACTTTGGAATGAATACATTACCAAAGGACAAATGCTTCATTTTTATACAGCAGAAATTCTGCATTTTTCAAAGCAGAATCACAAAGGTGTGAATTAGCAGAGAGGAAATGTGGTCCTCCAGTAACAGGATTCCACTACCATCTGCTGGTAGGAGAAACATGGATTTACCTTGAACCCCCTCCCCCCCCAAACATGTAATCTGTCTACGGGAGGCAGTTAAGTATATTTTTAATTAATTACTCATGTCAGTTAGAGGCACTCTGCTAATACTAGTCATATCTTAACAAATGAACTCCTCACACCTTTCTAGATCAGATTCAGTCAGTGTGGCTGAGTTTCTAGTAAGGGAACACCAGGTTCAGACATCAAGGTCCTACATGACTAGTGGCATAATCTCAGTGTGCCTCAAAGTGTGAGAGTGCAAGCAGCTTTGCAACATGAACATTTGGGGCAATATTATCCCCTTCTGGCAGATGCAAAACTCAAAAGAGTCATTATGTGACCAGACATTTTTCAGCTGTAGTGACAGACACTCAAAGAGTCAGTTCCCAAAACATCTATAGACTTAGACTTCTGGTCATCTACAGAGCATTTGATAGTGCTAGTGCATTTTATAAGCCTTGATTCTGCAAAGTACATTTTTAATTTTACACTTTTTCTCCAGTGCCATTGTCTTTAACATTTGCAGTGTTTATGTGCTCTGTAGAACTAAGGTCATATTGCTGAATCTCTTCCTGGCTTTGGCTTAAAAAGTCACTGTGGCAGTCTAGAGTGCAGTTGTGGGTATTTGCAGAGACACTCAAGCTGTCATCAGGTGAGCATAGGCACAGTCAGGAATTACCATGTTTTAGCATAAACATCAACACTGATATCTGAACTAATTGCTAAAACTAATTCAAACTCTCTGCTTATGCTACAACCATGCTACTGACAGATCTAGTTGATAAAGCACATTACCTCCTAGCTTTTTTCTGAACTGGCATTTACTAAAATTCTTTTTGAAAATGCCTATGATGGCTGGACTCTATATTCTGGCATAGTTATCAGCAATGCTATGCATATGACTGTAAAACTTTTTAATATTGCATACTGTTAATAAAGATGGAGATGAATACGGGGTACTCTTTAGTAAGGTTCAGCTTTCTGTAGTCATATGAAAGATCTTCTGAAAATTACAGAAGTATTATTTGCTCATCTAGTATAAATGACAAGCTAAACACCCTTCATTAGTCTTCAGTGCAACCTTAAGAGAAATACATAATAGTTTAATAACTATAACTCATATAAATTTAATAGTTTGTTATCAGGCTGAAAAACAAGATCTATAGTGCTATTAGAGATCTTTTTACCTTCTCTTCTAACTAATAAAAAGCACACAAATAGTTTTTTCTTTAAAATTACCATATCATCCAAATTATATGTACTTTATGAACTATGCCTATAGACTGGGTACTCTATGTAACCCTTGGCCCTTTTCATGTAACTAGTAATAATAGTAATAATACCTTACTACACTATCACAGAGTTGTGAAACATTAATTTTACAAGTTTAATGAAAACCAAATCCTGATCACAGGAATTTCTTACAAGGACTACTGATGACAAAACACCCTTACTCTCCATTTTAACTCCATTTCAGTCTTTAAATATTAATATACTGCACATGATTACTATTATTATTGGAATGAAATAATCTTTGCTATTGAAATAAATCATTAAATATTATTGGTTTCCTAATTTTGCTCTTCTGCTTGTGCCCTTAGAATCATAAAATCATATCCAACTAGTCCTAAATATCTCTCCCAGTAGCAGGAGTATTATGATGCTATCAGAGCCTCTTGGCTGTACTTCCTGAAGCATTTCTGTGAGAAGGCAGCCTAGATTTCGCCACCAAAACATTGAGACACTGAAGCCTTGAGCAGTTAAGACGTAGGTCTTCCAAACTATTTGTATACTTAATTGTAATAAACTCTAATTTTCTTTTTGGTGTCCAGAGCAAGTCTGCCTCTGAAAATGGTTAATCTTCCAGCAATCCCTGACAACTTACTACTTTTTGAAATTGAAGGACTTTTCAGGCATCACCCCTTACTGAGCTGAAATTAGTAGTTACTTACGAACCTTTTGGCCCACACTAGGAGACTCTTTCCTGCCAGTTCCAGATGCAATACATTTTTGAGAACTGCTTTATTTATGTAAGTTGCCTTTCACTCCCATTTGATGAGTTATTTCATCAAATATGCACTGCGGTAAAGCACCAGGAATGCGAGATGCTTTGATAAAAATCAAAGTTCATGCCTCTTTTAAGTGCCAGCTTGATTTTTTCCCTTTGGTGTTTGGTTTCCCATTCACAAGAAACCCAAAAAACATTTGCACATAAATTAATGCCTCACCAGAGAACAAAAGGTATTTCCTTCACACTTTTCTAACAGGAGAAATGCCCACTGAAGTGTAATGCAATTTCATAGTCAATGGACAGTTGGAAAGGTTTCTTGTAAAATTCGTAGGACACCTTCAATCTATTATCCGTAAGCCCAGAGCTGCAAAACTTAACTCTTACGAGTTATTCTTCACACTGATACGGTACTTTATGTCGTCAAACTGGTAGTAAATCAGACATATTCATGTTTTGTGGAATCTTGGGCACGGCCGTGCCATCATCATCCCAAGGCCATGCAACAAACCTATAGTAGAGATGGTTTTACCCTGAGCTTCCCAGCACACAAGCCTTAGTGATCTTTTGGACTCATCCAGTGAGTAGAAGATTGTGGTGTGAGACTTCCTGCTTCCTTCAGGTCTTCACAGGAAAAAATGCAGAAAAAATAATCAACTATAATTAGTTATCCACTTCACAGGTGTTGACCAAGGAGGCATGTCAAAATCTGTTTATTGTCCTCTCTGCTTGCTGAATGATAAGGAGAGAATAAGCTCCCAGGAAATACAGTGTGAGAGCACACACATCAAGGAGAAAGTCCAAAGAAACACAGTTTCTACCAGCAACATCAAGCCACAGCAGACACAATGAAATGGAGCTGGTGTGCCTCCAGGTCGAGGAACCACTGCTCATGTCACCAATATGCTCCCAGGACTTTAGAAAATCTGATCATCTCTGATTTTACTGGGGCACTGAGATGTCCAGACTTCTCTTCACAGGTCCCAAACATTAGTAGCTGCTTTTTCCAGTTCTGAAAATCTGGATTTGTTCAGGCCTTCAAACATCATAGGATCTTCTTTTGAAGAATCATTAGGAACCACTGCGGGTAGCAAGGAATACACAAACATTTAATTTTGAAAAATTAAATTTGGTGGTTTTTTTCTTTTAAATTTCTCTGCACTTAAGAAATTTTCTGTTTTTATTTTGTTTCTGGAATGTAACACTGTAAGTTTCCCTAAATTTTGAAATTTCTCCAGATTTTGATTAGATCTTAGCCTTTTGTAACTCTGTCACTAGACAGTTGCTAAGCTGTATGTGTGTGTTCTTACTGCATTTTTACTCCTACCCACTTGGAAACAGTCCCCATGCGTGGTTCAGAGGGGAGACCTCCAATGCTGAACACTGAAGTGAGCACCAAGGCAAGCTACTGCTTTAATGAGTTTCCGCAGATTTTCTGTGCTGTCACTAAGCACACAGCCTTGCTGACAGCATCCTTCCAGCTACAGAAGCTTCTGGCTGCAAAAATACACGATCAAACTCATTCATGTCCTCTGCCAGTTTTTCATTAACCCTTTGCTAAAAGTAGCCTTCGACATGGGCTGGTGGTGGAGGGGTCTTTAGGAAAGATGCTGTCTCATTTGCACCTGATCAATTAAAAAAGTCCAGATACTTGAACTGAAACAGATTTGGGTTGGAGGAGGGAGAATCAACACACTTTGCTGTAGCAGCAGAGCTGAGGGGTGGTCACCTGCAGTTCCTGGGCAAGGGCAATCAGCAGAGCCAGCTCCAGATGAAGAAGGATTGTCCACTGCACACAGAATGTTGTGCAGCCTTAGCTACCTTGGATTTCTCACCACTGCATGGGACAGTGGAGTTAAGCCATTGGAAATCTGTTGAAAGGAAGAAATGGTGCAGACACAAACCTCCCTGCAACCCCACTGCCTGCAGAGTAAAATTTACATTCATAATTATGCTAGTGTATTTACATCCATAGAACTCTCCACAGGACTGTCTTATCTTGTTGCAGTTGTTTAGTGAGGGAAGGGTAGCACCTCAGCCTAAAATGCTTTGTGATACTAATAGCAGCTATTCTCCTTCACCGTGAAAGCACCAAAATCACACCAACAACCCTTCTGATGAGTTTTTTGGAATTTCCATCAGGGATAGTCTAGTTTTAGCTGCACAAGTTTGTTTAAGGCCATGATACTTCCACACATCTGCCTGTACTTGACCCAACCTTGGTAGCCCAGATTGGATCCAAAGCATATTATAATTTGACCTGGGAAGTAACAATGCAGTTTAAAGTGTCTTTTCAAAAGCGATACCATTTTTCACCAAAAAACCCGGCACACACAAACCTTCCCCAACAGAGTAATTTTAGTAAAACATATATGTAGTCCAGTTTCTTGCTCTTGCATATACTGAGAATAGCACCTTTGAGACTACTGGCAAGCATGAAGAGCTCTTCTTTTTACAACAGTTACTTTTTTGGTATGGACCAAAAACATTTTTTGTACTGACTGGAAAAATTGCTCTCAGCTTTGTTTGAGGGTAACACTTGCCTGTGCCAGGGTGGGGTCTGCAAGAGGAGAAGCGGGGCAGAAGTAGAACATGTTGTCCCTGTGGCCACCAGAGACGGGATGTGTTCACACCTTCTCACCCCCTACAAGTGCACACATCACCTTGAGTGTGGCTTGGGGCCCTGGCAAAGCTGGGGTGTTTGTGTAGTGCTTGTGTGGCACGACCAGCACCCAAAGCACCTCAGGCTCTGGAGATATGGGCAGAGAATCACTCCTTGGGGTGCAAAGAAGCACATTATTTCTATTTGAAGCTTGAGTGCTCGATGCTTATCAGGTTTTCATTGCAGCATGTGGTGTCAGCTAGTTCTTTTGGAGACTCTTTAAAGCAATCTCACCAGTATCTGATCTTCTCACTCTCTCAAGATCTGCCCAAGATTTCTTTTGCTTTCACTGCAGGAGTGAGAGAATTACAGAGTGCCAAGGTCTCTTCTTCACCCCACTAATCATTCCCTCTGCTTCTTAAAATGTTTTTGGAAACTTATGAGGAGCAGCCAGTCGGAGCTGGGGAGTCCCAGTGCAGTCTTTACCTCTTTACCTCTTCACTCTCCACCCATCCAGTTGAGACAGATTTCACAACCTCAGTCTCTCCCTAGTTCTCTGCCACTTTCACTTGCTGAGGGTAGGACTCATTATTTGACTTCTGCTCTTACACAGTGCCCATCCCCGTGGTATCTGAGCATCCGCTTCCTCTCACACCCTCCCCCTCTGAGATTCCCACTGGGTTATTGTTCAGAGGCAACTGTGACTGGTATTCCTAATTAGGCATGAAAAGGGAGAAGAGCTGTTTATAAAATCTAACTTCTATGTGTCATGTGGATCCTTCTGCGTTGCAAATCTCCATATTGTTGTACAGTTGGTGATTATTGATTCTGCTGTTTGAAACTCAAAACTCTCCTCGTCTCAGGAGGTCTGACAGAATCTGACACAAAATGATTACTTAGCTATGGATTTGTTGTGTAGCAAGCCTGCAGATTTTAACAAAATATTGAGATGTTATTCTATGAGAGAGTTCCAAAACATACAAAAGAGAGGAGTAATCTTCCTTTAGCAGCTTGTATAGGATTTAGATAATTTTTGGATTAACTTGTTAAATTTGATTTAGGGTCTGATTCAGCAGAACGTCTTAGGACAGTTTATTTGGCTGAAATAAACAGTGATGGATCTGAGCACAAGCTTAGAGATCATTACATATTTGTGGATGAGATTTTTAAAGGTATTTAAATGTTTAACGTACTAACTACTTTTAAAAATCTGTCTTTAAGTACCTTGATGAATTAGGGTCATAATTCCTATTAAATCATGTGGGCTGGATTCCCCAGTTTGCCAAGTTCATTTGTTCCCTTTGGACTTCCTCCTGAGATTTCCCTTGATCAGCTAATGTGTGTTGAAATACACCTTTTTCTTTCTGCAGTTGGCACTTAAAATGCATTCGTTAAACATATTGGCTAATATATTATTAAAGAAACACTTTCATCCTTCTCTCATGATGCAATAGGTGCCGGGTACATTTCAAAGAATTGTAATTGTGTCTTGCAGCATCGTGATGTAACAGGCTTCTCAAGTATCATCCTTCTACGTGTGAAACAGGGCTGGGTTGGTTGATGGAATGAGAGTATATTTGATATGTTGGCACAAGGTGGAGGAAGAGGTTGCTGATAACGTTGCTAGGAGGTCATGCTCAGTTATGGTCCAGTGCCACGGGCTCTTGCAGAGCTGCAGTCAAATGCTGGGGACAACCTGAAGAACAAGTTGACCAGGTACTTGTGCTCCATGGGCTTGCAAGGCTGTAAAAGCCTAAGACACAGAGTTAGCGGGATAAAGGGAGAGCAGTGTTCTCTCTTTGTGATGCCCAAAGCAGCAGGTCTGCACTGGCATGGTCCTCACCACCAGAAGCTCCACATGAAGTATAGAGTTGACTCTGGTACAAAAGCAAGGGAAGTGTGCCATTGGACCTGAGTGACATGGAGCAGCACACCCTTCACTCCACAGTGCCAGCAGGATGTCACAGCTCGTGCCATCCCTATGGGACATCTCTGCCTGCTCATCTCAGCCTTCAGTGCCCACGCCTCATTGCTGAGCTTTGGGAGGAATGCAAGTGCTTTACTGACCACGGGGTTGAATTTCAACAAGATTAAATCGCTTTGAAAACTTAAACTGGATTGTAGATGAGCTACACGGAAATGCTTCCTGTGATTACCGTCTCTAGGTTCTGCCCATTCTGAAACACAAAGCAGTCACGAAGGGATTTCAAATCATGCAGTGCATGGCAGCAAAAGAAACACGATCCTCTCGTAACACAGGAACAGCTCAGTTGATTTAAGTCAGGTTTGGCTGAGAGATTCTCCATCAGATTTGGCTTCTCATGCTAAAACCAAGCATAAACAGGCTGGCTGGCTGAACATTTCTGAAGCTAGGTGAAAATAGGCCTGTGAAAGGAATCTTTGATAGAACAATAACTGCACGGAATCTACTACTTCTCCTCATTTGTACCATTTATCAGTATTTAATACAAATATATACACTGGAGCACAGGGGGAAAAGAGAACCCCACAGGACATGACTTCCAATTAGCAGGGGGTCACATCTCCTGCTGAGATTTACTGTTGGAAAAACATGCAGGAGATAATTGAACATTACACTCTCTTCTCCCCCTGCTGCTGGCAGCATTGTGATGAGGGCTGCTCTGCACCCCTTGGGGAGATGGGGAGAAGGGATCAGGCAATAACATGCAACACCACATAATAGCAGTGATTCATAACCTCGTGGCACTAAACTCGCTGGGCCACATCTTTAGCTAGTGCCCACTGATGTAGCTCCATTGACTACAGGAGGGAGAAGCTGATTTACGTCAGCTGCTGATCCAGCCCATTTACATTTTTCTCTTTAAGAAATCAATAAACTATGCAGAGGGAGAGCAGGATGTGCAGTGCTCTGTGCAGCAGCCTGATGTGTTTCTGCAGAGGGATGCTAATTATCTGGTACATACTGACCACTTTAGCACAGTAAGATCAGGTTATATTGCACCTCGGGACTTAAACTGTGAAAATTGATATTATGGTCTTGGGGTACCCAAAGACACTGGAGTGATCTTCGTTACAGTTAAACTCCATAGAGCAGTCAAGAACAAATCATGTTCTGTCTGGTTTTAGGAGCAGGTTCTTTCTAGCAGCATCATCATCTGGAGGTGCTGGCATCCCTATTACAGAGGATGTCTCTATAGCCTGATCATTTTTTAAAATCCTGATTTACTTTGCCCTGAGTTTGTTTAAGGAAAGAGAGTATGGTTCAGCCCTGGGACTGTGGGTCCTCCCCCATCTGCCCAGCTCCAGCAGGGACACTCTGCGTGACCTTGAGCAGGTCCCTGCATGGTTCTGTGTGTCTGACGCTCTTCCCTGTGTCTTTGAGAAGATTTTCTTTCCTTTGTGCCACTGCCAGGGACACTTTCAGCTTCCTAGAAAGACCAGGCAGCCCTTCTCTGATGAGATCCAGACAAGATACAGTTGTCTCTCCATTCAGGCTGGGACAACATGCAATCCACCCCAGCCCCATGGTGAAAGAATTACCAGGAGGGTCTTGTCCATCTGTGGTGGACAAGGGTCTGGGCTGAGGTCTGTGCAGCTGTGCCAGAAATAGGGCTGCCATACAAAGAAGCCAACTTGCACTGGGAAGACACAGGGACCTGCAGACTGTACTCGCTCCATTTGTCACAGGCTGCAAGGAGAAATTTTTCATCACAGGGTTTGAAAATGTTAGCAGGTTGTACATAGCTTGTGCCTGCTTTCACTAGCTGAACCAGCCTGTGATTTAATTACATGTGCGGCTTGCAGCAAACTCCCTTGTGCCTCCCTGTCACATTCTGCACAGCCCAGTGCAGGTCTGGCCCTGGGAAAGGCACTGGGAAGCTGTGCCCAACCATGCCTCGTTGCGCGTGACTGCAAAGACCTGGATGTGTGAGTGGGGATTGCATTCAAGGACACGATAGTTTCCTCCCTTTGCTTGGGCTTGATGTGGTTGCAGGAATACATAACAAACACGTCTGCTTAATTATTTTGCTTTTAATGTGGCTTCCTGTTCTCGTCCTTCTGTCTGTACGGTGATGCCATGAGCTCCTTGAGGCAGGACCATGGCTTTGTACAATTTTGCTAAATGCTAATGCACTTGTAACGCTGCTGCCTGGTGAGTGAAATTGCTGTTAGCATGAGCTGGCTTCAAACTCAGTTTCTCATTGAGTTTTTCTCAAAGCACCAGGCAGTGCTGGGCTTGTAATTTGGGAACCTGCAAGAGTGAGTTGGAGCGAATTGTGCTGATCTGATCTGTGCTGCAACAGCACCTGAAGGGGAAAAAAACAGGAAGAGCAAAACTCAGTGTTGTCAGCGCTGCACTTACGAATCATTATTTTTGTCCTGAAAAAACCCTCTATCAACACAGAAATCATGATGTTCTGAAGTAATTAACGTCGGGCTGTTTCAGCTGTTTTTGTATTCACGCTTTCAAGTTTTCATTTCATTTCTCCACCACCTTCTATCCTGCAGTCTTCTGACTGTGAAACATTAAGTTTTATTTTAATGAAGATTGAGATTATCCAGAATCATTTGGCTGCAGGAGATGTGTGACCAAGGAAAATGCATATAGAGCGCCATAAAATGCCCTAAGCCCATCATGTTAACACTTACTGCTGCTAGAGAAGTCCTAGGGAAGAACTAGTCCCAGCCTAGACATCAAGCCTGGGAATGGCTTCCAAGACTTATTACTAGCATTGTACACCAGGTGCCTCTTCTTAATACCATTTTGCAGCATAGAAGTGTTGTTATTCCCATTTACAGCTGGAGAACTGGGACACAGACACAATTAACAGCTTGTCTATAGTCAGTCCCGAAAAGAGAGAAAAATAATTAGTTATACTCATCTGAATCACAGGTCAGAGCCCTCACCGATGGGTCATTCCTTCTCACTGATGAAATGGGCTGGAGAAGCGAGCTAGTAACACCAAGTTAGCTCCTGCAGGCTGAACTAAGGTTCAATGTAAAGAAGCAGTCAAATGTTTGGCTGCCTATCTGGAGGGTATTTGCACTAATAAAACTGCTGAGTCTGGAAAGCTGAGCATTTTCCCGTGTGATTGTTGCTGCTTCATTCTCTGGTCATGGTGGGAACAGCCTTTCTGGTTCTTAATGGAATTAGTAAAACATCCAAACATTTCATAACGTTAATGGCTGTAGAACTGGGAGAAACTCCAGCTGGTAGGAGTAGAGATGGCTTCTGGTTTTCCGAGTCAGTTTGCCCTTACTGTAGAAATCTGCTTTGTTTTAATTTAGTAACCTGCTGTCTTCTCCCTCTTTCAGTCTAGACAGAAGCAAAGGACGGAGCAGATAGAGGAGGTACAAAGTTTTCATCTTACGAAGCAACCAAGAAACAAATAGAGATAAAGCAACATGGGGCTTCTCGGTGTGCTGGGACAAGGCTCTGCTCCATGTTGGCTGTGCTGTCTTCCCTTTGTGCTTTTTGGCAGCCTATAAAGACACCAAGTCCTTTAGTCAAACTGCAGTGCCTGTTCCTGCCTCCTCATCTCTATTGGTGGCCTCTTCCCGTGTTCCTTCTTGGACACTCATTGACAGATCTGCAGCCTGAGCTCAGAACAGCCCCCATTTACAGAGGGGAATAATCCCCTCTATACACACTTCCTTTTGAAGAAAAAGCACTGTTGTAAAATCACTTGACACGCAGACATCCTCCTTTCCTACAGAATGAACACCAAGATCAATAAGTGCTTGTTCTTTGTCTCCTAGTTTTGCATGTGCATTAAAAAAAAAAGCCTATAAAAAACTTGTAACCTCTGCATTTCTCTCTGTTTACGCAAATGGAATAAGTTTCCTTCCAATTGTTTGGATCGTGGAAAATTTGATTTTTTTTTTGTAATCTTGTAAAAGTGCATTTAATATATACTTCTTTTTCAGCCAGTAAATAAATAGCTGATGAATGCATAGGCCAGTAGAAGGTGGGAAGTTGCAGTGACTAGTCACTGAGCTGGAATTTAGGAATGCTGTGCTCTGTTAGCTTCTAGAATGAGTCATCTGCATTCATTTTCGCAAACCATCTGCGGGACTGAAAGAAGATGCTTCAGAACACCTGTAAATGTAGTTTATTCCCCACTGGACCCACCTCCCATCCACCTGGCTCCTTCACAGTCTGCCTGCAAGCAGACTGTATGATAACATCTGCATTTTTGGGCTCAAAAATCCTGCTTGGGGATGATTTGATCCTGCTGGAGGTGATGCTTGAAGGTGCTGTGTGGGAGATGAGCTTTCACCTACCCTTAGCAGACCAGTGCAAACATAGCCCTTGTTTCTTCATTTGTAAAACAGGAATAAGAGTTTTCACCTAAGAATTGTTTAAGGCCAGTTTGGATGGGACCCTGGGCAGCCTGATTTGGTGGGTGGCAACCAGCCCATGTCAGCAGGCTTGGAGCTCAATGATCACAGAATCAGAGAATTGTAGGGGTTGGAAGGGACCTCTAGAGATAATCTTTGAGGTCCTGTCCAACCTAAGCCATTATATGATTCTATGATTATAAAAATGTGGTGACAGTTATTTGGTATTTACTTGCTCTTAGTGTATCTGACTCCACAAACAACTCCATGGAATATTTTTGGAAGGGGAGGGGATTGCTGTGCAATATAACAGAGTGTGACGATGGGGAGCAGAAATGGACTCTGAGTATTTGCAAAGTGCCTCAGGAGCCTGAGATGAAAGGCAAGATGCAAGCGCAAAGTATTATTATTCTAATGATGCCCAACCCTCACTGAGCTGTGCCTTGTGGAAGTGTGTGAACTTTGGAGCATGCCCTGATGAATGTGAACCACGACAGCTCTCAGGAGATGCAGGGGATGCTGGCAATGGCTTAATCAATTATGACAGCAATGGTAAGATCTGTCCAGATTAGAGCACTTCAAAAACTACAAAGCCTCAGGCTTCTCTGTCTAGGTTTTTGCAAGAGTGGGACAATGAAGGAAGCGGATTGATTGGAGTCCTTTGAAATGTGGCAATACTAGCGTCTGCTGCCTTAAATGCAAGACCAGCCAGATAGGCTTTTATCATCTGAAGATACAGCTGGGACAGAGGCAGCGCTGGGAGTTTTGCAGTTATGCCCGAGCGCCAGTGGGTGAGCTATGATGTTTCCCTGGGAGAAGGGTGGGGAGTATCTCAAGTGTGCTACTGTAAAATGAAGCCAGGATGAAGAAAAACAAAGGGAAAATATCACACAGAAAAGATCTGGGGGAATGGGTGGTTCTGCAGGAATATCAGATCAAAGGAGGACACTTCTTGTTAGGAATCAAATCATCTTCTTCCTTTCCAAGTCAAATGGGCCCTTTTGAGGAACAGATAGGTGAGATAAAGCCTCTTGGGGTGATTTTATCTCCCTTTTGAGTTGTCTGCCTGTGTGAATCTCAAATAAACAGCAGCAGAACAGAAGGGATTAGGTGAGCACAGTGAATTACGTCTGTGTGTGTATTTGTGAGAAAAACAAAGTGAAACAGACGTGGCTCAAAATTACCATATCAACAAGAACCAATAAACACAATAATATTTCAACAATATTTCCTAAACGTTTTCCTCAGAAACAATTCACAGAGTGGATACCCACTTGAATGAGGTCTGTGGTATCCAGATATACTGAATATTTCAGAGTACAATTCAGGGTACAAGGAAGCTAATAAGCAGGAGGAAAATCGATGTTTTACATGGGTAGATAGTGATAGGACAAGTGGGGATGGTTTTAAACTAAAAGAGGGGAGATTTAGATTAGATGTTAGGGGGAAATTCTTTATTCAGAAGGTGGTGAGGCACTGGCACAGGCTGCCCAGAGAAGCTGTGGATGCCCCATCCACATTCAAAGCCAGGATGGATGGGGCCCTGGGCAGCCTGATTTGGTGGGTGGCAACCAGCCCACAGCAGAAGGATGGAATTGAGTGGGCTTTAAAGTCTCTTGCAATCCAAATTTTCCATGATTCTCTGATACATTAAGATGACAAACTCACTTGGAAGCCACCAGGGTTTCACAGGTAGCTGTCAAAGAACAGCCCAGATACTGCACCAAATTTCTCACAGTGGCTGTGTGCAGGGATGTGTCCTGTACAGTGGCAACCGAGTGTGATCACAAGGCACGCATTGTACTGGCACTGCTTTCCTGGTGACTGCCACACTCAGGTCTCCAGTGATGCACGACAGCTTTTTTTGCATGGGATGACTCATCCATCACTCCGTCACTGCCTGATGTGAAGGAGGAGGAGATGAGAGCCAGCATGCATGTCTCACAGCTAGCATGTGAAGCCTGACAGATCATATGCAGCCCCATGAGAAGACTGAGAGCTACACACGGACCTGCAGCCCTACAATTAAGCAAGGAAGCAGGGCTGGGCTTGTTCAGGAAGCAACACGCTGTGACTCCTGAGGGAAGAGCAGGTTTGTCAAAGCATCTCCTCCTGTTCCCTCTGTTGCAGAGCTAATGCCTGGCCTGAATAGAGAGGCTCGCAGCAGACCTGTGGTTTTGTCAGCCCTCAGTGTATTGAAGGAGAGTTTGTGCAACAAAGAAATGCTAATTGCCTGCCACTGCACTGCACTGCACTGTGGTGGGTTGAGCAAGGATTAGCAGTGCAGTCCTGACTTCCACTGGCGCTTTGGAGGCTGGTAGCAGCCCTCCAGCTCTTCCTCCCCACATCAAAGACCCTGGGGAGCAACACTTTGGGTTTGCAACCTCAGTGAAGTTGCAGTGTTTCCATTTCCTTAGGAAAATGCAGATCAATAACATACACCCTCTTTAGCAAAGTGCCTTGAGGTTAGCCCATGAGAGGTGCTGGGGAGGACGTCCTGCATTGCAGTGGGCTCCCTTCTCACTCCTGCTACATCGAAACCTATGTCACAGCAGGTGAAGACAACACAAAATGTAGAAACTATTCCTCTCTCATCATCAGCCTTCCTTCATATATTGTACACAGTGTCCTCCTGTGCTTTTGTCCATGTCTCTGCTTAGATAGGATTGATCTTGGTTACCAGGTACATACAATGGTGCTGATGGTTGGTAAGTGAGCATCATAGATCTCCACCCATGTATAATAAGGGGACATAAGTCAAAGTTCTAGGAAGGTGGCCAGTGATGACTGCCTGACTTTGATGGTGCAACTACTTCTCCCTTCTTATTGCACAGAGAGGCACAGTCTGGCAGCCCTAAGTACTAGACAATGAATCACTTGCTTAATAACTGTAATAGGCAACCAGAACACCGTCCACAGCCTTTTGGGGTCTGTCCAGTGGCTACTTTTCTGTCAGTAAGCACACACTTAGAAGTAATAATTGACCTCTGATTCACAGGGTCAATACTTTCATGTACCTACATTTTATGATGAAAAAGGAAAAGGGTTTTCTCTTGGGGATTAATTTACAAAGAGGAGAGCTGGATAATTGTTGGAAGAAGGGTGTAATTTTAAAAAGTGAATACTACTGAAAGGGCTTTTTCCTTTCCTCCCCTTATGTTTTATTTTATTTTATTTTACTTATTTTTTAACCTTGCTGTTGTTCATCTTGAAGAAAAAGAATTTTCTACTAGTGTGAGAGATGTTTTCACTGTTTACCCAAAGGACCCAAGTGAAGTGTCTTTTGCAAACTCTCCTCAGTCACTAGTGAAGTGCAGAGACCACTGTTGCATGTGATTGCATGTCACTGTTCAGAATGGCAAAGCCCAAAGCTATTTTCCTTACCATCCATTAAATGAGGCCATCTCCGTTTGTCTTTACACATTTATTTACTTCCCAGTTTGGGGTCTGGCATCATGACTTCATCAAAGTTTCTTAAGAGATTCTTCCATCACTGCTTGGGATGTATGCCACTTGCCTTGCCTCCAGCTGGAAGAAATTAGTAAAGACCAAGCTTTGCTCCTTCCTGTCACGTTCTATAGCCATCAGAAAGGTCACACAGAGTGGTGGCCCTTCCTTTCATGCAATTATGTTGTCTTGCACAGGGCTAAAAATACATCCTATTCACATCTCTTTTCTGCCTCTTGTGCCCAATTTTCCTTCCTCTTATAGGGAGGAATAGAGAAAGGGTTGCACTCCTTGGTCTGTTGCCTTCACTCTTGCCTATTGGTGGCCACACCCGCTGCCTGAATGATGAGCTGAGAGAATGTTACTGTGCTCTTTCCCACTTCTGACTCATTTTTGTCATTCATTGCATGGTCTGTCTCTCATAGCCATAATTACAGGCTTGACTTTGTACATGCCTCTGGAAGCTCGATGGGTTTTGGAAGGTCACTGGATTTATGCTCTCTGGAGAGAATCCCATAGATTTATCTACTCTCACTGCAAAAATGGCTGAGCTAAGCCATCCTCTTGGTGCTTACAAATGTGGATGTAAAAATGTTGTAACCTCCAGAAGAAGTAAGGGCGCTCCATTCCTGTCCTGCAGTGTTGCAGCATGTTTTGCATCTTATTTTATACCCAAATTTCCCTCTCTTCCCCAAAAAAGAAGTTCCCCAAATACAAGGGGATGGCAGAAGGTCAGTAAGCTCTGCTATTTTGAAGCCCATCTTGCCTGTGTCAGCTCAGAGAAGATACTTCGTAGGAGTTGAAACAACAGGTCAGATCTCTCAAATTTGCAGTTGTAGTAGAAATGTTGAGTTGAATGAGAAATCTGAAGTGGGACATTCCAGTTCAGGCAGGTATGTGAATTGAAAGGTAGCTTCTATTGAAAGGCACCAAGTCCCTCCACAGACACAACATGTTGATTTTGTGAATTTATTTATTTTTCTGATGAGAGCTTTGGGAGTGTCATTTTTCATTAAAATATTTTATTAAACATTCAGTTAAGGCTACCCTTCCTCTTCCTCTTCCCTTTCTCCTTCCCCTTTCCCTTCCCTTTCCCCTTCTCCTTCCTCTTTTATTTCCCTTTCCTTTCCTCCAGCCAGTGGTACACTGAATGCTTCCACAAGAAAAATGTTTCAGAGATGATAAATGCCAGAAATTTTAGAGAAAATGGATTTTGCTTTATTAAAAAAAGAAATAAATCCCTCTTTCATCGCCAAAGACAAGGATCATTGCCAAAGACAAGGACCTGCAACCACAACTGCATGTTCCTAGGAAAAAAAAAATACTGTTACTCTGCCAATATCTACTGGGGAATCTAGCTTCATTCACCAGGCCGGGATTTATAAAGGGCAACAGAATTAGCAGCCCACAAGGAGAGACTATATTTAATGTACCTGGAGGGGTAAGAATTTAACTTTGCTTTTATGATTAATCTAAAAGACAGCACTTCTGGTGGCTCTATACCCTTCTGACACAATCTAGCCACATTTGTTTTAATCTGACTCAGATGGATGACTGCCATGAAATCATTGGCACCCATTTTGCATACATAGTATGACCTACAGCTACTGATTTTTTTTTTTTTTTGTAAAATCTAGATCCAGAGTTTATTTTCCTGAAAATTGACAAGATGGGAGCTTAAAGCAATCTATCTCTATCTAGGAGAGAGAGATATGAGAGGGAGGTGATCCTGTCCCTCTGCTCTGTGCTGGTGAGACCTCATCTGAAGTGCTGCCTCCAGATGTGGAGTCCTCTGTACAGGAGAGATGTGGACCTGTTGGAGCACATCCAGAGGAGGACCACAGAAATGATCCAAGGGATGGAACACCTCTCCTGTGAGGACAGGCTGAGCAAGCTGGGGCTGTTCAGCCTGGAGAAGAGAAGGCTGCGAGGTGACCTGAGAGCAGCCTTTCAGTATCTAAAGGGGAGCTACAGCTACAGGTGACAGACTCTTTAGCAGGGTCTGTGGTGACAGGACAATGGCTTTCAAAATAGAACAGGAGAGATTTAGATTTAGATTAGGGACAAGGATTATTTTATGATAAGGGTGGTGAGTCAGTGGAACAGGTTGCCCAGAGAGGTGGTGGATACCTCATCCCTGGAGACATCCAAGATCAGGCTGGATGGGCCTCTGAGCACCCTGGTGTAGCTGTAGGTGTCTCTGTTCATTGCACGGGAATTGGACTAGGTGGCCTTTAAAAGTTCGTCCAACTCAAATGATTCTGTGATTCTACAATTCTGTTCTATCTGCCAGCTTAAGAGAATAAAACCTGAACAACTCTGCACAAAGTCCATCCAAAAATAATTCCATACGTAGACAAGCCCTAAGTAAACTGATTATCTTTCCTCAACAAGTCTGTTAATTACTGATATTTGTCTGAGTCCAAGGTATGTTAAGAGCACGAAGGGGAAATACCTAATATGTGACAGATTGATGCTGCAGTATTCCAGAGGGCAAGTTCAGCTTGGCTGTTGAGATGTTCACTCATGGAGATCCCAGTGGAGCTGGTTAGTATTTTTTCACCCAGCAAAGTCACTGCTGCAAAGGTGCAGTGATGGAAGGAGGTCAGCTACTCTCTTCACATGATAATATTCAACTACATTATAGTCTATGAGTAACCTATTAATTAGCTACAAACTGCTGAAATGCCAAGATTTTAAATGTGAGTGTAGAGAATAGAAGGAATCACATTTATAATGTAAATGTTGGGTCAGTTCTTAAAGTTGTGTAGAGATACACAGAGTTAGGTTATCTGCAGACAGTGTCTTGGGGAATTCCTGTGTGTGTTGTGCACTGTGATAATTATAAATCTTAGAAAAATGTTGGTTAATGCTTTAAATTCCTGGAGTTATTATGTCATTATCTACTGAAATGCAGTGGAGGAAAAAAAAAAGTGTTCTATTGCAGCTGTGCAATTTATTTTTGATAAAAATTAATGTACATTTCTAATGACTTATTTCTACCTTGTTAATTTGTATCTTTTTAGAATATGAATCTAAATTCTCAAGGAGACAAAGTAGGCTGGAAATGTAACTTTGCTGATGCCATAGGATGGAACTTAATAATGTGTAACATCTTGCAGACAAGTAGTAGCTAAAATTTCTTCAAACAAATAACTGAAACGACTCATTTACATATGGAGTAAATCAAACTAAATGATTATTCAGGCTAAATTTGTTGAAGTATAGCAGACAAGTGGAAAAGATAAAAACAGACACTAAAAGCAGGATACGTTACAGTGATGCATTCAAAGATGTAGAAATCTGGGAAGAAATGATGAACTAATTCACTTATATTTGAACACACAGGAGAGAATTTAACAGTGTTCGTGGCACGAGGGAAAAGCCGAATGAGAGAATAAAGGTGAGACAATGTCACTCTCAAGGTGAAAGATGATGGGGTGAATCTGAGGAGAGTTTTTCAACTGAAGATAATTTTGAGCTCAGTGAATTAAAACTGACCATTTCTAGATGCACATTTGAACTCATGACCTCTCCATATTTTTAGCCTGATACAGAACAACTGAGGCTCAGGCAGGTGATTTGCAGCTCGTCTCTTCTGAAAGCTGCTTCATCTCTATGACGGATAAGTGACATCGTACAAAGCCAGGGGTGTTCCAGTGAAGTCTTTGCCAGGTTGGTGAGCAGGAACGCTTTTCCATATGTTGATCATTGAAATAAGCCGAGGGAGCACTTCTGATGGGTTGGCAGAAGCTAACCAAATAGCTAAGAAATGGAGCTTACTCTTTTCAGACACATTTAGTATGTGAGGATTTACTCTTTGATTAAGCAGGATGTTCTTGGGCAGAAAAGGTTGAGCCCACAGGTGGAGAGAAACAAGAACATGACAGAAGCATGAAAGGTTTCAAAAGGAAAGGAAGCTCACTGCTATGACAAGGTTGTCCTTCCTCTTTGCAGGCAGCTATCAATAGAAAATGGCAGCTGGAATTGAAGATTTTCAATGCAAAATGTGTATGCATCTGTATGAACGAAGCTAAAGGAAAACTTTGAGAAAGATGGACAAGTGTGTGTGTGTCTCATATATTCTTTTCTTGTGAAAAATTGGATGAGACAACCTATGTATGGATGGATATTTACCCAGATATAGTACTACTTCCACTGAAGTCCGTGGTAGTTTTGCTAACTTGGGAGGACAAAATCAGGTTTTCTGATGGCTCTCTGGGAGTGGGACAAGCAGAGCGCAAGTGGGATGAGGTATTCTGGTAATGGGCCACACAGTTTTAATCAAGGGAATTGCATCACACTGGGAATGGAGATGTTTAGTGATGGGTGGAGTGTCCCAGATAAATAAGCAACTGAAAATTGGGATGCTAGTCCAGCCCTTATCTGAACCAGCCAGATCTCTTTGTTGTGCAAAAAGGAGCTGGAAAGCTCATGGGGATAAACTCCTTCTGACATTTGATATTCTCTGCTTCTGCTTCAGCCGCAGGCACGAAGGCAGCCTCACACTCGTGTCCACTGAAGGGCACTGGGGGACAGGCAGGATGCCAGCTCCATTTTTTCTGCTCTTTGCTTAGGCCCTTTTCTTCACTTCTTTTTTTTTCCCCCCACACCAGCTGCTGTATGGCACAGGCAATGGCTGCAGCTGCTGGTGGGAGCAAATTCCTTCACAGCCCCAGCACCTTCCCCTGTACATCTGCATGGGCTCACTGGCTTGTAAGTCAGTTCCAGCAAATTTAAGCGAGATTGTCTCTGTGGAAACAAGGAACCTCATCTACATTCAGTGTATTATTAAGATACTGTTGGAGTGAAGCGGACTGAGTTCAGTTCTGGACAGTTGTTCACAATTCATCCTTTTTAAGTATATCATTTTTCTGCCCCAGAAAGCAATAAAGTTAGTGGTGCCCTCCTTCTCAGGGTAAATGCACAAGGGATTTTGAGATCCTCTGGTGCTGCAGAAATCAGGCTATAGAGATGTGAATGAGTAGGTGCACTTGGGTATAGCTTATCCTTGTGTGCAATAGGTAATTAACAGGAACACTTTCTTTCCACTAAATTGAGATATGGTGTTGCTTGCAAGCAACCTCTGCAGTTCAGTGTAAACTAATACAGTACTTTAAAGCAAATCTCCCTTTCATTCTGTAGTATAAATTGCAGTACTGAGGTTTTCTAACTGTTTGTTTTTCCCATATATTCAAGAGACAGTTCTGGACATGCAGTCCTGTTCTGAGGTTTGAAGATTATGTTTGTTATATACTTAGATAGTGGATTTACAGGATCAATCACTTCTCAGATGATCAAATGAAATAACCTAAAGTAAGATACAGAAGTCCAGTTAAAGCAGACTTCAAAACATGCCCTGGAAATTGTATGGATGATATATATTTGCAGAACAGATTTCCACCATTTGCAGAAGAGTTACTAATATCACTTTTTCATTGAAAATTCACCCCCCTACAAATGTTTTCATTTTCAATGGCTGAAAACTGAACTTAGGTAGCAAGTGTACCATTGACAAAAATATTACATAGGAACGAAAAGTTTTGGCTGTTAGATTTTGCACTTTCTGAAGAAGGGTCATGTTCTATTGCAGAAGACTAACTCCTTTTACAAAAATAGGCTGTTTACCTGAAACGTATTTCAGTTTTTAAAAGGTTTGATGTATCCAAGGTCAAGATCTGCTGTAAGATCTCATCCTTCCTGCGTTCATGCATGACTGTGTGCAGTAACATTCTTCTGAGTTTCCAAAAGTAGAAAAGAGTGAAGAGCCACTTTTTATGGCTGTTTGGAGAGGGGTTTGCTTAACTCTCTATGCTATCAAATGACTCAAAAAATCACCATATGCCAGATTGGATCAGCTCAAAAATTACAGCCAGGAAGCCACTGATAGCTTCTCTGGAGTTCCATGAAAGTTTACATAATTGTCATTGCATGTCACTGGGTTTAGCAGCTGCAGAAAGATCCTGCTCCCCAATAAACAGAGATAATTGATTAACAAACTGTATCTGTGGCCACCACAATTTATCCAATGCACTGAGGTTTGTAAATTCAGTCCTGCAGTCCTGCTGCTGGAGATACAATTTATGCATTCATTCAGTTTAAGGTGCCTATTTGGTCTCACAGAACTGTGGTGAATGATTTGAAGACCCAGAATTGATTAGGCCATGCTGACAGGGTCAGCACATGCTGATAGGGTTAACATTTTAGGGTGAGTCCAGTTGAACTCATGGCAAACTTTCCTTTTGCTTTTATATGATATAGAATTGGAAGGGGTAGGAAGGTTTGCTGAGCCCATTCCCCATCTTAAGCAGTATCATGAAGTTTCATGACTTATTTGACTGGATCTCATGATAAAATCTCACAACATTTCTTAGGATTTTAAAAATTCCTTTCTCTGATGGTTAGAAAAGCCCTATTCTCTATCTTAAGTTTATTCACAGGAAGCTTGTTCCAGTTGTAGTGCCAACAGTCATCCTCTGCTTCAAACATTTCTTCCATGGTGTTTGTCAATATGAGATATTTAGACACAGCACTCGTATTGTGCCAGCCTTCATTCTGCAAAGCCAAACGAAACTTGGCTATCTTATCTCTTCTTGTAAAACAGGCTTTCCCTTTCCCTGATTAGTTTAATAGCCTCCTCTTGCATCTCTTTCACTCTGAATTCATCTTTCTTGGCAAGGACTGATCAGAGCAGCACTCTATATCCCCAAGGAGATTTTGCAGGGCTGGCTATGATAGATTATCATTGCCATCATCTGACAAGCTAAAAGTCTGTTTTAGGCTGTTTTATGGCCTCATTGGTCCATAACAACCTTGTGATTGGCAGATCTGTCCAGGAGGGCACTGAAACTGCTTGGCGTAATGCTAATCCAGCTCCTTTAAACACAGATCATTAAGATACCCTGGCAATTTTTGAGAGTTAATTTTGAGAAGGGGATAGATTCCAGATGCATTCCTACTGATTCCCAGAGAGGGCTCTGTTGTATCCTCCCAAGAAAGGGCCTGGTATTACTTCAGTGAAAATTTTCATTTTACAACTCTTTGGAAGTGAGGTGCAGAATCCCAAAGGCCATGACCTTAGAGGAAAGGAGGATCTTATCTTCCAGCCATGACTGGCTTAGAGTGGTGATGGTTGCAAAACCCAATTTTTATGGGGCTTTTGCAACAAGATGGAGGGCAGGCAATGCGGTGAGTGTGTGCATCATGCTGTGTTGTTGCTGTTTCTGCACAACCTAATATACATCACCCTGACTCCAGCTATGTAAGACTTCCTGCACTGCAGCCCATGATCCCTACAACCACTCATGTCCTTTCCCATCCTCAGGCTGATGAGGCCAAGGGACTGGATGATCCATTCAAGCCTTCAAATCTATGGAGTTCATTTGAACTGCTGAAATGAGAATGGTGAGAAAACAAGGTTAAAGTCTTATCATAGAATCACAGAATGAATCATTAAGATTGGAAAAAGACTTACAGGATCATCTAGTCCAATCATTCACCTAGCACCAATATTGCCTACTAAACCATTTCCCTAGGTATTACATCTAGCCTTTCCTTAAACAACTCCAGGAATAGTGACTCCACCAACTCCCTGGGCAGCCCATTCTAGCACCTGACTACTCTTTCGAAGAATAAATTTTTCCTGATATCCAACCTGAATCTCCCCTCGCACAACTGGAGGCCATGCTTTCTCATCCTATCACTCTTACCTGGGAGAAGAAGCCTAGCCTACTTAGCCACAATCTTCTTTCAGGGAGTTATAGAGACCAATAAGGTCTCTCGTAGAGTTGGGTCAGAGTAAAAATTGCCTAGGAAAATTTAGCAGGCCACTGAATCACAGAATGATTGAAGATGGAAGGGACCTCTGGAGGCCATCTGATCCAACCCCTGCTCATGCAGGGCCACACATCCATACTTGTTGCGCTGCTATCAGCATATGAAGAAACAATTGAGGAGGGAGTAGCAGGGCTCTAAATGGTTCTGTTGGAGTTGTGGAGCAGATAGGATTTTCTGTGGATTTTTCATGGATTTTATGCATAAAGATGAGCCCATAGTGTAACTTCAGAAATAAAATCTTTCAGTGTTTTGATTTGTTTTGTGCTCTCCCTGTTGGTTTGCTCTCTTGCTTTACCATGTCCTGGCTGGCTTGTGTTTGGGTCAGCATTTGTACACCTGTTACAACCATCTGGTCTCCAGCCATCTTGCTGAACCTACACATTGTTTGGTATCCTCATCACCCAGGTCTGGCTGATACTGTTTGAAGGACAGGAGAATATGCTCTCAATTCAGCTAAGCAGTACGTGTTGCAACCTTTTGAAGAAAACCTTTTATGTATCACAAAAAAAAAAAAAAAAAAAAAAAAGGAAAAAGAAAAAGGGATATGGTTTTATAATGAAATTCTCTGATGCATCCTTCATATCTCAGCATTTTCTGAATTTTCGAAGGGTATCAATAAAGAAAATAATCTTCAAAGCTACCTCCTTACAGCAATTTTGATACATTTAAGACATGCAGTGAAACATTCACGATGAACCCACAAAGTGCATGGTTTAGATATATATGTACATGCCTGTGGGAGCACATATTACATTGTTAGGTGAAATACACTTTACTTTCATATAAATTTTAGAGGCATTAAAACAATTATTCAAAAGCTCATTTTAAAATACATCTCCAAGTATATGTAATTAATGTAACTATGTGTAATTTAAAAAAGTATTTTTATAAATATCCTTAAGTGGAGAAATGTAATTCTCCACTGGAAACATTCTGCACAGGCAGTGGAGGAAGTAGGGGTAAACTGGTGCTCAGAAATCCTTCCTGATAACATCGTGAATCACTGCAGAGTTAGACAAGACACATGGTTCTTCAGTTCACAGTGTTTGAGCCCACCCCTTTACTGCCCATTCCACTAAGTTTTCCAGTTAAAAGAGATGAACATTCAGTAAAGATAAAAACTGTGCAATGGATAAATTTCTCTTTTCAAGTAAAATATAAGATGAAAAAAAAACCAAAACAACCTATCAGGAACTGTTTACCAGCATGGATTAAATTGATGGAATAATTTCACTGAAAAATAAACCAGCAAAGCATTTCCTTTAAACATTGCAACATTTCTTTTTCACAGTTATCTACTGCAAACACTTTGAATTTTCAGTTGAATGTGGTCTTTCAGTTTAGAAATTAGCCCTGAAAATAATTCTGAGGGGTATAAGATAATGCCATAAAAATATTTCCGTTTAAATAAAGTTTTTCTGATTAATAGAAAGTGATATTATTCAGAGTTTTTATTTTCTGAGTTGGCTGAAATGGGAATTATTTTAACCACTGACCAAGGAAATAATAAAAAAAAATAAAAAATAAAAAATAAAAGGACAAAAGAAGCACTTAGGTTTGATGGCTCATACTTATTGGAGTAAAAACATGGAAGAAGAAGCATCAAAGTTTTCGTTATATTATTAAATATGACATAGTCTCATGTTACTCCCAACAGTTCAACAGATGTAGAAAAATATATAAGCAGTTCTTGTGAAAAAATAAAACTATGAAAAACAAATTTATTGAATTTTACATGTCCATTAGTCTTTACCGTCATGGTACACGCATACAGGACTGTGATAGCAGTGCATCACTGGATATATTTTATTCTATTTTTGCATGAAAGAAATACATGCCCTAAACTCCTAACCTGACATAGTTTTTTCCACCCATTGACAGGTGGAAGGATTGTTTTTTTGTTTCATAATTGGTTGCGATGCCTTCTACATGCTTCCAGGGTAGAAGCCCTCTATATTCAATATACCCTCTTGTGATGGGGACCTATCAAATTGAAGTTGAGGTGGTTTCATCTCCCCTAATTAATGTTTCCAAGGGCCTGTGTTGAGGTTCAGGGATAAAATTCTCCTCCACACAATGTGATGTTAGTGCACACTGACTTCTAAACCCCAGCCATTCCACTTGTTCACACTGCAGTGTGGATACCAAGAAAGCAGATGACCCATAAAATAGCATCCACAGCTACTGGGGAGGAGCTGAAAGTTGGCTGTCATAGAATCATAGAATCATAGAATCACAGAATGGCCTGGGCTGAAAAGGACCTCAAAGATCATCGAGTCTCAACCCCCCTGCCAAGTGCAGGGTCACCAACCACTAGACCAGGCTGCCCAGAGCCACGTCCAGTCTGGCCTTGAATGCCTCCAGGGACGGGGCATCCACAACCTCCCTGGGCAACCTGTTCCAGTGCGTCACCACCCTCTGTGTGAAAAACTTCCTCCTAATATCTAACCTAAATCTCCCCTGTCTCAGCTTAAAACCATTCCCCCTTGTCCTATCGCTATCCACCCTCACAAACAATCGATCCCCCTCCTGTTTATACACTCCCTTCAAGTATTGGAAGGCCACAATGAGGTCTCCCCGGAGCCTTCTCTTCTCCAAACTAAACAAGCCCAGTTCCTTCAACCTTTCCTCATAGGAGAGGTGCTCCAGCCCTCTGATCATCTTGGTGGCCCTCCTCTGCACTCGTTCCAAGAGCTCCACATCCTTCTTGTGCTGGGGGCCCCAGGCCTGGACACAGTACTCCAGATGGGGCCTCACAAGAGCCGAGTAGAGGGGGACCACCACCTCCCTCTCCCTGCTGACCACTCCTCTTTTAATGCAGCCCAGAACATAGTTGGCCCTCCGGGCTGCCAGCGCACACTGCTGGCTCATGTCCAGCTTCTCGTCCACCAGGACCCCCAAGTCCCTCTCTACAGGGCTGCTTTCAAGTACTTGTTCCCCCAGGTTGTATAAGTACCTGGGATTGCCCTGGCCCAAGTGCAGCACCCTGCACTTGGCCTTGTAGAACCTCATTAGGTTCTTGTGGGCCCACTTGTCCAGCCTGTCCAGGTCCCTCTGGATGGCTTCCCTTCCTTCCAATGTATTGACTGCACTGCTCAGCTTGGTGTCATCTGCAAACTTGCTGAGGGCACACTCAATTCCATCGTCTATGTCACTGATAAAGACATTGAAGAGAACCGGTCCCAGGATTGAGCCTTGGGGGACACCACTCGTGACCGGCCTCCACCCTGACATAGAACCATTTATCACAACCCTAGAACCATTTATCACAACCCTAGAACCATTTATCACAACCCTATCCTGTCCTATGTGATGGGGCCCATGCACCATCACAGTCTTCCAGCAGGATTAATCTGCACTTATAAGTTGACTAGAGCATATATCTGTGTATGAATGTACAGGGAAAACAGGACTCCAGGATATTTATATGTCCATTTGAAGTCCCCACTGTTCTCTCTTTGTCCTTGCTATAACACAACAACTTAACTGAGGGAAGGAACATCCCTTCCTCACCACGCCTGACTATTTTTGCTTTGGGTCCTCTCCTCTCTTCTAACCCTGCAGCAATAAGTTGCAATGACAGGTCCTGCATCCAGTGCAAGCACCATGGGCATGGCCAGAGGTGCACAGCATAGAGGCACTCACATCTCACCTGCAGCCCTGCCACCAATTACTCCAGCCCACCAGGGCTCTGTTGTCTTTCCTGTAGATGTAAGAATTACTTGACTTTTGCACATAGCCCAGTGTGAAAATTTTCTCACCATGCAATCTCTAAAGCAAGATATGGGCAGAATATGTCCCTGACTTAGCTTTGCTCCCTGCCGTCCCTTCTACCTGCATTGGAGAGCATTAATGTGCTGTCAGTTAATGCTGCCCTCAGACTGCACTGGCTGAGCTGTAGTGGATGGTGCCCCAGAGGAGCAGCAGAAGCATTCATTCCTCTTTCGACTCATCTTTCTTTTAAAGTTTTCACTTGTGAGATCAGAAACTCAGTGACCTTGGCAAGGAGGGAACTGGAAAATGGGTTTAGTGGGAAGGTATGACTCAAAAGCACTGTTCAGAGCTCAGATATCTTCCCCTAGAGATTATGGAGTGAGCAATACTCAAATCAGTGTGTCAAGATGTCACCAGGCACACGTTGGAAGAAACTTTATGTGGCCTGATGTGAGTGTTGCAGTCGAGGCTCTGAGTTTAAAGAAATGCTCCGATTCAATCAATGTCCCTTCACTTGTACTGCTGTCTGCTCCTCCTATTTCAGTCCTTTTACTGCTCCTGTGCTCTTTACTGTTTCCCCCTCCATAAGCATCTATCACGGAGCCATTCTTATCCTCTGCCTCCGACAGCTAACGGGCATCTGTCACCAGACCGCTCTTTGACGACACTCCATCGATCACCCTGAAGGAAATGGTTATTGAGTGGGTGGCAATCAACTTTTTACCTCTCCCTGGAGCCGGAGTGCATCAGTGCTTTCCAGTAGTAGGCAGAAGACTCTTGGAAGGTATTTTTTTGCACTGCAGCTTTTCACATGGAAGCCTGATGTGCCAGCGCCGAGTCATGGGGCTCGAGGGACATAGCTGCAATTTGTTGCTAAGTTGCGCTTTGAACTCAGTGCCAGTTAAAGGTAGGAAAGGGAGCTGGTGCCAGAGGCTGAGAGCTTCTGGCTGACAACTTCTGATTTCCAAGTCTGAGCTGCTATTGAGTTCAGTGGGGAAATGATCCACCGATGCCAAAAGTTTCCACCATCCCTCACCACCTATGTGAACACGAACCCAAACTGAGACAGACTGGAAAAACGTTACCCAGCACAACTGCAGGAAGGAAGCCTCAAGTGCAGACATTCAGTGGGAAAGAAAGAATTAGGATTAAATATGGGTTGATGATGTAGGTTTGGTATAATCCTATCCCAGGTTTTAATGGAGAAAGCTGAAGTTTTATTCTGAAAGAAAGACCGAGCATAAAAGAAGAGTGAAACCTTCTGTGTTTCCTCACAGGAACAGACAGCAGACCAGAACCTTTAATTCTGGAACCTTTGCAGCATATAGATAGCTATTTTCACTAATTCCCATTAACCCTGGCAGATAATTGCACTTGAAAATGTTTACTTTACCAAAGGGACATAAAGTCTGTGGGGCTACGTCCTGGTTTCAGCAGGGACAGAGCTGATTTTCTTCACAATGCCTAGTATAGTCCTGTGCTTTGAATTTAGGAGAAAAACAGTATTAATAACACACCACAGTTTTAGCTGTTGCTGAGCAGTGCTGCACAGAGACAAGGACGTTTCAGCTTCTGGTACTGTCCTGCCATTGAGGGGTCTGGGGGGCATGAGGAGCTGGGAGGAGACCGAACCAAGACAGCTGACTGAAAAGGAAGGACCTGTTGCATTGCAAGCAGCAAAGTTTACATGAAGCTAAACTGCAGACACACAACACTTCACATCTGCCCATGTGTTCACATTTGAAGTGCTTTGCAAACATCTGTTAATGTCCATTGATGATCTTGTCAGTTTGCTAATTGATCTGCAATCAAGCTCTGGCTTCAATTGATACCATGTGGTATACAGAATAAAGCAGTCCTCAGACATTAGGGCCAG
Organism: Numida meleagris; assembly: GCF_002078875.1. Taxonomy (NCBI): domain Eukaryota; kingdom Metazoa; phylum Chordata; class Aves; order Galliformes; family Numididae; genus Numida; species Numida meleagris. The sequence continues at coordinate 138,404,556 of NC_034410.1, forward strand.
ATTCTCCAAATTTTTTCTGCACCAAAGCTGAATTCAGTACTGCTCATAGGGAGAGTATGACAAGAAACTCAAAACGAGTGATTCGTTTGATAGTTTCCTCACTTCCTGTTTACAAATGGTCTGTGAATAGTGTCAAGTTCTCTGAGGTAGTCATTAGCAAAAAATAATCTGAAAATTTCTTCTGAAATATAATTCTCTATATGCAGGAAATCACTCAAATTGTTGTTCCTACCAGTACTGGAGGTATGATTTGCGCTATAATATCAGTAACTTTTGCAGTTAACGTATGTTACTAAATAACTGCTTAATTTATCAAAGCATTTGGTTTATGAGTACCATAGCTAATTACAGCCTATGCAACCAGTGCTGTACTGGTCACCTGGCTGCCTGCATGATCTGCAGGAGGAAACCATGACAAAGAAGTGAATCCTCAGGAAATCAGCACTCCATGTCCTCTGCATGCCAGAGTAAGGACCTACCCTCATGGCTTGGCTCCCTGAAATTCCAGGATCGCACAGCAGCATAACGGCAAGCAGCAATAGCCTTTGCACCATGCACATGAATGGAGCAGAGCAGAATAGGTCACGAGTGGTTTGCTGCCTCTGCTCCCTGTCGGAAGAGGCGATGAGGTCCTTTTCCTTGCTTCTCTGGAGAAAATCTCTGGTAGACTCTCCCAAACGCATATTGCAAGAGGACAGGTAAGTAAAAGGATGTGTTAAACTAGGGGAGGTAGTGACTGTGAGTATCTGTACCAACCAACCTTGTGTTTGTGGCCAAGATCCATGATATTTTACCCACCCGATCAGACTGATGTGCACAACATTTCTGTTGAAAATGTCCTTCTCACTCCTCACATTACTGGAGTTTAATAGGTTTTGTGCATCGACCCACAGCTATAGTTACGCATGCTTCAAAATACAGCAGAACAGCCAGGTTACAGGTACTGTTAAAATGCCATGATCCCCGTCATCCTCTCTATCACTGTAAATGACAGCGATATCTTTTTCCTCTATTGGAGAAGCAGCAGCATCACAAAGGCTTTCTGTATCAAAAGGCCTTTCGCTCTGCCACAGCTTTTAGATGGCTTCCGATCCAGATCTACTATAGATATCTCCTTTTGGGTACTATTGGAAGCTCCCTGCAATGTGCAATAAACATTCACTTCATATCACACATCTCTCTCCGACAAGCAAATCCCTTGCATATCAATGCAGCCCTGTGAAGAGATTTTGCTTTTTTACATTCCTTCCACTCCCAGCTGTTAATTTGCACTGACTAGATAGCAGGGGGTCTCACTCTGCCCCAGAGACATGCTTGTGACTTCCATCGACTTTAATAGGATTTGCTTGAACTTGTGGAGAGTCAGTCCCTCAGCAGAATTCAAACAAGCTGGCTGAAAAATTCAAAGTCATCAAGAGGCTTTGAAAACTCAGTTTCTCTCACTGTTAATGGGAGTGAAATGTTCAAGTCTCAGGTTAAAAAAACATGGAGTTCATAATAGCTAACTGGGTTTAGTTTTATTGTCTCTTCCTTAATGCAAACCTACTGCCTGTAATGACTTCACAAGAGAAAAAAATGAGGGTAGGAGTTAGCCTTTCACTTACAGGTATTTTATTTGAACTGAATGACAGTGCTTTCGTAAGTTCAGTTTGTGCAAGCGTGAATTACTTTTACAAACATTTTGACAGACCTGCAAAGGACTGAAAACACCTTTCTCTGCCACCGCTGTTTGTAGAAAATGATTTATGGGTGCTACTGATAACTGCTATTTCAGATTAAAGCTGAGCTACTCTAGATTAAAAGGAGAGTACTAAATAATTCAGGAAACCTCTAAACGGAAATAGTATATACATATATAGCAATCTGTGTCTGATTTCCTTTATGCACTTGAGCCACAATCAGCAATTATTAAATCAGAAGAGTTTCACCATGTTATTTAAGCACATAGTGAAATTGTTAAAGGCATCTAAATAGGTGTTCAATTCCCATGACTTTCAGAGAATATATGTGCCAAAAATGAGTGCAAGGAAGGGGTTGGTAACCGAGAGTGTTCTAGATCGAGTGCATCAAACAAGAGTAAATAATTTGAGAAGAAAATCACTTACATGTATTTTAAGAGGTCCACATTACAAAGATAACTCTAGGCACCTACAGTGCCTTAATACTAGTTTGGAAAGAGTGCTGGAAGAGCACACTTCTTGTAATGGAGCTGATGCGGACAAGGAGTGCAAATGAATGTGATTAACTGTTTGTTTTTTAAATATTAACCAGGTCTTCTCTTTTCCATTTCAAATCTATCAAGTTGAGCAAACTGCACAGAGGAATGGAAAGAAAAAAATCCTTCACTTAATTATTTAGCCAATATTTACTGGGAAGAAGTGTATTATTAACACAGCAAAATAGGCCGTTAATTACTATTCACTGCATTTCTAATAGAAAATTGGCATCTGCTATTTCTATAAAAGAAATATTGTCAGTAACAATCCATCCTAAATTGCAAATGTGGTACCATAAACTGTGAGCGTCATTTATCTGTTCTGTACAGAAATATGCTACATCAGGAAACACCTTTTTTCAGACACTGTCTCAAAAGGCTTTTAGTTGGTGACCTTTAAGCAACCAGTATCAAATTATGCAGACATCCAATGGTATGTTCATATACCTGCACATGTTTTTTCCACAAAAACCTGTGCTTGGGCATCACCTGCTTTTCACTTGCTTTGGGATAACAGAGACAGCAAAAATAGAAACAATAGATCAACCTGAATGCTGTTTCATTTTGTATCTGAAAGGGTTTTAATTGTAGAATCATTGTTGACTAAAGTGTGTCATCTATTTATCGAGAGAAAGAGGAAGTGAGAGAAGAGTTGTTCTGAGGTTAAGACACTTGAGCTGTCATTGTTAAGGTCAGACTTCAATTTTCTGCTTCATTTTAGCTGTCCCATGTGAACTTTGGTTTGTAACTCAGGACCTGCATTCCTGAAACCCATGCTGTGTCATGGAAATAAAACTTAGAGAAAAGGAACATTTTCAGCTTTTTTAGACTGTCCTTCTACCCAGTGTTAGGATCAACTCTACCTAAGTTATTCCTGACATATATTTGTCAAAGTAATTTTTAATGTTGGATTTCTTGCTAGAGTTAAAATCCATGTATTCTTTTCTACCCTCAGAATGTGATAACTTATTCCCCTTGTCTCCCTAGTACCTCAAGACTGCTTTCATGTCTTCCCTTGGACTTCTCTTAGTCCAAGAAAAACTCAGTTCCTTCCTGTTGCATCACATTTTTCTCACTATTATATCATTCTTGCTATAATCAGTCCTTCCTGAGGATGGATGCCATATTACAGCACTGGGTAGAACAAGAGGGGTCTTTCACATGTGATGTTTTTTTTAAACCCATTTTATTATTATTGGGAAAAGCCTCATTTTTCTGTATTAACTCTCTAATCTGATTCCTGGCCTATCACTGTGTGTTTACAGACTGCCTGTTTGAGCCTGATTTTATCTGAAGAAATATCAAAGACACACTTATCCCTTCTCCTCATCATTCATGAGAATATTGAATTGTACCAGACCTAGGACAGATCTCTGTAATTCCCACTTGATCCAATCCTACCATTTTGACAGTGAAACATTGATAAGTTACTTTTAAAGTGCAGACTTTTAGCCAGCTTTGCACACCCTTTCTCTGTAGTTTAATCTTGACCATGTTTTCTTGGCTTACTTATGAGAATACTATGTGGGATGGTGTCAAAAGCCTCACTACAGTCAAGAAGTATGACATTAACTTTTCCTCCTCTTCTCACAAGGTTTGTTATGCTGTTATAGAATGAAAATAGATTGGTTTGACATGATTAGTTCATTACAAATTCATTCTGGCTGCTATTCCTCTCCTTGTCCTTGTCCAGGTGCTTAGAAGTATTTAGATTATTTGTTCCAGTGTTTTTTCCAGGCATCAATCAGATTATCAGACTGATAATTCTCTATCTCCTCTTTTGCTCTTCCAACAGGTAGGTGGTCTGCTGGCTCTTTGTAACCCCTCTACACCTATACATCTCCTGTGAGTCCTCTAAAAGATCTACTGTTTCTGCCTCTTGTGTAAGTATCCTGGGATATATTTCCCACTGCCCTACTAAACTGGAGACATCTATCTTATCTAAGTATTTTCTAATCTGATTTTTCTGAGTTATTGCCCTTAGTTATATCAACCGGTCATAGTTGACCTTTCCAGTGAAAGCTGAAATGGAAAAGGCACTAAACATTTCACTTTTCTCAGACTCATCTGGCAGGAGCTTGTTCTCTCTGTTTAGCCGTGAACCAATGTTTTCCTTGGACTAAACACAAATGTGCTTACAGAAAGCTTTTTGCTTCCTTTGCTAATTTCCTCTCTTTTTGTACCTTCGCCTTCCTGATTTTTTCCCCCACATATTTATGCTATTCATTCGTATTTGTCTTTAGTATTTCAATGTAGTTTTCACTTCCTGTACATTTTATTTAGCTCCAGGTCATTGAAGAGCTCATGGTCTAGCCAAATTGTTTTCTGATTACACTTCCTATCCTTCCTTCATGTTGGCATGGCTTCTGATTGTACCCTTACTGTCATTTCTTTAAAGAATTGCCAACTCTACTGCACTCCTTTGTCACTTCAACTTGTTTCCGAGGAGATCTTGCCCACCAATTTACAGTGTTTATTGAATTCTTGTCTCTTGAAATACATTGCTTTCAATTTTCTGTTTATCCTCTTTCCTTCAATAAATATAGTGAATTAAGTCATTTAATGGTAATTATAAGTTTCCCTATTCAAAAGCTGAGATAAAATCTGTTTATCTCTGTAGATTATAAATTCTTTCAGCAAGGAAAAGAAATTCACACAATCTCTTTTTTTCCCCCCACAAAATGAAGAGGTATTCCAATATTAGCTGATTCCTTTAAAGATGCCCTTGTTCCTCTGTCCTATGGGCAAGCAGTACCTTTCCTTTCTTATTGCACCTTGCTTCTTCTTTCAACAGGTAACATCAATAGCATTCTGCCCTGCTATTACACTGTAATATATCAGCTCCTCCTATACTGTCAATTTTCTAATTGGCTGTTGTTACCAGATTGAAGACTACAAGCAGTTATATAGGCTAATGCATGCAAATAGTTATACTGTATTGAAAATGAAAGAAGATATTATCATATTTTAATATATATGTTGTGGAGTTTGATGTGAAATTAGAACAAGATCAAAGTGCACAGCACTGTATTTCTGTATTTTACCTAAGTTAGTGCTCTGGATATCATGGGAAGGAATTGTGGACTTGCAGGCCAGAAAGAAGCTCTGGTACATCCCAACCAGCATCTCATTGTGGACAGTCTGGTGACCATGAAAACAGGGATGTGGAACTCACAGAGTCCAGAGACCAGACACATCGTCATGTTATCTCTGCTGTTCAAGGAGGGGCTAACGCTGCTGTACTCTTTACAGGAATGTAAAGAATTTCCAGATACAGACATCTGATTTTAACCTTCAATTAACTCCAATTGGAAAAAGCAATAAAGATAAGTCACTTGGTCATTCCACACTGATGGACTGAGGACAGTTTATGAGGTTCAGCAAGACTAAGTGCCATTGTCCTGCATTTTTGTTTGCAAGAACTCCATGCAACACTACAGGCTTGGGGCAGAGTGTCTGGAAAGTTGCACAGAGGAAAAGGACCTGGGAGCATTGGTTGTCAGACGTCTGAACATGAGCAAGCAGTGTGCCCAGGTGGCCAAGAAGGCCAACAGCATCTTGGCTTGTATCAGAAGTAGTGTAGCCAGCAGGAGCAGGGAAGTGATTGTCCCTCTGCAGTCAGCACTGGTGAGGCTATTTCTTGAGTGCTGTGTTCAGTTTTGGGCACCTCACTGCAAGAAAGACATTGAGTGTGTCCAGAGAAGGGCCATGAAGCTGTGAATTGTCTGAAACACAAGTCTCATGGGGAGTGGCTGAGGGAACTGGGATTGTTCAGTCTGGAGGAGGCTCACGGAAAACCTTGTAGCTCTCTATAACTCTCTGAAAGGTGTGGCAAGGTGGGGGTCAGTCTTTTCTCCCAGATAATAGCAAGAAGACTATAGGGAATAGCTTCAAGTTGTGCCAGGGTAGGTTCAGATTGGATATTAGGAAAAATTTCTTCTCTGAAAGAGTGATCAGGAGCTAGAATGGTCTGCCCAGGGAGGCTGTGGAGTCACCATCCCTGGAGGTGTTCAAGAAACATTTAGACGTTGTACTTATGTACATGGTTTATTGAGGAAATATTGGTGGTAGGTGGACTGTTGGACTAGATAATCTTGAAGGTGCAAGGCTGTGTAAGGATGGGGCCCAACTGGAACTGGACTTAGCAAGAAGTGCAAAAAAGAACATGAAATGCTTCTACAGGTACATCAAACAGTACAGGAAAAGAAGATGTACCACCCAGTGAGCAATACAGGTAGAATGGTAACAAGAAGAAGGCTGAGGTACTCAACAAAATTTTGCCTCAGTCTTCACCGGCAACTGCTCTTCACACACCCCTCCAATGGAAATCGTGTGAGGTGGGGACTGGGAAAACAATGTCCCTCCCAGGTTCGTGACCATCTGTGGAACCTGAACATCTGTAAGTCTGTGGGTCCTGATGAGATGCACCCCATAGGCCTGAGGGAACTGACTGACAGAGTTGCCACTCTTGATGATATTTGAAAAGTCATGACAGTAAGGTAATGTTGCTGGTGACTGGGAAAAAGACAATGTCACACCCACCTTAAAGAAGGATAGAGAGGATGATGCAGGAAACTACATGTTAGCCTCACCTCAGTGCGCTACGCTAAAACGTGTGGAGGAGAGGGAGGTGACAGGAGACAAACAGCATGGCTTCACCAAGGGCAAGTCCTGCCTGACCAACCTAGTCGCCTTCTATGATGTCATAACTGCATTTCTGGACAAGAGAAGAGCCACTGATGTCGTCTATCTGGACTTCAGTAAGGCCATTGACATGGTCCCCCACAACATCTTTCCCTCTAAATTGAAAAGATATGGATTTGATAGGTGGATGGTTCAGTGGAGGAGGAAGTAGTTGCAAGATTTTACCCAGGGAGGTGGTCATTGAATCCATGTCTGAATAGAGATCTGTGATGAGTGCTGTCCCTCAGGGATCAGTACAGAGACTGATGCTCTTAAAAATTTTCATCAGTAACATCAACATTTGGCTTGAATGCACCCTCAGCAAGTTTATGGATGGTGCCAGGCAGTCAACACACCTGAGGGACAGGATGTCATCCAGAGAGACATAGACAGGCTTGAGCAGTGGGCCAAGGAGAACCTTGTGAGGTTCAATAAATTCAAGTGCAGAGTCTTGCGCCAGGGTTGAGGCAACTCCCACTACCAGTACAAGATGGGGGATGTAAGGATGGAGCACAGACATGCTGAAAAGGAGTACTGGTGGAAGGGAAGCTGGACATGACCCAGCAATGTACCCTCACAGCCCAGAAAGCCAACCATATCCTGAGCTGCATTGAAAGAAGTGTGGCCAGCAGGTAAAGGAGGTGATCCTAACTCTCTCCTTTGCTCTGGTGAGGCCTCATCTGGAGTACTGCACCCAGATGGGGAGTCCTCAGTACAGAAGAGACATAAACCTGTTAGAGCGTGTCAAGAGGAAGGCCACAAAAATGATCCAAAGCATGGAACATCTTCCCTGCGAGGACAGGCTGAGAGATCTGGGGCTGTTCAGCCTGGAGAAGGCTCCAGGGAGACTTGAGAGTGGCATTTAAATGTCTAAAGGGCAGCTATACTAAAGAAGGGGACAGACTCTTTAGCAGAGTCTGTTTTGACAGGACATGGAGAAAGGGTTTCAAACTAAAAGGGGGGAGATTTTGATTGGATGGAAGGAATTTTTTTTTTGTTGTTGTGATAAGGGTAGTGAAGCGCAGGAACAGATTGCCCAGAGAGATGGTGGATGCCCCATCCCTGGAGATATTCAAGGTCAGGCTAGATGGCTGTGAGCAACCTGCTCTAGCTGTAGGTGTCTGTTCACTGTAGGGAAGCTGGACTAGAGGGCCTTTATGTGCCCCTTCCAAGTCAAACAATTCTATGATTCTATGAAAACTAATTCCTTCTTTGCTCTACAACCAACCTCTTGAGAAATTCACAGAGGAACTGACGCCTATAAACAGAGAAAAATGAAAATGAGCTCAGGCTTTTATCATTTGAATACAATGCAGTCTCAGATGCCAGGATCGGAATATTTATCTTTCAGAAATTGCAGTAACATTAGACTGCAGTTTAGAGTTAAAATACTTTGTGAAACAGCAAATCAGACACAACATGTGTGAGTAGATTTTGACTGCTTTGCTCCAGATGATTTCTCAAGTATTACACAAAATACAATGTCACTGCAATACTAATGTTCCCTCTTCATAAAAAGAGATCATAAAAATAAATAAATAAATAAACACTCCTGCACTCCTGGCAGTGCTTGATTCAAGCTGATGATATCATTCATTCATTAAATACAATCTTAGGCATTTTGTGCAGCCAGGGTATGTCAGAAAATGAAATGATCATTTCTCTTGGTAGCATAAGCTACGACATTTTTTTTTCCATCATTTCCATCAGCAATGAAGCAGCAACATAAAGAACATAATTTGGCAGTGATCATCTTCAGAATAAGCCTGTCAGTTTTATATCACCTGCGAATTTACTGAGGGGGCACTCTATACCCCATAATCCAGATCCTTAATGAAGGTGTAAAACAGGACTGGATCCTTAGCAGATCTTAGCAAGTATTATTAGAACTTACAAGGTATATTTTTTCTTTCTCTGTTTCACGTAATCATCTGTTGAGCTGAACCTGAAATGAAATATTAGGTGCACTCCACTTACTCTGAATGATAAGAGAGTTGAGATTGAGGATTGAACGTGAAGTGGAAGTTGCAATATGGAGTCAGATGTTGCTGGAACTACTTCCTTGATGTTTTAAAAAAAAAAAAAAGAAAGATGTTTATTGAAAAGAAAAGCTAGTGAATTCTTCATGAAAAAAGGTCTTCAGATGTCCTGTGACTTGTCAAAATAATATCTGGAAATGTATTGAGTATCTTACTGCTTTGTAATTACACCTATTTTTGAAAATATTTTCATCACAGACAACCCCAAATGTTCCAGATGTCACAGGTTCTAGTGATAATCACAAATACTTAATGTTGTGTCTTTTGTCTCTTGCCAAGTCTATAACACCATAACCTTTCTGAAGAACCAAGAAAAACCTTTGGCTCACTTAACAACAGCCGTCACAATACTGTTTACTGGTATAGAATGTAGTTATATTATTAGCTCTACATACCACTGAGAGGACATAAATCTGCTGTATGAATATCAAGAGAGCTTCAGCTGAAGCACATGTTTATGCAATGTAAATGACTTGTATTTACAGATGTGTCTCATGCAGTTATGTGTGTTGGGCTGGAGAAATGCAGCTGACATTTGAAATCTTGATGATGTAACTGATACGAGGTCAGTAAAAATGCATGTGATTTACATGCCACTGGAGGTTTGTATGGCCTCCTGCAAAAGTGCAAACAGGTGGGAGTTATTTATATTACAGTTTTGATCAGCTCTGGATGGCATAAGCAAGCCAGATTTTAAATCATTATCTCAGCGATCTATGCTCTGTGAGTTTGACTGTGATTATTGCTAGTCAATGCAGAGGAACAGTTAAGTAAATTAACAATTAATCCAGATTGGGACTCATCTGAGTAAATATGTGTTTTGAGCATATAGATATCTACAGAGGAGAGTCAGAGCCAGTCAGGGTAGTACTGCATTAATTCCAGTAAAAGCAGACAGTTCCATTCAGTGTGAAGTCTTTCTCCCGACATCATGGCTCTATTGGTAAGGTATCCATTGGCAACAGACACCTAGACAGCTGTCTCAGATATAGATACTTACATCTCAGACACCTGGAGAGAAATATCCCAGACCTTGAGTAAGCATGGCTGAATCTAGAAAATATACATTTTTGTGGTTGGATGGGACTTCGTTTGGACCACTGTGAATTCTGTTTTATGTATCCACGGACGAATTTGGCTCTTCACTTTGATCTCACAAAGAGTTTTTACATGTTTTGAAAAGAAAGATGCTTCAGAAAGACAGGGGAAAGCAAGGATAGGAAAATGAAGTGTGTTCAGATGAAGAGTAGGTATGGGGTCTGTTTTATCTGCAGTTAGGGACTACATTTGGTTTTGGTGCTGACAGTAAAGTGACGTATCATCTGGACCATATGTGTCTGGATTGCAGACCCTCATTTTGTCCTTTTGAATGAAATGACCTTCTCTTTAATGGCTAGAACAAAACAGGAATGACCAGGGATACCACTTGACCTCTTGCTCCAGTCTACTACAAGGGCTACTGATAGTGGTTGTCTAATTATACTAATTATAGTTGTCCCCAAGGGTTTTGTTATCAGAAATGGCCAAAATGCTGAAAAATTGCTTTTGCAGGTTTGCTTTCTGGGATACTGATTTTTTTCCATAAATTATTTGACTAGATGTTGTTGTGGTCAGTTAATACCATGGAAGAAGGAGTAGAATCACATTTTGAAAGCAAAGTCAGCTTTGGATTTCCTTCTTTTTGTTGCTAATCAGTGCCAAACTACAGAGCACCACAAGAGACTGAGGATATTATGTGCCTATCTCACTGCCCAAGCTTGGGTACAAAACAAAGGATTTTGATGGTTTTCCTATGGATGTGTAACCTGGGTGTGTTCTTATGCAATATATTAGTAGCTTACACTGCTCTTGTGAAAAGCCTGGGCTATACGAGAAGTGAGCAACCTACCCATTAACCACTGTTCCAAGTGACAGAAAAGGGAGTTAGGACATGCAAAGTATGCACAAACATAATGGAAACAGGACATGACTGCTTGTCTTGTCAGGGTTTAATGCCATTATTTCTTACGAACTCAACAATCTCTTATTGTCTTAACAGGAGACAACTATACCAAACTTAGTTTAGCACTGAGTTGCACCCTCTTTCAGAGTATGAATGTGTGGTTTCTTCTGGCTTCAGGTTAGGTCTCTGATATAATCCAAAGTAGATCTGTCAACGGTTTATGGGCGATCAGCCCGGTTCCGTGACGAATGGGATGGGGGACCCACAGGCCCACGCCCCGGGAAAAGGGAAAAGGGGAAAAGGGTAAGGAGATGGCCCTGAGAGCAAAGAACAGCGGCAACAATCTGAGGAGAAAACAAACTAATTTACTAAATAAGATATTGGAATGCAAAACAACACACTATAATACAATATAATTACAATTTAAGCTGATAAATCCAATACAGAGAAAGAGAATGTCCCAAAATCAAGGTAGGCCTTACTCTACTACCGACGATAAGACGGCTGGAGAGCGAGGTGCTGCCAAGACAAGAGACAGGTGGAAAAAGGGACGAGGTCTTGTGATCTGAAAGTTTTTATCTTTTCCCTCTGGCCGGAAATGGTAACAGAGGAGCAAGGTACCTTGGGGAATGTAGTAGTCCTTCTCTTCTGAGAACCAGGTACATACACTACATGATGTTATGATGTGGAATACCAATAACCAAAAATCATAAAACCACGACAAGATCTTGTTACCGTCTCCTGAACTAGCCCAAGATGAGCTGACAGAGTGTTGCAATAGAGTGCATAGGGTGGATACTAGCTCTGTGCAGGAAAACCTCTGTATACCTCTTTGAATGTCAGATTAAGTTGACATCGGTGCAGTTACCTGGTCTGACCTCCTTTCACTGAAAGAGATTGTCCCATATGCACAGAGGCTGTAGTTGAGTACTTATGCCCCTCTCTGTGGAAGCTGTGCTAGTTCTGAGTGTGAGCTTCAGCCTCTCTGAAACCTCTACCTAGAGTGCTCAAACCAAAATCCAAAGAAGAGCTACTAGATAGGAAGTCTGTTCAGCTTGCACTTGAACCTAAAATCCAGGAATGAAAGCCTTCATCTCAGCAATATCCAGCACTTCACTATTATTAGCAGCACTTATACCAAGGAGATGGGTATTTGTCTGTTGGAGAAAATATTCCTGTGATTCTCCTCATTCTCCGGAATTTTTCTTTTGCTGTTTGCATAGCTTCCTCACAAAGAATAAGGAATGTATCTGAGGCAGGTCTCTCAGTTTATCCGGTTATTGATGATGTGGAGAACTTCAGTATGCTTAGGACCCCGGTGCTGTTGCTTTAATAAACGTCTTTCAAAATGATGAGGCCACTGGCACCGTTTCTGTGCTTTTATGGTACAATGATCTTAAAGCAGCATGGTTCGTTTTATTTATTAGCCAGCCCATTAATCACACAGGTATCAGTTGGCTTCGGGGAAATTTTTAATTAGAGATATTTAAGGTTGAGAGAAAGTGCTCCTGTGACAGACAATGAGAGCAAGCAGAAGAAGGAGGCAGGCTATCTTTGTGACTCTGTGATTAATACAGGATTTAAATAAAATATTCATGAAAGAAAATTGAAGTTATAGCCAAATCCAAATGTTAAACCTCCTTTAAAACTCAAGTCTAAATTCTTTGGAGATTCATTCTTCTCTGTATTCATTAGTGGGGAATGAATCTAATGAACATGAGAGAAAAGGGAATCTGTACCCTAATGTAGCAACTTAGAAACATCTTCAAATGATTCTAACGAAAATTTTTTGAACCACTGTTTAATGCCATTGATGAAATCCTTACCATTATTTGAAATGGCTCACAAGTCATTGGGATAGGCATAAGATAACATTAGGTGTGGAACTTGGGACATTCCTGACAGCATATTGACTTGTATGAGACAGAAAGGAAAGATAGTGTGGAGGGCAACTGCATCCTTCTGGCAGTGTGGGACTAGTGGTTACTAATGTTTAAAGCCTGCGTTGTCACATGAAAAATGAATTGTACTGGCTGTGCAAACATCTCCCTTGTTAGATAATTAATCAGGTGTACTTTGTTTTGATATAGTACCTCTCTGGCGTGCTCGCAGGCATCTCCTGCAATAGCCCTGTAAAATGGATTGTTAAAAGAAGGGAAAAGAAGCCAAACAAACCCTGTAGCAAATATTGCATGTGACTCTGTCTGCCTACACCAGAAATAACATGGAATATTAAATTGTCCTACTTTCACATGGCAACAATTTTAGTCTTGGATCCTCACATTCAACCATTTCAATCCGTAGGGAAATTCACTGAACCCTATCATACCTGTTTTCCCTTCCCTTTTATATACCACAACTATTCTCCTTAAACACAGTATATCCAACCCCTTTGGCCTCTTGTTGTGATAAACTTCTGAGTTCTCACTGACGTGCTTCTGGATTCTTAGTGTGGAAAGAAAAGTTGCAAATTGGAAACTTATTGGAAAGGAACTGGAATTGATGATGCTGCCTCTAACATGAGTTAGGCTACACCTGACTAAAGACAGAATAAGATTGCAGGTTACAAAGATAACCCAGGGCTTCACAAGTCCACAAGTGATTTCCTCTTGTTCAATCCCAAATGTTTCTGGTGCCCTCCACTCTGTCCTGTGTGTAAGTAGGACTGGTTCTCCCAACCACCGCACATTTTTCCCCTATTATTTTGTTTTTAGGGAGGAAAGAGCCTTTCCTAGCTAAGAGATTTCAGCTTTCACCTTTCACTCTGTTGAACTGAGGTAGGTGCACACACAGAAACACAAAGTGATTGCACACAAAGAATCACAAAATGGTTGAGTTTGGATGGGATCTGTGGAGGTCATCTGATTCAACTCCTGAACAACTAGATGCCTAGAACTTTGGTATTATTGCTATTCACAAGATCAACAGGTTGAGAATTGAAAACAGATGTTCACACCTCCCAGGAGTATCAAGCTAGATGACTCCTGATTTTGGCAGGCATCTTTTTTTTTTTTTCAATTATAGCTTAATTAAATTTCTTTGTGAGTGCAATGGCTACAAATAAAATGATTGATAGGAGGGGTTTTTTTTAAGGAAAAAAAGGGTTGAGATTCTGAATCCATTACTTGACACCAGGAATCAGGTTTGACACTGTGGCTCAATTCCATTGTCTTAGAATTGGATAAACATGGGGTGTAGATTGAGAATACTTCTATTTGACAAAAAAAATGCAGGCAATATCATGTTTTCCCAAAGTAGGTTTTTTGTTTTTTTTTTCATAGTTGTCTTTTCCAAGACAACTATTTCTTGTTGTCTTGGAAATACAAGACTGGTATATGTATTTGTTATTTAACATGTCTTCATTAATGCCATTTTTTTTCATGGAATAAACTTAAATTTGGTAGCAAGTTCATTTGGAATGTCATATATATCACTGTAGCATTCTAATTAAGTCCAAGGCTTATTAGCCTAAGTTGCCTTAGAATTAGAATAAAGCTAAAGCTATTCATAGGGCTATGTACAACTTGTGTTTCTAGTAGATTGAAAATGAATGTAATAGTCTAATCAGAAAAAAAAAAATACATCACTCTTTCATGTGCAATGTAAATTTCACCTATTCTTGTTATTAAAATCTTGTTACCAAAGATTTCAAGTTAGGTATTTTTCATAATTTATAGACAAATTACAAATTTGAGTAGAAGATCCAAGTCAGAATAGCAGAGACAAATGAAAGCATTATTAAATTGTTGATAACTTATTTTTTCCCCAAGGAACAACCCTCCCTTTCTTGTCCCACAATAGGTGAAATTCAGAAATCAGTTTCTTCTCTATTGGAATGAATGTGTCACACTGAAACATATTTCCCCCCCAGCTCTAATTTCTCACAGATCATTTGGCAATCCATCTTTTCAGGCCATGTTGTTCAGGTATATGATTGTGTTTGAAATTCTAGCACCCATTAATCACTGCTCTGTGACCTGCTTTAGTCCACACTTACTAAGCTCCTTTTCTTCTGTTCTGGGCTGCAAGTGCTGTGTAAACTGTTTGCTTTTCTGCTGCAGCATTTGCACTGCATTTTGGCAAACTTAAACAAAACATTCCCAATTGACTTTAGGCCAAAAAATGCAGTAGACTTTTCTTACATGGAATTTGATGCCTACATATGTTTTCCTTTGTTCATTGTTTCAAGCATCTCTTTTGACTCTATTATCACCTGGTCTCAACTTGCTTCTGTTGTGACTGTAGAATGGAAACAATTGTCACACAAGCCTGAAGACAATTTCCAGCACCTGAATTTTTTGTTCTCCTTCATGCATCTTTAGGTTCTCAGGAGACTCGTTTAACTCTTGTATTGTTTTCAGTCAGATGGACAAACCTGTTGCTTTCGTGGAAGGAGAAATAAAGTTCAGAATGGAGATAGGGAAAATAGAATATCAGATTCATTTTGTAAAAACAATACATTTTATCTGACACTTTTAAATATTTGCATTCCAATAGGCACTGAGTTCTAAGTGAAGTTATGCTGGAAATACACTGAGCGGGAGTATCTTTGGCACAAGCACTTACTGACTTTAGGCCTGCCTATGGCCTGAAATGAAATATGAAATATGGAAAGAAGGGAAAATGAGATTTCTCTCATCAAACTTAGGCTGTTTAAGAAATACAGTCATGAAAAGTAACAACATAACAGACAGTAGGCCTCATTTATTTTACATGCCTGTCCTGTGTAGGGAAGACTAGAAGGTATCAAACACTCTGTTGATTACAGATGAACTCTCTATACGTAATTTGGAATAGAAAATGAGCATTCAAATGGTACAAAAAAGATAATTACTCTTTTAAATGGCTTCAGTGAAGCAAAAAAAATCCTGTCTTAAACAGTCTGGTTCAAAGTCACATGGCAAATTATGTCACGGCTAAGAGCAAAGCTTAAGTTTCCTGAGTTGTACTTCAGTGCATGTCTATCCTGTTCCTGTTGCTTCTTCAGTGTTGACCTGAACCATTTGAACCTGCTTGGCTGGGACAGAGCTGGCGTGACTGTCACAAAAAAACACTGACATTTCCATTTTCCACCATTGCCTAAAGAAGAGCTTTTCTGCCTGTTTCATATTCTCATCTGTACTTAATCCACTGTCTCATCCTTGTAATTCAATGTTGTACAGTTTTTGGCTCTTCTCCTTCACCTATTAGCCCCCCCAAAAAAACAACAACAAAAAAAAAACACCAATCCCATTGTTCAAAAATTTTAGAACATTAAACATGGCTTGACCCTTTTCAGTACAAGAAGACACCAAGGGTGCATTGTGTGTTTATTTTTATAATTCTGTGCTGGTTGCTTGTCTATCTTGTTGGAACATAGAATACATTTTGCACTCTGTGTACTGGTAGATATCTCCATGCTTCATCTTTACAGAGCATAATATAACTGGGTCACTTGAGGACAGAGTGTGGGTGGTGCTTGACAGTTTTATAAACAAATGGAAATACCTCTGCTCTCCCCGGAGCTCAGCTATCTGTATGCTTTCCAAGTTATTGGTGCTGAAAGTGTGGAAAGTTATATCCTCTCCCGGCAAAGAAACAAAAGTAGAAGCAAGTTTGATGCATTTCAGCTGATTTCAGATTTCCTAATGGTCTAACTCTAAAATCTCTCTCACCCTTACTCTATCACTGTATAATGAAGTGCAAAATACTTGTAGCTTCCATATTGAGAAGACAGCAGATAATCCCCACGACCACAGATGGCAGAGGCGTTTCTAGACTGCTTCTGCCTACGGCCTTCTTTAAGGTCTTGATATTCAAATTACATCCATTTAGGCTCTCCTGCTCATTGATCAGGTAGATGTTAGTAGGCCTAAGGGATCTTGAGGGGTAACACAAGGCTTCAGGTCAAACGTAGTTTTCTCCACTTTCATGCCTGTTCTAAGTTAGTTTGTCAGACTGTTGATAGCTTATCCCACCAAGAGCCTCATCACCCTTTGAGTCAAGATTTTTTTACCAAGGATATTAGTACTTGTGCAGCTGTGTCTTAGTAGGAGTATTGTTATCATTCAATGTCTTGGCCACTTTCCATATCTTATATACATAACTAAATAACACATTCCGATATACAATGAGTATTTACTTCTTTACCTTCTATCTTTGTACTGCAATGCGGACTTCTTTATACAGTTTAGTGGTAAGTACTACCATGATATGATGTCTTTCCAGTTTTGGGGAAAGTATGTCACTTAATCACTTCAGTCTTGTAGGACATGTTCATTGAACATTTATCAAAACACATACTAACAGACACAGAAACACTGCAAATAGATGTAATTTCTCTCAGGGCTACCAGTGATGAACCTGACTTATTTGATTGACAAACTATTTGAGTACCATTTTTATACCAATGAAAAAAAGATGCTATAAAATTGGATCTACAAAAGTATTTTGTGTGTGTATGTGTAACATCTTTTCTTTTAAATTTGAAATGTTTTGTTTAAAAAGGACAAAAAAACAACAGGAGTACCAGATACATCTATTTCCTTTGTGACAGGACTATCACCAATTTGAAAATTTTTTTGACGTGCCCTTAGGAGTAGTAGCAGGAGTTCCTGTGATAATTCTTTTCCCAGAGGCACCTTGAGCTTTAGAGCTGGATTTATTCACTGATGTAAGAAATGACCCATACTCATGAGCTAGTCAAGTGAAAGAACTGTTAAAGTGCCACTAGCATTTTACCCTCACTTCAGAAACAACAAATCTGCTCTACAGACTCCAGTTTTTCCCACACAAGTGTCTCACTTTTTAATTCAAACGTGAATTTCTTCCTAGCATCAGACATCCTATTTTTCTCTTTTTCCCTCTTACATAGCTCTGAACATATTTGTCCTGCTAGTATGACCTCCCTTTCCATAGAAGGCTGACTGCATCTGCGGGCTCTGGCAACATCAACTCTTAACGAATCTGACTGCAGCTACTAAACTAGCCCATTTTTAATTTGAAGAAAAGGAGATAGATTTTTAATTTTTCAGAAATCTGATTACATGTGCACCTGAAAAGGAGAGTAGTACTGTAAGATGCTTTGAAAACAGAGAAGAAAAAATGTCACTTAGTCAGGTGTTATTTGGAGATAGTGAGGTAGATTCAGTTTCTTATTTTGTGTTCACAGAAGAGATATGGAGAACCCCACCCCCTTTAGCATCTTTTCTCATTGAGTTCAGTGTCAGTTTCTTCTTCAAAACCTCCAGGACTTGAACCCTGTTTAACACCTCTCTGTTGAGCAATTCTGCTGCTCTAAGTTGATGCCTAGTCAACAAATTGTGCCTGTGATTTTGCAGTAGGATAACACTGTAGATAAGACACACCTACTGGGCACTTTCAAGTTATAATGTAATGTTAGTCATTGCTTTTATGTATGTTTATACACAATATCTGCCTGAAGGTATACATTGATTTCCAGCCATCAGGAACACATTTAAAATTGGCTGAGTGTTTAACCTTTGTTCACATAAAGTGCATTTTAACTTTTTCTTTATTTTGCCGCTAAAAATTATTAGCTTGGAAAGACTTGATATGACTATGATCATCACCATGATTATTGACTTAAACTAAAATTCTTCTAGTGATGTTATTCTTGAGTTATTCTTGTAATTTAACTTTTGTCTTTTAATAAGTGCATTCCTTTAACATGTATTGATTTAAGTGGATTCAACTGTATTTCAAGTAAAGATTTTCTGACTATCACAAATAAAAATCTAATGTAGTGTTACTTTTCTTCAATCTAGGTTTTTTTTTTTTTTTTTTTTTAGTTTTTATAGATAAGAAAAAAAAATAAGTGGGTATAGACTGAGATTCATGTTGCAGGATTAAATGCTTAAATCTAGGAGAACAATTCTGACATTCTGACAGCCTTCCTACCAATATCAGCTAACTCTGAAGCTCCTTAAATTCAATAATGTCTCTTTTTTTTTTTTCTCTTAGTACCTCAGCTGTTGAAAACTAAGTTCACTTATGTCATCATGGGCTGAAAAGCTAAGTGCCTGGTTTCTTCCTGTGTTCAGCTGCCAGTACAGAGATGTGCAGAGCAAAACTCAGACTACCTCTAAGGCACTGGAGGTAAGAAACCCATCAGGGGCTGTGAAGCCTGGCAGCCACGGTCCCCTTAGCTGAGAAAGACAGTGGGATGGAGAGGAGGGGATGCTGTTGTCCTCTGCCCTTTAATGCATTTGCTATCTATTTTCTGTCTATCCTGTGTCAGACAAGGTGTGAGTGTCCTTGACTTGCTGGAATTGAAAGTGGTTGCTTCGCTTTGCCAGGGGTCTTAGAATAGACTCTTGCTGTGTCCT
Organism: Numida meleagris; assembly: GCF_002078875.1. NCBI lineage: Eukaryota > Metazoa > Chordata > Aves > Galliformes > Numididae > Numida > Numida meleagris. The sequence goes on from NC_034410.1 coordinate 138,423,762, forward strand.
ACCTGTTAGAACTGTACAAAAAAGGATGAGGTTACAGAAGGGGAATACTTCAGTGAAGACTTGAACCCTGTTTTTCCTGCTTTTTATACTAATATCCTTAATTTGTTGAGTAGGGCTGGAAATATGGTCCATGTCATATTCTGGTGCCCAGTTGTAGGATTGCTTGTCTGAGATGTAGGCCTGGTTTTAAATCATCTCTCTGCTCTGCTGGATTTAATGAAGGAATTATCCTAACCTTTAGGATAAATGAGCATTTCTTATTTGGCTTTGCAAGAGAAACTCATGTATTTTGCACAAAGCTGAGAAGATTCAGCTGCTATGACAGGGAGAGTAATCCCAGTCAATGCCCAACGGGAGAAGAGTGCTTCAAATCTCTGTCCTTTCATCAAAAGGTTACAAGAATTGGCTGAAAATATACCTCCTCTAAATTATGGAACAGTCAGAGCTATTGAGAGTGATACCTCAGCTTCCAGAAGTTTATGAGTCTGCCTCTAAGTTCAGGCCTTTTTCCAGGTTCTTGAGGTTATTCATTAAAAAAAGTTAAAAAAATCAAAAAGTAGTGGTATCTTTTATTTACTCTTGCTCATTTTGGAAAAATTAGAGATTCCAGAGAATATCACACTTGGAACAATCCCATGTAATTTAGTAGACAAATACAACTTCCTATAGATTTTCAGTCTGCCACCTCAGTTCAGTGATGCTAGGATCATTCTCTTCATCTGAAAATCTCTGATATATAATGGCTGACGATTTCAGATCCCATTCTGACAGACCAGGCTTTATTTTCAGCAACAAAGGAAGTCACTAGTAAATTACCTGATTCCTTGTCCTGAACTTTGTCTTTGCTTCTTTTTGTCATGTGTTCACACTCTACAGGCACTTGTAACTCTCAAATGCAGATTGTAACATTTTTATTGTGCCATGAGGTGAAAGAAACATAAAAAAAAAAATAGAAGCTGTTTTACACCTGTGATAGAACAAGGCAATCAATTATTTCTTCCTTCAAAAGAACGCTGCCCAAGTTCAGACATGGATTGTTGATGCATTTCAGAAATTGTATGGCAGCATGAAAGAATGTTATGATTCATGCCCCATGCTTGCATCTCAAGATTGATTCAGCTGGCTTTTACCATGTTGCAGAATGTGGTGGCGGTAAATACAAGGGAGATGTGCTACATCTAAGAGCCTCCCATGTCAAAATATACACATCAACTTTGACTGATACATACTGACTCATGGCTATATAGGAGATATGTAAGATTTGTCAGCTAGGATTACAGCAGTATAATTATTTGCACTCCCAAAATGTTTGGGATGATAGAGTGTTTATGTGAAGTATCATGTTAATGGAACTACTGGAAAATCAATATCAGTACTAGATCTGGAAGCCATTTAAACTATTATTTTTTCTGATAGAGTTTCATAGTAGAGTTTTATTCCTCCTGTGTACTCATACATTCTGTTTGTTGCAATAATTGTTTTAACACTGGTAATTAAAGACAGCACTGTGCATTCACTTCCTTTCTTCATAGGCATATATTCTCATCTCCGAAAACACTATCCATTTCTGATCTGCCATCATTCTCCTTCAGCACGTTTTAATGTATGGTGCTGAATTACTAGCACTACCACAGAGACCCCATGTAACCCTAATCTATTCCCTATCTACTGAAAAGACTGAAGAACGCTATTTGATGGAATTTGTCTATTTCTCTTAAACCCTGTAGAGTGTCAACTGTCTGTTGCAAAGTGCTCTTACACTATTTGTATCTGGTGGCTCAGATCTCTGTGGAAGGCTGACAGAGTTAAGATTATGTATATTATAATAATATAATAATATAAGATTATTATAAATAACAAGCAGACAGCGAGGGATTTGGCTCACTCTTAAAATACCATATCAATGCGAACACAAGCATGCAACATATCTCCTCATGTCTGTGGTAGGAGAATTTGTTCACTAGCCACTAAAGTCATCAAACTGGAGCCCTCTTACTTGTCTGGCACACTTGATTGAGTATTTAGATCCTAGACAAAAGCAATAATCCTCTATAAATCATCTTGAATAATAATAACAATTATAGTAATGATTGATACATGTGCATTCATTTGTGTTACTCTCAGTCACACTAATGGGATTTTGATGCATAAATCTCTTACAAGATTACATTGTTTGGAATGCAAAACTGCTGTTCCATTTAATCTAAAGAAAAAAATTTCCTTAGGTAGAATTGCGTAGAGATATAGATAATATTATAGTAGACATCTTATGTAAATGCTCAGCACTGATTTGATAATAATTGCTATGGGCATTATAGATAACTGCTATTATGTATACAAACATTCCCTTGGGAGCTGCTGTGATACTGCCTACAAAAGCCAGATCATGTGTTCATGAAGAAGCTGCTCAAGGTAAACTGTGTGGGTTTCTATTCTACACATGGAAAAAAACATAAATAGGGAGAAAACCAGGAAGAAAAGTCAGGAAAGCTTTACATGCTAATTTAAATGATGGAAACTGGCAAATCAGCAACTTAAGAACAGACTGTAACATGTTGGGGGCAGAGAATCCCTTTTTGTCTTGTATTTATAGGGCACTGTGGCACTTCAAGTGATGTTTTTACAGTGTTAGTGAAACAGGAGTACTTAATAAACCAGAGCAGTAAAGATGCTAATCCAGAAAATAGTTAATTCCCATGACCAGCAGTTGAATTTGAAGATTGCAATCATGTAAGTGTGTATGCAAGGATGTTTGTGTTGGTAAGTTCTAGGCTCAAGAAGCTTCTTTTTAAGTTTTTATGGGGAGCCAGGAAAAACAAACAGAGATTGGCTGGTATTTAGTCCAGTTCTTTAAAGGGAAGAAAGAGCTGTCTCTCATTCCAAGCTGGACTAGTTAGTCTATCATTTTATATCTAGGTCATACAAATAAGAGCCTTTTCTCCTCATCTCTAGTTTCTAACAATTCTATATTTTGATGCTGATTTCAAGCAACCAAAAAATAAGAAGAAATATCAAATTCAAATGTAAGCTGTGTTTGCATTGGTGCACTTTTAAAGGCCTATAATACAAACTTTTACTGTGAAATTATTATAAAACTCTGAACAAAGAATTACTAGTGGGAAATTGGACTGAGCAGATGAGCTCTGAATTCTATAGGAGTTTCAAGATGGAACAAATTCAGATTTGACAACTGTCTGAATCATGCAAATTACTTTTGGAAGGAATACATGAGGCTACAAAAGGCTGCTAACTTTTCCCTGCTCTCCTTTTGGGACATTTAGTGCACATTTTCTACTTGCCAAACTTACTCCCAAAATATCTGTATTTTGCATCCTACTAAACGAATAGTGACTCAGAAAGGTGCTCATGCATGTACATGTACATGCGTATTTTGATGAGAAATCTTGGACTATTCTGCAGGGACAATCCTCAAAGCTATCATCGTTTCTAAATTTTCTAAAAAGGGAAGGGAAGGGAAGGGAAGGGAAGGGAAGGGAAGGGAAGGGAAGGGAAGGGAA